>NC_056507.1:990374-996959 GCF_014905685.2 Nematolebias whitei
ACAGCATCCAACATCTGCAGGGTGCACCATGATAGACAGCATCCAACATCTGCAGGGTGCACCTTGATAGACAGCATCCAACATTTGCAGAGTGCTCCATGATAGACAGCATCCAACATCTGCAGGGTGCTTGTAGGAGCGTTCATGTAAATAATGTCACTGCTCAAGGCTTTACCAGGACGACGGGACAGAGTGAGGTTCCGTCCCAAGTCTTCACCATCCTTTAAACTCTTGTGATGCATCCAAACAGCTGTAAAGGTTCAAATGTTGGAAGACTTTAAAAAGCTGTTCCAAAAGATGAAAATATGTATTAACAACTCGTGCTCTTCTCGTCTGGTCCCTGAATATGATCTGCAGGCTACAGGTTTAATCCTCGTCCAGTTGTTGGTTGTAGCACCTAGCTTTGAGTAACAGCTGACGCTCTTATGACCGTGATCTTCTGAGCATCAGCTGGTGGTGACATGTAGCCCCTAATGGTTTGGGGTGAAGGAAGTGATTGTGCAGCTTCACAGTAAGACACAGCTCTACTTTAGGGGCTTGAACTGTCTCCAGTCTCACAAGCGTGTGTTGTTTCAGCCTCGTTAATGTAATAGAGATTTTGAAATTGGATTTCGAGCCTCTGTTAAGCCCTGCTTCCCTCTGAGAAGCCAGCTCTGAGCTAACAACAGCAGATGCTCCAGATATAGAAGCTAGAGTTGTGACATGTCATCTAAAGTCCACTGAATGCAGAGACACCGTGTCCTGTGAGCGCTTGAGTTGGACTCTTTCCTCAAGACACACTTTGGATTAAGAAAACACCTCCCAGTTTGATTGAGATAAGCTTATTCAGCTGTTCTGCATGCCCACCTACCAGGCAGGCTCATTCCATCAGTGCACGTTAGAAATAAAACACTTCACAAAGCTGTGGAGCAGCTTAAATGCTGTCCGCTTATTATCCTGCTATGTCTCTCTCAGTATTTGATCTGCTACTCATGCAGCTTTGGAAAAACTGCAACAAGTGCATCAAAACCTGTGGCTTCACCAGGAAAGGTTTTGGAAAGTGGTTTTGAAATTGAAGCCAGAAGATTTGTGCTAACAAACTCCAACCGGTGAATCGTGTTGTTGGGCCAAGCACCTTGAGTACCCTACTGTCAAAGAATGCTCACGTTCACACACATGCACACGCTCAGTTCTAAATCTGGGTTTGAACTAATATCAGCTAACATTTAGACTTTGATACATTCTATTACTTAATGAATGCTAATTGTTTATCAGTTGTTGTTCCAACTCTTAATATAAAAATAAGGGCCAGGCGTCTAAATTTCAACAAAGTCTTAAGTATGTTTTTATTTGTTGCATTGATCTCCTGACTTTATTTTCCAGCTGGAGATGGAGAAGATGCAGCTCCAGAGCCTCGAGCAGGAGCACCGCAAGCTCACAGCGCAGCTAAAGGACGAGCGCGAGAAGAACAAGCACATCGTCATGATGCTGGTGCGCGAGTGCAAGCAGCTCGCCACGCGGGTGGTGGAAGAGTCGCAGCGCTTCGATGAGCTCCAGGCTCGTCTCGACGAGGAGAGCTCCACCTCCGGCCGGCTGCAGGAGGAGCTGAGCACCGAGCGGCAGCGCAGCCAGCAGATGGAGGCCAAGATGGAGAAGCAGCTGTCGGAGTTCGACACGGAGCGCGAGCAGCTGCGTGCCAGGCTGGGCCGAGAGGAGACCGAGGGTCATAGCCTGCGGCAGCAGTTGGAGCAGCTCAGGACTGAACGGAGCGAGGAGAAGGACGGTGGCAACGTCGCTCCACCTGCTGCTCCCGAAGGGGAACCTGCCGTTGCCCACAGTGCACCACCCGAGCCCAAAGCTTTCACATCTGTTTCTGTTGCCACAGAGCCCATAAGCTCTCGAACAGCCTCTTGCCAAACGGACCTGCCCCCTACTGAGGTTGAGGGTTCTAAGAAGACCCCCCTCACTATACCGGTCAAACCGACCCCTGCCAACTATGTGGGCCTTAGCTTGCCCAAAACATCCGCAAGAGGGATTGTCCACAGCAGCTCAGGAGGTCTGGTACAAACAGAAAATGGCTCAGAGGGCCAGGCTCCCCATGTCCTACCTACGGGGGTCAGTCCCCGTGTCCAGGCGGCCCGCTACAAGTTTCAGGAACAGGACCAAAACGGCACAGCGTCCCAGAGTCCTCCAGCCCGTGACCTCTCCCCAACTAACCGTGACAACTTTGCAGCCAAGCAGCAAGCACGTCATACCGTCACGCAGGTCCTGTCTCGCTTCACCAGCCCCCCTGCAGGAGGTCCTGGACTCCTCCGTCCAAGCCTGCCCCACTCCGCCTCAGAGGGGGGGCCTTTTCCTGGCCGCCTGAGCCACCCTATTGGCCTTAAGTCGCCCACAGTGGCCAGGATCGACCGGGGAAACCCTCCCCCCATACCTCCCAAAAAGCCAGGGCTTTCCCAGACCCCTTCTCCTCCCCACCCACCCATCAAACTGGTGGGGGACAGCAGCCGCTCCCCTGGGGCCGGGCTAAAGCCAGCAACACCCCAGCTTCCGCCCAAACCTGCCCTGGACCTGGTCCCAGCCCTGGCAGCCTCTCAGGTGGGTGTCGGCCCCCCATCCTTATCGCCGGGGTCCAGCCGCGGCCCTCAGCAGCAGTCGGCAGCAGCATGTGCAGAGTGCCCCCCAGCCGTCAGCCTTGCCATCACTGTCAGTAGCCCCTCCTTCATAAACCCCCCCTCCATCTCCTCCTTCGTTAGTGCTCCATTGTCCCGTAGCCCCCTGGCAGCAGCATCAGGTAAAGAGGCTTGTCTATGCTCCGCCTCCCTCCGTTTCTCACCGCTGCCTCTTTTCTTCAACGGTCTGTCCAAAGTGTTAGTCCAGTGTAGGCTGCGCTCTCTGGTGATCAGCACGGTGAAACCAGTGCACGAACAAACAGCACTGACCACTTTGTTCCACCAGAGTCCGTGCTGCTCACTAAATTCTCTCTGTTCCACTAAGTCCTTCCGTTCGGGCTCCTCTGTTTCCACGCGCTCTCGTTAGAGTCGTGTCCGCGGCAGACGTGGTCAATTTCAGGTCGAATGTCAGGTGAACAGAAAGTCCAGGTACTCTCGTGGATTCTAACTGGTTGGTGGTAACCCCTGTCCTCTCTGAAGCTGGTGCCAGAGGCTGCTTTCTCCTCCCCTCCCCTGTAGCATGCCCGATCACTCCTCCACCTCCTCCATTTGTTCCACTAACCGTTTGCAGAATAACATTGTAAGCACGTTCACCGTGCCGTGCTCTGTGGTGTTACGACATGTTTGAGTGTGCATGACTGAAGACGACTCTCTGACTCTTGTCCCGCCCATAACTTCTGGTCTGCTCCAGATAATTAAACCAAACTTCATACACACCTGCATCGTCACAGACAGAGCGCTGCGTAACTTCAGCTTCAAGGTCAGGGTCACAAATCAAGGTCAAACAAGGTCTTTGCTGGTGTGGGTCATTGCTATAGCTTGCTGTAAAATTGTTGACGAGCGAATAACGTGTCATTTGAGTTGTGTTCAAACCTGAAAGACATTTTAAAAGATGTACAAAACTGGAACTGTCTTTAAATATACCGGTGAAATGTCACACGGTATGTTTGCCTTTTCAAGACAGCTGTTTTCTGCTGACGAGTCCTGACTTCAAGTATTTTCATCGTTTTGTCTTTTATACTGTTTTACAGAAAACAAATTACACTAGTCCCTCGTTTATCCTGCAGCCCCACGATAAGTGAAAAACCATCAAGTAGGAACAGTAGTACAAGTAGTAACTAGTTGTTTATGTTAGTGTATACATATATATATATATATATATATAAGGCTTTATAAACCCTTCCCACACTCTTGCAACAGCCTAAACAAAGTTTCTAAACGCTCTAAAAGAGAGAGCACGTCATGATCTCTGCTCGCTGCCTCCTCTCGGCCACGCCCACTCCTCCTCTGCAGAACGATCACAGAGGAGGGAGGAGGAGCTGCAGGAGGACATTTCTCCTCCAGTGTGGGCTGCACACAGGTGCTAAATGATTTAAAACAATTTATTTTACATAAAAATTCCACACGGATCGTGTGGCTCATCCATCAATCAGCCGATTGGGTCAGGTCCACTCTTATTTAGACAAACCGCGATAGAGCGAGTCGGTGAAACTTGAACTGCGAAGTAGCGAGGGACTGCTGTACATGACCATGGGCTCAAGTACAGCAGATTACTGAACACAACTTTTCAACTGATATTGTCGAGTGCAACATGAGAATCATTCATTGTTCACGACTGAACTGCTGCAGCTCCTCCAGTTGGTCCATCCCTCAGTGACGGGGACAAACTTGTAAAAAGTCAGAGATGTCCAACATCATCACCTCCCTCACGTTTTCTGCTTTGTTTGTACAATTAATACTCGGAGGGAAAGTGTGGGAATATCTTCTAGTCTTCATTGTTCATCATCAGGACGAAGGTCCGAGCAGCTGCGTCTTCACTCCCACACTCATGTTTCTTATGAAGAACAAGCGTTTGTCCTCAGGCTTCTTAGATTTGTCTCCAGGAGGACCGTCTGTGAGGGTTCCATGAGCGTGCACGTACAAACCCACAGTTTGCATGTGTTTAACTTGCACACAATCTTCTCTTTCTATGCATGTTGTAGCTTTGAGCATGATGTTTGATCGGCGTTCTGTGAATGAGATCAGTTGTGTTGAACAGTGTTGCTGTGTGGAGGATTTCTCCTCCTGAACTCTTGGACTTGTTCAGACGTCCTCCTCCAGGAGCTGGTTGATCATGTGATAGAAGCCACGTCACAGAATGTCTATAAAAGTCTCATTTGTTCTCCTCCCGTCCACTCTTGCACCCTTGCCCTCTGACTTTCAGCATTTCTAGCGACCTCGTCTCTCTCCTGGTCCTCCTCCTCCTAGTTTAACCTGTGCTTGCTCCTCCTCCTCCCCCCCTCTGCAGGCTGGTGTCCCTCCATAGTCTCCCCTCTAAGCGGCAGTGGGCCTGCTGCCCTGGACAGTAGGCAACATCTGCTCCTCCAAGCTGCTTCCCAGGGAAATGTCACTTTATTGTCAATGCTGCTTAACCAACCAGACTTGAGCACCTCCACCACCTCCACCTCACCGCCCCCCATCATCACCTCCACCAGTTCTGTGGAGGACAAGCCCGTTCTTCTCGACCCAGACTACCACCTCATCCACATCCAAACCTCTGCCTTGTTTGCTGCTGCTCAGAAAGGACAAACAGGTAAATGCACCTCCAGCGTGTGGAGCTCAGAGTGTTCAGGTCACCAGAGGTCATTCATTAAACCTTCAACTGTTTTAGACAAAGTTCAACCTGCTCTTTGTTCGTTTCTTATTATTTACAGTGATCTATAAAGTAATGGCTTTAACACATTTGGTTTTGGCCTAGATGAAGATTTACTGGTTTGATTTGTTTATTAATGACAAATAAGATCAACCTTAGTCTCAGCTCCTCCAAACCTGAGGCCGTGGTCCTCAGAGGTGGATTGTTCTCTTCAGGTCCAGGGTGAGGTTCTGCCTCAAGTGGAGGAGTTCAAGTATCTCAGGGTTTTGTTCACGACTGAGAGAAGAATGGAGCGTGAGACTGACAGATGGATTGGTGCAGCGTCTGCAGTATTGTGGACTCTGTGCCGGTCCGTTGTGGTGAAGAAGGAGCTGAGCTGTAAGACAAAGCTCTCTGTTTACCAGTCGGTCTACGTTCCTCCCCTCACCTCTGGTCATGAACTCTGGTAGAGACTGAAAGAATGAGATCGTGGATCCAGGAGGTTGAAATGAGTTTCCTCTGCAGAGCTGGACTCTCCCTTAGAGACAGGCTGAGAAGTTCAGCTATCAGGAGAGACTCAGAGTAGAACCACTGCTCCTCCACATCCAGAGGAGACAGTTGAGGTGGTTTGGGCATGTCTGACTGGGAGGAGACCCCGGGGAAGACCCAGGACACTCTGGAGAGACTACATCTCTCTGTTGGTCTGGGAACACCTTGGAGTCCTCCCAGAGGAACTGGAAGAGGCTGTGGAGAGAGATGTCTGGACCTCCCTGCTCAAGATGCTGCCCCTGAGACCTGAGTCCAGAACCAGAGGAAGATGATGGATGGTCGACTGGTCAGTCAGTCGACCGGTCGGTCGGTCGTAGCAGGCCTCACATTTAAAAATTTTTAACTGACCACAGATTATTTATCTATAATTCAATCTCAGTGGAGTTCATGTTAGTTATGTGCAAGTCATGTGCAGTTTGTCTTATATTTCTACATTTATTTATTTAAATTCATCCTGCTGCACCGTTACATTCTTCCATGTTGTTCAGTGTCTCTCTTCAGGACCTTGTAAATATTATAATGACTTTTTCACGTTTTTGTACTTGTTGTGTGACCATGACATCACAGCAGTCAGCTGATACATGACATCACAGCAGTCAGCTGATACATGACATCACAGCAGTCAGCTGATACATGACATCACAGCAGTCAGCTGATGACTGAGCAGCCGTTACAACAATCAGCTTTCTTCATTCTTTCTTGTTTATCCATCAGAGGCCAACAGTCGTGTTCCTTTGTGGAATATATCAGAGTACTTTGTGTACTTGAGTCATG
>NC_056507.1:996969-1006541 GCF_014905685.2 Nematolebias whitei
TGTTCCTTTGTGGAATATATCAGAGTACTTTGTGTACTTGAGTCGTGTTCCTTTGTGGAATATATCAGAGTACTTTGTGTACTTGAGTCGTGTTCCTTTGCAGAATATACCAGAGTACTTTGTGTACTTGAGTCGTGTTCCTTTGTGGAATATACCAGAGTACTTTGTGTACTTCAGTCGTGTTCCTTTGTGGAGTATACCAGAGTACTTTGTGTACTTGAGTCGTGTTCCTTTGTGGAGTATACCAGAGTACTTTGTGTACTTCAGTGAGTGTCCGTTCTTGTTCCGTGAGCGCTGCTGTGTTGGACGTAGTCAAAGATTGACCCTGTGACATTTCTCTGCTATATTTATCCCAGTCGTTACTCTGCAGAAACGGGCTCGACAGATGTTCAATAACCGTGCTTGTGTGTTTGATGTGCTCTCTTGTGCACATTAAAACTTTACAGTGCACGTTTTTTTGTGTTGGGTTGATTGGAAGCTTCATAAAGGAGCCACAGCAGCTTCTGCTCCAGACCTGCAGGATCCTTTAGGCTCGAGCTGAATCTCGTGCTTGCTGTGTTCATGGTCGTACAGGCTCCGAGCTGACGGACCGGCGTGCACACGACTCATCAGTTGGAAGCAGGCACAGTGCAGGGTTGAAGGTTCGGTGCAGCTCACGTGCACAGCTCAGGCCTCAGTACTCGTATGAGCTGCAGCTGAGCCCGTTCTGTCCACTGCTCTTAGAGGAGACTCAGTCCATTGAGTTCGAGCCGGCACCTCAAGTCAAGTCCGATTTATTTATAGAGCACATTTAAACAGAAACTGTTGCCAAAGTGCTTAAGGAAAAGATCACAGCATCAAATAAAAAGTAACGAGATAGAATTACAGCACATGGAATAAAACCAGAAAACATTATCAGAAAGAATGAAATACTGAATCAGCTGCGATCACCCTGTGTTGACTGAGTACTGATGAGTTTTCAGGAGAGATGTAAAGCAGAGACTGAGGTGAACTGTCGAATGTTGATGGGCAGATCGTTCCACAGTTTAGGGCCACGACCGAAAAAGCTCAATCTCCTCTGAGCTTCAACCAACAGCAGCTGGTCTGATGATCTCAAGGCCCGAGAAGGAGCATAAGGATGAAGAAGGTCGGAGAAGTCTGAGGGTGCGAGTCCGTTAATGCACCTAAATGTCAGCAGGCGAACTTTAAATCACTTCTGACGCACAGGGAGCCAGTGAAGGGAGGACAGAACTGGTGAAATGTGCTCAAACCTGCCAGTTCCTGTTAAGAGCCGAGCTGGAGACGTGAAAGCGAAGCCTGACTGACCCCAACATGAAGTGAGTTACAGTAGTCCAGCCGGGTTGTAACGACGGCATGGACTCATATTTCAAGGTCAGATCTGGTCAGCACGGACTAAAGTTTGGTTTGTGCCTTAACTGAAAGAAGCTTTGTTGAAGAACAGAGTTGATGTGTTTATTAAACTTAAAGTCTAAAGCCATCCTGAGCTTGGTAACAGGCTGCTTTAGGTGTGGCTGCAGGGAGTCCAGGCCTACCCACTCTACGTGCTGGATTAAATCAAATAAAACTAAAACCAGAGGGAGATAGAGCTGCCATTTCTAACACGGCCGCGCCCGACCCGAGAAAATAATGTGCTGGCTGGGCGGGCCGGGTCGGTGTCGGGCGTTTGATTGCGTCAGCGGACACACGTGGCTGACGATCCAATTTGCATCAAGCAGCCGGCCGGTTAAAAGATACAGAAAAGATGGATGACTGCCAGCGAACCACCTCAAGCTTTCCAGCTGCTGCGTCAGTGGACGTGCATGGCCGTCTACCAATATATATATATATATATATATATATATTCTTAGCCTTGTTCTTTTACGTGCAACACGTCTTTCACTTTTGCAGCTTAATAATAGTTTTAGTTTTCCTGTGATTTATTTGCAGTTTGATAAATGGTAGGAGCATAAATATACACCTGATGTTTTGTTGTTCTTTTGTTGTGTGTAAATAATAAGTGACTTTTTTTGCGAATATCATCTTGTGTCTTGAGTTCCTATGACGTCATGGACTAGTCAACATCCTCTCAACTTTTTTCACGTTAAAGTGGACTTTTAAAATATGTAGTCGTTCAACCCTTAGCTTATATCGGGTGCGCTCTATAGACCGGTAATTACGGTCGTCTGCAGCTGTAGCGCTCCAAAGACTGACGAGTTTTCTTGTTTCTCGTGTAATTTTCATTGTTTTGTGGCATCATAGTAAAGAGTAGTAATGAAGTGCAGCGTATTTGATGTTGTGCTCGCCTTGTGTATGGACTGCTGTTTGCACTGATTTGATCATGTCGAGCCCCCCTCACCCGGCTCTGTCCCTCTCTCCACCAGAGTGTGTGAAGCTGTTGCTGTCTTCAGGATTACCTGCCGATGCCTCGGATGACAACGGATTCACGTCGTTACATTTAGCTGCCGCCCATGGCCACAGCAGGTGAGCGCTGCTTTGTGTTGTCACGTAGATGAGACACAGCTGTGGTGGAAACAGTTACAGCTGCGCCCGTGGGGTCCAACAAGAACGGGTCTGAGCACCAAAAGTCAGCTCATTACTTCCCATTCCACTTTATTTATAAAGAACGTAAACACTGCAACAAGGCCGAGCAAAGTTCTGTGCACCAGAAACAAACAAGCCAAGAAGATAAAATACACGGATCCACAGAAGAAAAGATAAGAACTAAATGACTGACATTATAAAATACAGAGAAGTTCAAATCAACTCATACAAGGTGGAAATCCAGGGAATAAAAGTTTTTAAACGAGACCTAAAACCAGCGAGAGGGAGCCTGCCTGACCTGCAGTAGTAACTCAGTCCACAGTTTGGACCTGCAGCAGAGAAGGTTCTGTCACCTCTGAGCTCAAGACGAGTGACTGGAACCAATAAAACATCTGGTCTGACCTCGGAGAGCGCTGGGGGACATATGGCTGCAGCAGATCAGGAGATATAGGAGGGGGTCGAACTGTTCAGTGATTTAAAAAGCATACAGTATTTTAAATGAATTTAGAAGTGAACCAGGAGCCAGTGCAGGGAGGCCAGAACTGGAGAAATGTGCTCTCTTTTGCCTGCACCAGTTAAATATCGGTTTTGGACCAGTTGCAATCGTGCAATGGAGGACTGACTGATTCCAAACAGAAGCAATTTAGACAGTCACCTCAGTAGAAAAAATAAAACAGGATTTAACAGTCGTGTTCACGTGACTGTTTAGTTTCATGGAAAGGCCCATTGTCACTCCCAGATTAGAGACTCTTTGTTTCTCTAATGGGGCTAGAGAGGAAAAGTCGATGCTTTCCTGTCGATGCAGTGGTTCCTGATCATGCCGTTATGACTTCAGTCTTCTTATTAAAACTAACCATCCAGTCCCTGATGTCAACCAGGCAGTCAAGAAGAGGTTGGAAAGAACGTGCACCACTGTGCTTCAGAGGGAAGTAAATGTGACAGTCATCGGCATAAAATGTAAACCGTGTTTACGAAAAATAGCACCTAGTGGCAGCAGGTATAAAGAAAAGAGAAGCTGAACGAGAATAGATCCCTGCGGTACCCCACACCGAAGAGCTGCCCGTGTTGAAATAAAATCCTTGGTGTTGACACAAAAGGTTCTGTCAGGGAGGTAGGATCTAAACCATTTGAGAGCTGACCCTGTGATGCCCACCCACCGCTCCAGCCTGGAAATGACGATCTCATGGTCGATGTTGTCCAAAGCAGATGTGAGGTCCACCAAATCAGCTCCAATCATAGCATTGATCAATATCTAATCGTTTGAAGTAGAAACTCGTCCGCAGCATTTTCCCTCTTCTCAGTTATTCCCATTTTAGGGCTTCATAAATTTAAACCAGTTGAGTTTCCCGCCCTGAAACATTTCAGGCGTCTCCCCATCCCTGAGAGAAACAAGTGGCTTCTGGTCGCTCCCATTAACCTCTGGAGTCCCGATCTCACAGCCAGACTCCGTTCTCCCCAAAGGATCGACGCCGAGGGCCCAGCTGGAGAATGTGCAGCGTTGTAATATCTGATCACCGTTCTATTTAGAGAGACCCCCCCCAAACACACACACACACACACACATTCAGCTTATTCGGTGTTGCTGACGGTGTTTTTTTGTGTTTGTGACTCAAAGCTTATTAAAGCAGACTGCTTCAGTTTGCCTGATGATCTGGAGTTCAGTCTTTCTGCTCCACCGACAGTCGAGCGTTGAGTTACAGCCCTGTGCAAAAGTCTTCAGCCATGCCTTATTTTTTTGTCTGCTGTTGTAGCGCGAAGACACGACATGATAAAATACCCTCTGTCCATCAGTGTGTCTGTCTTGTGAGCAGGATAACTTGAAAAACAAGTGAGGTTCCAACTTCCATTTCAGTATGTGCTGCATCTACTGTAGGTGTAAGAAAGGTACCTTTAGCCAAGTGGGCTGTTACATTGAGATTCAAAATGGCCACCAGAATATATATATATATATATATACTGTATGCAAACTGCCTACACCAATCATTTAAGGAAACTATGCTTTCTAATTTTTATTGTGTTTAAAAGTATAGTTTCCTCAAATGATTGGGCTGTGTGAAGATTAATCTATGGGGCCGAGGCCACCATTGTCCACCCTCTGGCTGCTCCACTGCAGCTGGTTGTAGATAAAAATGTCTCCCTCCTCTCCAGGAGCCGTCACTGTGCTCTGCCTCGGACAAAAGAATGAAACACCTCCCTCTGTTCTCCTCCACGTGTAACTCCTCCCCACTGGAATATACTGGAGCAAAAACATTTAGGTTTACTTTCATTCCTCGTCTGGAAAACTACAAACATTTACTGTGCTAACCACTGCAGCAGCATGCTTCATATTTTTAACTCTATCCCTCGGTCATCGCAGTTTCCATGGGTACAGAAGACAAACCTTTACCCTTTCCTTAAAGAAAAACCCACACATTGAAACAAAATCGAAACTGACCAGAATTAAAAAAGACAAAACATCAATTAATCATAATCATTGTCCTAACGTGCACGTTAGGGTCATTGGTAACTCTAAACTGTCCCTAGCTGAGAATGTTTGTCACGACGTGTCCCAGGGGTGGACTGGAGACCTGTCCAGGTGTCCCTGTGATTGACTGGAGACCTGTCCAGGTGTCCCTTTCATGGACTGGAGACCTGTCCAGGTGTCCCTGTGATGGACTGGAGACCTGTCCATGGTGTCCTCTACTTCTCTCACAGTGACTGCTGGAGATGGACACCAGCGGATCCAAACAGGAGGAGCAGGTGGACAAAATAGACGGATGTTTTGGACGTTTTGTCTCTTTAAACCTGTCTTCCTCTCTGCAGCTGTGTGGAGTGTCTACTGGCTGCAGGAGCTGCTGTGGACATGGTGGCGGCGGGGGGACAGACCCCTCTCTTTCTGTCTTGTGAGACAGGAAGGCTGGACTGCACCCGGACCCTGCTGAACGCCGGAGCTGATCGCTCGCTCACCTCCACGGTAAGTCTCTGCGACACGCTGGCCCCAGCTAGTAAAACCTGGGACCAGTTCTGGTTTTGTCCCAGTCAGAATTCTTCAGTTTCTTCTTACATCGTTTTGGAGTCAAACTACTTCTCAGCACTTTGAACTATTGGACCATTCACATCTCAAAAGGTTCAGGTCGATCCTTTCCATTTAGCTTTTAGCTACAGATCTGCTGCTTTTAGCTACTAATACTTTGCCGTATTACGGCAAAGACTGGTTCATCCCAAAGATCCAGTCCCCTGGCACAAACAGAGTAATGTTGTGTATGTTGTTCAGTGTCAGGAGGGTGATCAGTCTTACATCGGGGAAACTAAACAGCCACTGGCCAAAAGGATGGCCCAGCACAGAAGATCAACATCATCAGGCCAGGACTCTGCGGTCTACACTCATCTCCAGGCCAGCGGTCACTCTTTCAGGGATGAAGATGTTCACATCCTGGACAGAGAGGAACGATGGTTTGAGAGAGGAGTAAAGGAGGCCATCTTTGTGAAAAGAAACCGTCCATCATTAAACGGGGCGGAGCCTCCAGGTTCAACTGTCCCCCTCTTACACTGCTGTGATTGCTAGTATCACTCAGCCCTCTGTGAACAGTAAACAGCCATCAGGTGCTAATGATCCATTGTTAGGCTGATGGTCCTTCTTGAGCATGTGATCAGCTGGTTCTGGTTGTCAGCAGCAAACTGGTTGATCCACTCTGAGAAGGTGCTATTTAAGAGACTGAGCTGAATACAGCACCTCAGACTGAGGAAGTCCTCAGGATGAGAGACGAAACGTTTCTACATTTTTTGCTTTGTTTTTTGTTTTTTTGTTTGTTTTTTAAATGTCCAGAGGACCAGATTGAACTTTTTTGGATTTTAGCTACTGTTTGGCTATTCTTAGCTTTTGCTACCATTCTCCTTTATTATTTATTTATTTAGTGACTCAGTTTTAGCTTCTTGTTCCTGCGTGATGGCAGGACGGAGCGACAGATCGTCCTCAGTAATGAGGACGTTGCTTGGGTTGAGTCAAAAGACAAAGATTTACTCACCTGTCTACATTCCATTTCTCACCTGTGGTCATGAGGTTTGGGTCAGGACAGAAAAAAACGGGTCCTGGATACAGGTGGCTGAAATGGACTTCCTTTGTGGTGGGGGCTCAGCCTTCGAGATGGGGAGGAGCTCCGCTGTGTGGGGCGAGTCTGGAGCTGCTGCTCCTCTGCATCGAAAGGATCCGTTGAGGAGGTTCATCTGGTCAGGATGCGTCCCTGTGGAGGTTTCCTGGCAGGTCCCACTGGTGAGAGGTCTGGGAAAGACCCAGAAGTCACTGAAGGAATTGTTCTTCCTCTCTGGTCTGGGAACTTCTGCCCCCCAGGAGGAGCTGGATAGTCTCTCTGGGGAGGGGGAGGTCTGGGTTTCTCCCCTGGACCTGTTGCCTTCACAACCGAACTGTGGACAAGTGGCAGAAAGTGAAGAATAGTTTTAGCTGCTTTATGAAAGTAATTCAGTCCTTAGCATTTTTGTAAAAAATGTCATTTCTGTAATAATAATCTGGCATAAACAGGAAGATACATTCATCATGGTGGACCAGTCCTCTGGGTTTAGGTTCTTTATAGATGTTTCTTTTTTCAGTTTATACTTTGATATCCGTATCCATCCATCCATCCATCCATCCATCCATCCATCCCTGCTCGTTTGTTCCACAGTTCGTCACTCTTCAGTCACACTATTCTTGGTTTCATGCTCAGCTCACGGTATTCTCAGTGACTGAACAGTGCAAGCTCATTGATGTGCAGGCTTCCCAGGTTTCCATGGTAACAATAGGAACCTCTGATTTGCCATGGGCTCATGTGATGACCTCCTATATTTAGATATCGGCCTCGTCCTACATTGAAGCAGTTTTTTCCTGCTGAACATGGAACCTCCTGAGCACAGCACAGACTTTCTGAGCCAGCAGAAATGTTGTTTATTAGGTCAAGAATTAGAATTCATCAGCTGAGAGCTAATCAGACAGAGCTGCAGTTAGATTATAATTTAGTTAGTATTCTTTTAATCAAACTAATTATCATGGTAATGAAACCAGTTGTAAAACTTCATTTTCAGGGTCTATGGACATTTGATGGAGATTTGATTCTTTAGAACTGTCATATACAACACAACATTTACAGACATTAGGCCATCCAGTCATCCATCCATCCATCCATTCATCCATCCATTCATCCATCCATCCATCCATTCATCCATCCATCCATTCATTCATTCATCCATCCATTTCTGGGAAGGTATCTGCATTGTTTCTCCTAAATCTTGTTTCATCATTAATGGGACATTCTTCTTCAGTACCCCGAATGGGCCTTACTGCGGAGGCTTAGGAGAGTGATGCCCATATAATAAGAATCCACCTTCCAGTCCCCCTTTTAGAAGAGGGGAACTACCACCCTCATCTACCAATCCAGTGGTACTGCCCCTGATGTCCACAGAATGTTGCAAAGCTATCGACCAAAACAGCTCAGCAACGTCCAGAGCCTTGAGGAACTCAGGGCAGATCACGTCCTCCCGAGGACAAGGTCTAAGAAGTATTCCTTCCTCCTTGTGACAACATCACTGATTGATACCACCTCCACTATACACTGTTAGTAAAGTGCTGCTTTCCCCACCTCAGCCACCTGATGATTTGCCTAAACTTCCTCTGAGCCAATCAAGAGTCTATCCAAGGCCTGACCAAACTCCTTCCACATCTGAACAATTCAATTCAATTTATTTATATAGCGCCCAATCACAACAAAGTTTTCTCAGGGCACTTTACAGGAACATTCACATACATAGAGAATCCAATTAGTAAATTTCTCTATCTAAGGAAGCCAGCAGACATGTTGAATCTTGGCTTCCTTGCAACAGCCAGGGCTTCAGCTTGCTTGGCCCATCCATACTTCTCAGCTGCCCCCAGGGTCCTACAAACCAACATGATCTGATAAGACTCCTAGTTTAGCTTGACACTTGAGCTGGACCTCCCTCCGTCAGGGTGTCCACCATTGGGTTTGCAGATGGCCATCACGAGAGGCACCAACAACTTTGCGGCCACAGCACAAGGCAGCCTCCTTGACCATGGAGGTGTGGAATAAGGCCCACTCACTCAGTATCCCCTGCCTCAGCTGGGATATGGTTGAAGTTTCCTCTAAGGTGTGTGTCCAAGACCCTTCTGACTGGTTCTTCTGTCAGGCATTCGGGTTTTCCTGCGTCTTCTACCTCCATCTGATCCAATTCACCACCACTTCACATCGCAGAGGTTCAGATCAGAGAGGTCTTTCCTCCCAATCACCCGAATCTAGGTCACACTGTCGTTACCCACGTGGGCATTGAGTTCCCTTAGCGATAAAAAGCAGTCCCCAGCTGGAGTACCTTTCAGCACCTTTTTGAACCAGATGTTAAAAAGCAAATCCTGCTAGATCTATTTTGAACAATATTACTAATGCCACATTTAGAAAGTGGGGCCTGTTTTGCTGCATCATGTCTAGTATTTGCTCATGGTTTCTGTCTTTTAAACCTCACCTTTACCTCTACCACAGGATGGCTGCACGGCGCTGCATGCTGCCGTCCGTTCAGGACATGTGGACATGCTCCGTCTTCTCCTCTGCCACCCAACTTGTGAGGATGGTCCTTATGCACCCACCACACTGGCATTGCCTGCTGTGCTGCTGAATCAGACAAACACTGATGGCTGGACCCCTGCACACATGGCTGCTGCCCTTGGCTTCAAGGTAAAATGAAACTAGATTCATAGAGTTTAGCATGTTCATTTGCTTAATGCCTTCTTCCTACAGTGCTGCTTTAGAGAAACGTTCATACCTGTGACACAAAGACAAACAGCTGTGATGGTGGAGACAATTTCCTCAAGTGAAATCAAAGATCAGGTTTTTCTCTTCAGCTGACACCATTTGTCTGCAGTGCAGTTAAACCCTCATCAATATTGACTCCCTCCCTAGTACTGACTCCCTCACCAGTACTGACTCCCTCCCTAGTACTGACTCATTCACTAGTACTGACTCCCTCACTAGTACTGACTCATTCACTAGTACTGACTCCCTGACTTGTACTGACCC
>NC_056507.1:1006551-1014136 GCF_014905685.2 Nematolebias whitei
AGTACTGACTCCCTCACCAGTATTGACTCCCTCACTAGTACTGACTCCCTCACTAGTACTGACTCCCTCACCAGTACTGACTCCCTCACCAGTACTGACTCATTCACTAGTACTGACTCCCTGACTTGTACTGACTCCCTCACCAGTACTGACTCCCTCACCAGTACTGACCCCCTCACCAGTACTGACCCCCTCACCAGTACTGACTCCCTCACCAGTATTGACTGTTCTATAAGCTTAAAAATCTAGAAAAGTGTCTCCTTCAGGCCCCGTACACACAGGAATGCTTTTTTTCCTTAACAGTCATTTCTCTCAGGATATTGAAGTTTTTTACCTAAAGACTTACTTTATTGTTAGTGACAGTTAAATGAAACGATTAAAGTCTTCTTGTCCTTGGAGGCTGTAGACTTTGAACTTTAATCAGAACAGACAACAGTCAGATGGAGATTCAAGTGTGGAATGTAAATATTCATCATCATTGTGCTGTTGAAATGAGCAGCTCCAGAACTTCAGTCCGTGTCTCCTGAGCTGTGTCTGCTCGACACTCAAAACTGTGAGCGAGTGAACAAAGTTTTAGTCGCACGCTTCTCTCTGAGTTCTGAGTGTTTGGAATGAAGTGAGCAGCGAGCCGTGCGGCTTCAAATGACCACTTCTTGAAGTCATAGCCTCTTTTTAGATGCACGACTTGCAAAGATGCATTCTTGGCTGTGCACATTATTCTGTTGTTCACGTCCAGCTACGTCACTCCCACCTCGGCAGCCATGTTGAGTGGTGTGCGGTGTGTTTGTGTACAGGAGTGTCTGGAGGTGCTGTGCAGCCACAGTGAACAGGACATCGAGAGGAGGGACAAGTGCAATCGCACTATTCATGATGTGGCAACTGATGACTGCAAAGAGCTGCTGGAAAACCTCGGTGAGTGGTCCGCAGGGCACGCCTCGGTCTTCACGTGGTAATACCAGGATGCATTGTGGGGCACCTTTGATCCTAATTTAGTCCAGCTCCACTTAAGAAAAGGCACGAGCAGGCCGTCATATGAGAAGGCTGTTTGTCCAGGAGGTCAGAGTTATCTGAGAACCCGGAAGTGAAGAGTTTGAAAATGCCTCTGTGCACAGGAAACGTGCATGCAGTCATGATGGGGGTGGCTGTGGGGGAAGGAGGTTTTCTGTTTGTTGCTGTGGGGGAGATTGAAGGCGTTCTTAAACTTTCTACTGTCGTCTTCATGGAGGGATGATGGATCATTAACGCACTGTGAAACACTTCTTTTCCTTGAAATGGTCCAGTTTGTGTCTTAACTGTAGTGATGTTGCTCAGCCTCAACGATGATCCCTCTTCCTTCAGAGTCGTACCGGGTCGTGGTGCGTCTGCAGTGTTCAGATGGAGGACCAGGCCCCGTGGGTCCTGTTGAAGCCTTTGAGGAGAAGGAGGGCCCTTCCTGTCTTCACATGGTGCTGGGCAGAACAATGGTGGACAGATCGACGTCTTGGACCCAGCTGAGCGCCGCCCTCAGCCACCTGTTCTCCTCCCACCTTCAGATCCTGTGTGGAGCGTCTCCGACAGCCAGAGAGGAGGCGCAGCGTTCACTGCTGGGCCTCAGCTCCGCTAGTTTCGCCTCCTTCTCCATCGGTGAGGAAACGGCTCTGTTCTTCATCACACTGTCTTTATTCATCCTTTGTGTCTGCTTGTTCTGATGAGCTCAGCGGGGAGTTTTCTGCAGACACAGACTGAGACTTGTGTTTCCATGACGACGATACCTGCTGCCCCTGATTGCCTCACTTGTAAAAGTAGCCAAGGCCCGGTTCACACGATGTGTTTTTGGAGCAAAACTGGAGCATTTCTGCCGCGGTTCGGCCGTTTGTGTACTCGATGGCATCGTTTGTTCTCTCTGAAACCAAAGGCTTCTGAACCCTGGTCTCAGAGTGGGGGCGTTTTGGGGAGACCTCCCTGCAAAGGTTTGAAATACTGCACAGGTGTGAAGTGGCACATGCGCTGTACAGGCATCTGCAGTGAAACGTTCTGCACGAAACCAACAACAGCCTAGGACCAAAGGAACATCCATGTGTTCAGTAGTTTGAATACAACTGTGATCGTGCTGACGCTGCATGCTCAACACATGCAGCTGAGCCCAGCTTCAAGGTTGCCAGATAAGCATAAATGTTGTTTTTACCCTAGATGTAAGAAAGGTCATCATCGAAAACTTGATTGCTAAGTTAACATGCAAGATCCAAGATGGCCACCTCCATATACGTGTGTGTGTGTGTAAACCAGCCATTTCATTATTTAAATAAACTGCTTTATATATGCCTCTCAGTGAGCAGGTTACCTAGGTTCAAATTGGGCCGGGAGGGGTGGGGGGGGGTTTCTGTGTAGAGTTTACATGTTCTCTCCGTGCTGCGTGGGTTTTCTCCAGGTACTCCAGTTTCCTCCCACAGACCAAAAACATGCATGTTAGGCTGATTGGTAACTCTAAATTGTCCCTAGGTGTGAGTGAGAGAGAGAGAGAGAGAGAGAGAGAGAGAGAGAGATTGGTTGTTTGTCTCTGTGTGTCCCTGTGATGGACTGGAGACATGTCCAGGTGTCCCCCGCCTCTCACACAGTGACTGCTGAACATGGGCATCAGTGACCCCCGTGACCCAAAATGAAAGAAGCGGGTAAAGATGATGGATGGATTTATAGATTTTATATTGCTTAAAAGTAAAACTTCCTCAAATTCTTGGGGTGGCCTTTGGGGTGGCCAAAGATTAATCTATGGAGGCTAAGGCCACCACTGACCTCCCCCTGGCTCCACCAGTGCACCTGGTGGTGGGTAAAGTTGCTCGCTCCGGTCACTCTGGGCTCCCTCAGATGAGCCAGATTTTATTTTTTATCTTTAAGGATTCGTTGGACTCTGGTCCTTCAGAAAAACAGTCTTGAAACTGCAGCCGTTCACTGTTTGAACCATCAGTGTGGAGGGACCCGGACGTCTCTCTTGATTTAAAGCTGTGCAGATGATTGAACTCGTGCATTTTGTTGCAGAGTGTGTGTGATTGACGTCTGATGTCCTCTTGTCTGTCCTCCAGGAGACACTGTGTGGTTGCCCGGTCAGGAGCTGCCTTCTTCTCCCTGGGACCTGGTCAGAAAGCCCGTCAGTCAGTGCGTTACCGTCCGCCTCAAAGGTACAAACCTGGCAACACCGCGGCGTTTCCTCATCACTGGCTCAGAGCTGCCGTCTCTGGGGATGAACACCAGCTACAGACTGTGCTTTGGATCTGGCTGCAGCGTAGGCTCTGATGGATCACATGGATCTGATGGGTCACATGGATCCGGTTCATCAACACATGAGAGGAAATCAGCCAAATAAGTTCTTTGATCAGCAAAACTGTTCTAAATTAATAACCGATTAATTAGAGTCACATGATTTACCATTTAACATAACCACGGTCTACGTACTTCATGGGATTTAAGCAGTTGAACTAGATTCTTATGTCCTGTTTGAAGTTTTATTACTGTCAGAATATAATTTATATTTTTAATGTTGAAAAGGAATCAAAGGGCCTCACACGGAGCAGTTACGCTGATCCACCGGTACAGTTTGTCAGTGTTTCTGAGAAGAAGCTGCTCTGTTTGTGTTTGTTTCTGAGTTAGACCAGATGTTTATCTTCACACACACACACACACACACACACACACACACACACACACACACACACTGCAGAGCCAAGTGGGGGAAATCCCCTCCAAATGATTAAAAAATACGTCAGGTGTTGACTTCTCTTTTGGTGTGGGGCTGCATCTGCTAAATGTGTTAACACTCAGAGGGTGTTTTGAGGATGACGCTCAGCTACTACCACGCACGGTGTTATAAGATGGATGAGCTGTGATGACCCTCTTGAACTGGATTGTCTCCAAAGTTATGTCAGTTCGAGATATTGTGCTAACAGACAGACAAATGCATACATGCACACGTATACGAGCAAAAAGGTTAGCACCTTTTTCAGTGGTGGGGATAATAAAATGAGGAAGAATATAATTTAGTTTAAAGCAATGAAAAAAACTGTTTTTAACTCAAACAAACTGCAAAGGTATTTAACAATGTCACCATCAGGTTTTTTAGGATGGATGGATGATGGATGGATGGTTGGATGGATGATGGATGGATGAAAATGTTCAGACTTGTTCTGCTGACGTTCCTCAGGTCTGAGGAGACGTGTGTGTTCTTCACAGGTCTGCTTGAGTCGTGTCTTGATGAGTTTGCTCTGGAGTCCCTCTTCCCCCTGCCACTGCTGCACAACTGTGCACGCCTGGTATACCATGACACACACACGCACGCACACACACACACACACACACACACACACACACACACACACAAACGTTGTGCTTACAGACAAGTAAAGCAAACGTTCAAAGATTAATGAGAACATGTAGAGAAGCTGTCAGAGCACCACACTGGCTTTAAGTGTGACCCAGAGACTAAATGAACTTTGGCTTGACAAGAAACGGTCTCTGCAGAGACTCAGGGATCTGTGCACAGATCTCTGTCTAGATCTCTCCCTACTGTGTAGAGATCTGTGCACAGACCTCTACACAGATCTCTGTCTAGATCTCTGTCTAGATCTCTCCCTACAGAGATCTGTGCACAGACCTCTACACAGATCTCTACACAGATCTCTGTCTAGATCTCTGTCTAGATCTAGCACAGATCTCTGTAGGGAGAGATCTAGACAGAGATCTGTGCACAGATCTCTGTAGGAAGAGATCTAGACACTGGCTTTAAGTGTGACCCAGAGACTAAATGAACTTTGGCTTGAAAAGAAACGGTCTCTGCACAGACTCAGGGATCTGTGCACAGATCTCTGTCTAGATCTCTCCCTACTGTGTAGAGGTCCCTGCGTGTCTGTGTTTTCTAGAAGAGCTGTGGTGAAGTGTCTGCTATCCAGTGACCAGTGATGAACAGGCTTGGATGGAGGCAGATCCACGTTATTCTCACTTTGAAGAGTAAATCTGACTCTGTCTGCAGGTGGAGCAGTACGGCAGCCTCATCCTTCACGGCCTGGAGGGCAGCTGCCTGGACTACACCGCCAGTCTGGTGGCTCGCTACATCCAGGTACGTCCACCAAACCGCTGAGAGCTCACTGGAGAGGAACAGCTCAGTCTGAAACCTGATCCTGAAGGTTCAGAATCAGAGACTTGAGAGCACGAGCTGCTCAAGTGAATTCTTTCAAAGCCAGAATTAAATGTCAGCTCTTTGTCCACTGCTCTGAAGAGCTAAGGGAAGATGTGAGGTACTGCACAAGGAAGAAGTCAGAGTTACCTCTGAGACACCGGTGGGGTGTGCAGTGGGAGAGACACAGGGTTCAGGATAGGGGTGGGGTTACATCAGGAATCAGCTTTTTGCATGCAGAAGTCATGGACGGGCTGAGAGATCCGGGCAGCCGAGAGTTCCCACACACTTTAATTTTTGCAGATTACGTTGGAATCTGTAGTGAGAGTAGGGAGCAGGTGGAAGAGAGCCCAGAGAGGTGGAGTGCATGGAAACTTGTGTCTGAGCAACAGAAGGAGAGCTGCAGGTGTGAACAAGACGGGAGTGACACCTGAGGGTGTTTGGCTGGAGATGCTGGCGCTGACAGAAGGACAGGAGGAGGAGCTGGAGGTGGCAGAGATGGTCACGTTTATTGGGAGAGACCAAAACGGGCAGGATGAGAAACAGGTTTAACAGAGGAACAGACGGAGCGGTTTGGAGACAAAGTTAGAGTCTGAGATGGTCTGAAGGAGTCCAGAGGAGGGTCGCTGGATACACGAAGCAGGATGCTGAATATGGAGCTGCCAGAGGGAGACTAGAAGGTTCACGATGTAGAGGAAGAGACAGTGTAGAGGGTCAGTGTGACCTCAGAGGATGTTGGGACAGGGTTACATGAAGCAGATGATCCTCTACAGAGAAGGAGGCTCCGTTTTCCTCCTTCAACACAAATAAAAAGTTGCTTTGTTGCCAAAGTGACGCAGAGTCGACATCACTCCTGATCCACAGAGTGATGGGATCAGTTCAGCATCCAGAGCGTCCAGGCATAGGTGCTGCAACAACTATATGTGAAGGGGACGAGTCCCCCTCACATTAAAAAATATTCATTTGGACACACACACACACATTTACCATGAAATATTAGTTCATCCAGCACTGTTTCTATTTCTTTGTGAACAAATCCATTCCATTTGATTAATGGGAGAATACTCAAACCAGTAAAGGTGGTATGGTTGTAAAAATAGGATGTGTGAGAGAGGCAGAGCGTGTTCTATTCACACAAGGAGAGCTGTTGGTCAGGCTACTTCTTGTTGCTCTCTGATACTTATTGACTCAAGTATTTACATATGGAGGTAAACCTAGATGTTCAACCAGTTAAATTACAGTAGTCCCTCGCTACTTCGTGGTTCACTATATCACGGATTTTCAAAATAAAATTGGACAGGACACAGTTGGCTGATTGATGGATGAGCCATGGGTTGTTTATTTTAAATAAATTATTTTAAATTATTTTGCACCGTGTGCAGCCCACAAGTGCAGGTTAATCTCCCTCCTGCAGCTGATCAGCTGATCTCCTCTGCCTCACACACATTTCTCCTGCAGCTTTCTGGTGTCCAGATGCACCGATCGACTTTTGTCTTCCAACTTGAAATTCAAAGTATGTCACATGGTAAAAATCATCATAATCACAAAATACAAAGGTGTTAAAAGTTATTTTTAATTATTTTAGAACTTCTCTGTTCAGTTGTTTCTGTGTCATTGATCCAGAAGTTTCTGCTCCGCTGAAGCTGCGTGACATCCTGTCATGTCCTGCTGCACTTCTCTTCTCTACACTTTAAATTTAAAACTGTAACGTTTTAAATAAACACTTTAAATTTAAAACTGTAACGTTTTAAATAAACAATTTAAATTAAAAACTGTAACGTTTTAAATAAACAGTTTAAATTAAAAACTAACATTTTAAATGAACAATTTAAATTAAAAACTGTAACATTTTAGATAAACAATCCATGCTGTGTGGATTGTTTATCTAAAATGTTACAGTTTTTAATTTAAATTGTTTATTTACACAGAAGGAGGAAGACTGGGAGGTGATGAGTGTGATCACAGCCTGCCACATGTCAGGACTACGTTTACTGAACTTGAACTTGGACTACTGTCTCCCTACTTCACGGTTTTTCACTTATCGCCGGGGGTGGGGGGGGGGGGTGGATGGATGACTGATGGATAATAGATTGATGATGGATGACTGATGGATTCAATTCAAAAATACTTTATTAATCCCAAAGGGAAATTGAGTGTTGTTGTAGCTCATCGTCCTGGTTTCATTCAAGAGTTGCTAGATGCTGATAGGAAGGTTTTCCTGCAGTGAAGCTGAAGAATCTGGTCACAGATACCGATCTGTCCATCCATCCGATGATGGATGGATGAGTGATGGATGATGGATAGATAATGGATGATAGATTGATGATGGATGGATGAGTGATGGATGATGGATAGATGATGGATGATAGATTGATGATGGATGGATGAGTGATGGATGATGGATGAGTGATGGATGATGGATAGATGATGGATGATAGATTGATG
>NC_056507.1:1014236-1014305 GCF_014905685.2 Nematolebias whitei
ATGGATGGATGACTGATGGATGATAGATTGATGATGGATGGATGACTGATGGATAATAGATTGATGATG
>NC_056507.1:1014315-1017152 GCF_014905685.2 Nematolebias whitei
ATTGATGATGGATGGATGAGTGATGGATGATAGATTGATGATGGATGTATGAGTGATGGATGAGCATCATTGTGATACAGAGTGAATCAGCTGTTCTCTCTGACAGCAGCTAAAAAACCTTTTTGTTTGTTCACTCCTCCTCCTGCTCCGTCCCTCTCGGCCTTCTGTAGTAGGTACATGTTCTGTGTTACCATGGCAACGCACTCCCATCTTACATCATCCCATCTCTCCTTTCACCTCCGCCCCTTCCTTTTCCGTCCCCGTGTCTGTTGCAGGCGAAGCAGGAGGCGAGGGGCGTCGGCTGTGACGTGGTGAGGGTGGAGGTGGGACCGGGCCTGAACAAAGAGCTGCTGCTGGACACGTTCATCAGCTGCGGTGAGAAGCGTCACACGTCACGAGAGCTTCAAGTCCAGCTGCAGGAAGATCTCACAGATGAGCTCGTTGTTGACTGTGGTGGAACGTGCTCCGTTGAAACAAGTGGAATGTCTGAATGAAAAAAGAGAAACAAACGTTAACGTGTGTTTTAATGAGAAACGTCTTTAAACTGAGTTGGTTCTGACTGACACCGTTGAAACCAGACTTAACCTGTGTGACGTTCTAAACCTTCCTGCTTGAGGTCAACCAGGAACTTTAGTTCTGTTTGTTACATGTCTGAATATTGTTAGAGCTTTTCTTTGTCCCCATCGTGAGCAAGAAGAACTGTCAGGGAGGTTCGGGTCAAAGGTTAAGAAGCCCAAAACAAGCCGACCCGTCACTGTCTTGTCTCGGCCCATGGACCACATGTTTGTGCTGTGTAAGGAGACTGCAGCTGTCAAGGACTCGTCCTGAACTCTGAGCTGAGAGGATGACGCTGCTCGTGGCTGGTTGCACCTGTGCACGGCTCTGCATGTTTATACGTGTTGCGTGTGTAACCTGGCCTGAAATCTGGCGCCGCTGAGCGTGGTTCCTTTGGACTAACGACGTGAGTGACAGATATTGTTTCCAACCAGAACGAACGCTGAAACCAGCAGCAGCAGCTTGTAAATGGCTCCATTCTTTTTCAACGAGGAAAACATGGCCGACAAAGCTCAATATTTCAAAAGTTGCACAAACACGAAAAGTCCGAGCAGGAATGTCCTGAAGGAGCCGAACGTTTTGATGTTGTGGAATTGTTGCACCAGAACAAAAACTGAGGAACGAATCGCACGGAAGACAAACGGAGGTGAAGAATGAGAACGATTCAGAAACAGTCCATCAAAGTTCAGTCCGGTCCTCTGGACGGGTTCTTTTTGTTGAGACGTTTCGTTCTTCATCCAAGGTGCTCAGGTGGTTTCTGGAGTCCACCCTCTCCCCCGCCGAGTCTTCTGAGGCAGCCATAGCTGAAGTGGCTCAAACTTGTCCTGATTCTTCTACGTGGATTGTTGAGCATGAATCAGAAGATTCAGAAACCTCCGGACTCGTTCTTCATGACGGTTATAATGTTGCAGCTTCGTAGGACGTGTCCTTTAGCTGATGGACGTTCTCCGGCTTGTGTTTTCTCAGGCTTCCTGGTGTCGGCCCCGGGGTCGAGGCTGGGGTTGACCGGCGCCCACACCGGTCGCTGTGTGGTGATGCTGCTGGAGGGACTGGAGAAGGCTTCGTCCCTAACAGGCCTGCTGGGAGACCTCTGCCACAGTCTGGACAACAGGGGCCCTGCCTCCCCTCTGGTCCTGAGCACAGGTAGGAGCGCCGCCCACTGAAGAAAATCTTTCTTTGTTTGTCACTCTGAACAAATGAGGAGTAAAACAAATGCAGACTCATCCATCCCCCCCTCAGGTTCACACCACTTCCTGGAGAACAACTTCTTGATCGGCACGCTGTCGAAGCCCCGCCTTCAGGGCTCCGAGCTCCGCCTTCAGCAGCATTTCCGCTGGGTGACTCTCCGCTGGGACCAAGAGCCGCTGCATGGCCTGCTGGGACGGCACCTCCACAGCAAGCTGCTTCAGAAGGTCCGTCAGAGTTTGACCCCAGCTGCGGGAGAAAATATCTCAATAACTTTCCTTTAGGCGTAAAATACCTACGAGCCATGTCTTCTAAAAGAAACCCAAACATTAAGATCAAACATCCTGGGCGTTGAAAGGTTTCTCCTCGAGTTCCTTCACTGTGTTCAGTAGATGGACACGTTCAATTCAGTTTATTTGTAAAGCTCCAAATCACAACAAGTTGTCTCAGGCACTTTACAGAAACCCAACATTTTTCAGTCAGGTCATCTGGACAGTTTCTTTTTTTGTGCTAAAACATTTCGCCTTCGATCCAGAAGGCTTCATCAGTCAAGGAAACACACAACAAAACTGATTCTTCCACCAACTGCTACTCCAAAGTGGAACAAACCAGTTCTGCTTTACAGGAACATTCACATAAAAGCCAGTTAGTAAAGTTCTCTATCTAAGGAATCCAGCAGACAAGATGAATCTTGGCTTCGTTGCAGTCTCCCATCCTGAGCAAGCACAGTGGAGACAGTGGAAAGAAAAACTCCCTTTAACAGGAAGAAACCTCCAGCAGAACCAGCTCAGGACAAGAGGCCATCTGCTTTGACCGGCTGGTTGAGAGGACAGGAAGGAGAGACAGACCAACACAGAATGGTAGGTCCAGGTATAGGTCCAGGTCCAGGTATAGGTCCAGGTCCAGATATAGGTCCAGGTTTAGGTCCAGATGTAGGTCCAGGTATAGGTCCAGATCCAGATATAGGTCCAGGTTTAGGTCCAGATGTAGGTCCAGGTATAGGTCCAGGTCCAGGTTTAGGTCCAGATGTAGGTCCAGGTCCAGATGTAGGTCCAGGTCCAGATATAGGTCCAGGTCCAGATATATGTCCAGGTCCA
>NC_056507.1:1017162-1028817 GCF_014905685.2 Nematolebias whitei
GTCCAGATATAGGTCTAGGTCCAGATATAGGTCCAGGTCTAGATATAGGTCCAGGTCCAGATATAGGTCTAGGTCCAGATATAGGTCCAGGTCTAGATATAGGTCCAGGAGTATCTGAAAGACAAAAACATGTTAAGGATAGAAAAAATAATTACAAATACAAAACAGGTTGAGCAGAGCAAGTAAAGAAGCAGCAGAGAGAAAAGTGTGGTCAGTTTGTCCTCCAGCAGTCTAAGCCTATAGCAGCAGAACTAAGGGACAGCTCAGGAAACCCAAGCCGACCCTAACTATAGGATTTATCAAAAAGGAAAGTCTTCAAACTGGACAATGTGTCAGTCTCATGGACAGAGACTGGAAGTTGGTTCCACAAGAGAGGAGCCTGAGAACTGAAAGATCTTCCTCCCATTCTGCTGCTGGAAGCTCTAGGAACCACAAGTAAACCTGCAGTCTGAGAGTGAAGTGCTCTGTTAGTAAATTCAAAAAGTGTTCAATACAAAAACAACTGGACCTTATTTGTAATAGAAGTTAGGGTTAGGGTAATAGAAGACGTTTCGCTCCTCATCCGAGGAGCTTCCTCAATTCAAAGAGCAGAGAGAGAGGACAGCCTCAACATTGAAGTTTACAGAAAACCAACCCACACAGACCAGTATCTTCTGTTTGACTCCCACCATCCACTGGAACACAAACTCTCTGTCATCAGAACTTTACAACATCGGGCCGAACGCGTCCCCACGAAGACAGAAGGGAAGGAAAAGGGACAGAAACACGTTCAAGAAGCTCTTCAAACATGTGGATATCCTAACTGGGCTTTTGTCAAGTCAGAGAGGAAATCTACAAAACACACTAATAAACAGAAAAAGGAGAAGAACAGACGTAAAAACATTGTCATCCCTTATGTTGCTGGAGTATCAGAGAAATTCAGAAGGATCTTCAACAAACACAAGATCCCAGTACATTTCAAACCCAGCAAGACTCTCAGACAGAGACTGGTCCACCCTAAGGACAAGACACCCATACACAAACAGAGTGGTGTAGTGTATGCGGTCCAGTGCAGCGAGGACTGTCCAGACCTCTACATTGGAGAAACTAAACAGCCTCTTCACAGATGCATGACTCAACACAGGAGAGCCACCTCCTCTGGACAAGATTCAGCTGTTCACCTCCACCTCACAGATAAGGAACACTCTTCTGAGGACCAGAATGTGCACATTTTGGACCGAGAACACAGATGGTTTGAGAGGGGGGTGAAGGAAGCAATTTATGTAAAAAGAGAAAAGCCGTCTCTTAACAGAGGAGGAGCCTCAGATTCCCACTTTCTAAAACCTATAATGCAACTTTAAAACAGATTCCCAGCCGGTTTTCACACCTGATGGGAACAGAGGGGCCTCGACTGTGAATTAGAGGAACAAAGACTTTAAGAAAGACCTACTGTTAAGGTGTTGAGGTGTGACTTGTCAAATCTACATGTGTGTGTGTCTTATCTCACTCAGCCTCTGAACCTGAACCTGAACCTCTCACTCTCTGCTCTTTGAATTGAGGAAGCTCCTCGGATGAGGAGAGAAACGTCTTCTGTTACAAATAAAGTCCAGTTGTTTTTGTATTGAACGCTTTTTGAATTCATCATGTCCTGGATGACTGAGAATCTTCACCAGCACTCTGTTAGTAAAATATGTAACAATAAGATCCATAATATAAAATGGAGCTAGGTTGTTGAGAGCTTTGTAGGTTAGAAGTAAGATTTTGAATTCTATTCTGGATTTGACAGGGAGCCAATGGAGAGAAGCTAAAACTGGAGAGATATGATCTCTCCCAGTAACTCCAGTTAAGACTGGCAGCAGCATTTTGGATCAACTGAAGACGTTTTAAAGAAGTATTTGGACACCCAGATAATAAACCATTGCAATAGTCCAGTCTAGACTTGACAAATGCATGGACCAGTTTTTCTGCATCATCTTTAGATCAGATGTTTCTAATGTTAGTGATATTACGCAGGTGGAAGAAGGAGGTTCTAGTAACGTTTTTAATGTGGGGGATAAAAGACATGTCCTGATCAAAAATAACACCAAGATTTTTAACATTAGAGCTGGAGGACAGATTAATGCATCTAAGGAGGGAGAAAGACTGAAAAGTCTTATAAACACCTTCTCTTAGTGGGTCAACCAGTTTGATGGTGCTGGATGTCTTCTTTCTTCGTGTCTCCTGCAGATGGGGACTGGACTGTGGTCACCTGACGGGTTCCTGGAGCGCTCGGTGTTGTGGGTGAGCCAGGTGTGGCAGCAGCTCAACGCCTGTCTGACCCGTCTGGGGACCCACGAGGCTTTGCTGGGCCCACAGCTCTTCCTGTCCTGCCCTGTGGTCCCCAACAACACACAGGCTATAGTCAGGTGTGTGTCCTTTTACCAGTTTTACAAAATAAAACCAAACGGTTCTTTTGAATCTGATGGCAGCAACAGCTCAGAAAAGTTGGGACGAGGACAACAAAAGTGTGTAAAAGTCAACGGTGCAAAGAAAAACAGCTGGAGGAGCATTTCACAGGTCAGTCAGATATAAAACGACTTCAGAGGCTGAAGCAGGTAGAAGTAAAGATGGGCAGATGTTTACCAGTCTGAGAACATGTCTTAAATACTGGAACAACTTCAAAATAAAGTTCCTCAATTGAAAAATTGAAAAACTTTGAATCTCCATCGTCTGCAGGTCATAATCTGTCCTAATCTGATCAACAGATTAGAAGAATCCAGAAAGCTCTGAGATCAAAGGACAAGGCTGAAGGTCAGAACTGGATGGAGGTGATCCTTGGGCCCTCAGGGGCCACTGCATTAAACCAGGTCTGGTTCTGGTTCTGGACCTCACTGCATTAAACCAGGTCTGGTTCTGGTTCTGTTGTGGACTCAGGAACACTTCCACAGATCCTCATCTTTAAATACAGTTCATACACAGATGCTGCTTAAAGCTCTATCAGGCAGAGAAGAAGCCAGATGTGAACCTCGTCCAGAACTGAGGTCAGACGGGTCAAAAGTATAACTTCTTTTTGGACACAATGAACATCACGTCCTCCATGATAAAGAGGAGATGGACCATCCAGCCTGTTCTCAGCTCACAGTTTAAAGCCTGCCTCTCTGATGGTATGGGGGTGCATTAGTTACTCTGGCATGTGCAGCTCACACATCTGGAAAGACTCAACCAGTTCAGAAAGACATGCACAGACATGTTCTCATCCAACCAATGTCTTTTTCTGGGAAGTCCTTTTTTAATTAGGCAAGACAAGTTAAAGCACGGGGCAGCACGGTGGCACAACTGGTAGAGCTGCTGCCTCTCAGCGAGCAGGTCCCCGGTTCAAATCCCGGTCCAGAGGCCTTTCTGTGTGGAGTTTGCATGTTCTCTTTGTGCTGCGTGGGTTTTCTCCGGGTACTCCAGTTTCCCCACACAGACCAAAAACATGCATGTTAGACTGATTGGTAACTCTAAATTGTCCCTAGGTGTGAGTGAGAGACTGAATGGTTGTTTGTCTCGTTTGTCTCTATGTGTCCCTGTGATGGACTGGAGACCTGTCCAGGGTGTCCCCCGCCCCTCGCACAGTGATTGATGGACATGGGCACCAGCGACCCCCGTGACCCAAAATGGAAGAAGCGGGTAAAGATAATGGATGGATGGATGGATGGATGGATGGATGGATGGATGGAAGTTAAAGCGCAGACTGGGTCCATTACAGCAGCACGGCTTTGAAGCAGAAGAGTCCAGAACCTGAACTGACCTTCCTGCAGTCCAGACCTCACACCTACTGGAAACATTTGACACACTGTAAAACAAAATATCCAGTAACGACTCACAACCACTGACCTGCTAGAATCCTCCATTTGTCAAAGGGTCAGGGTTTGTGGATTCAGAATCAGCCACACAACCGACTAACAGATGAGGTCAGGCAGGAATCCCCGTGGACTATGATGTTTGCAGATGACATCATGATCTGTTGTGAGAACAGGGAGCAGGTGGAAGAGAACTTGGAGAGGTGGAGGTATGCACTTGAAAGAAGAGGAATGAAAGTCAGTCGTAGTAAGACAGAGTCCATGTGTGTGAATGAGAGGGAGGAGGTGGAACAGTGAGGCTACAAGGAGCAGAGGTCACAAAGGTGCAGGACTTCAAGGACTTGGGGTCCACTGTCCAGGAACATGGGGAGTGTGGTAAAGAGGAGAAGAAGAGAGTCCAGGCAGGATGGAGTGATGGAGAAAAGTTTCAGGAGTGATTTGTGACAAAAGGGTGCCAGCAAAGATCAAAGGTGAGACCAGCTATGTTGTATGGTCTAGAGACAGAGACGTGGACAAAAAGACAGGAGACAGAACTGGAAGTGGCAGAAATGAAGATGTTGAGGTTCTCCTTAGGAGAGACAAGGATGGAGAAGATTAGAAATGACATCATCAGAGGTACAGCACAGGTTGAACAACTGGGAGATAAAGTTAGAGAGGACACACTGAGATGGTTTGGACATGTCCAGAGGAGGGACAGTGGTTTGGACATGTCCAGATGAGGGACAGTGGGTATATTGGTAGAAGGATGTTAGAAATGCAGCTGCAGGAAAAAGACAAAGAGGAGACATGTGGATGCAGTTAGAGAGGACATGGAGGTAGTTGGAGTGAGGGCAGAGGACATGGAGGTAGTTGGAGTGAAGACAGAGGACGGAGAGAGATGGAGGAGGACTCGCTGTGGAGACCCTGAAGAGGAAAAGGCCAAAAGAAGAAGAAGAATCAGCCAGACAACAAGAGTGAAAAAATCAAAAACTTCCTTATTGATATAAAGCTGCTGGAGGTAGTCAGGATCCAACTGCGGTGACGAGTCCTCGCAGGAGGGAGAGAGCCACCTGTCAGAGCTTCTCAAGCAGGCGAGGTGGGACCAGCTGCTGGATCTGGGCAGGACGTCACCGTCACTGAGTGAGACGCAGCTGCAAGGCAGAGCTGAGGAGAGTTTGGTCGGAGCAGAAATCCAAGAACAAGGTCCAGAACACAGGCGGGGGTCCTACACAGGGACTCAGAGTTCCAATAACAAGTCCAAAGGGTCAAACCAGAATCCATAGTCAGAAGAAGTAGTCAAGAACCAGGGTCAGATGGGCAGAACCAAACCATATGAGGAACAGGCAGAATGATAAATCTACAAGACAGACGTGAGGTTGAGATGAGATGATCAAAACAAGACGTGAGCATGATCAAGAATGGTTGGATATCAGGAACCAAGAATGGTCCAATAATCTGGCAGTGAACTAGCATGAATGTGGATCTTAAATAGTGAGGGGAACAGGTGTAGTGCTGAAACTGCCGAGGGGGCGTGGCAGAGTGACGGAGAAGCAGGAACAGGACATGGAGAGCTGTGAGCAAGGCAGGGGACAGGACGTGATCATGACACCATCATGACACCATCAGACCAAAATGGGACAACATTCTCTCCTAAACCTCCAACAACTGGTCTCCTCAGGTCCTTCTAAACCTCCAACAGCTGTTATTGTCAGGTCCTGGATGTTCAGACATTTGATTTGTTTGTGATGTTCTACTGGGAATAAATTATTAGTTTATAAACTTGTTCTGTATAAACATTTGACCGAGTGGAGTGGGGTTACTTTTTTGAGACTTTAAAGTTGTTTAAATTTGGTCCCAAATTTTTATCATGGGTGACGCTGATATGTACCTCCCCCATGGCGACGGTCTGCACCAACTGTAACACATCTTCCTGTTTTAAACTGCAGCGGGGAACGTGACGGGTGCCCACTCTCACCACTTCTGTTTGCTTTGTCAATAGAACCATTAGCTTTAGCTTTAAGGCTGAACTCCATCATTAAGGAGAATAATCGACTAGGCACAGAACACAAAGTCTCTTTATATGAAGACGACATGCTTTTATAAATATCAGATCCCCTTACCAGTGTCTCTGAGTTACTTAACTTGCTTGAAAAATCCAGAAGATTATCTGGTTATAAGGTTAACCTTGAAAAGAGCGAGCTGATGCCTGTGACCTCTATAGAAAAGAAAATCTTGGACACTGTTGCAATTAAAAAACAAGTTTTAAAAACTTTAAATACCTTGGGATCTGGGTAACTCTATAAAACCAATGATCTGCCTCTCATGATGAACCTTAAACAGGACCTTTCTAGATGCAGTCCCTGCCTCACACCCTGGGGGGCAGAATAAACTCAGTAAAAATGAATATACTAACTAAATGTTTATATTTGTTTCAGAATCTGCCAATCTTCCTTACTAAACCCTTCTTTATCAATTTGAACAGCCAGATATCAGCATTTATTTGGAATAACAAGCACCCATGGATTGATAGGAGGGTCCTGCATCTGCCCCACAGACTTGGAGGCATGTCACTTCCTAACTTCATGCACTTATTGTGCAGCTCATATCAGAGCTCTTTCACTCTGGATGGGTAAGGACATCCCTTCTCCCAGTTGGGTGGCCTTGGAAAAGGCTTCACTTAGATCCAGCTCCCCCTCTGCATTACTCTGCTTTTGGCTGCCTTTAAACATCAGTATCAACCTACACTTCTGACCCAACTGTGACCTGGACAGTTGAGATCTGGAATCAGTTCAGGAGGGCATTTAGCTCTACACAGTTACTGTTTTTGGCTCCTGTGTCAAATCATATGTTCACTTCCTCAGTAGCTGATACAGCTTTTGACAGCTGGGTCTTGACGGGAGTGCATTCACTGTGTGATCTCTGTTCATAGATTTGCCTCTTTTGAGCAGCTGGTACAGAAGCTTAATGTTCACAAGTCACAGTTTTTTAGATATCTGCAGCTGAGACATTTTGTGAGATCTAACTCTGTTTTCCTTTGTACCCCTCTAAACATTTTGTGGCTAAGATTTTAGAGTGCAGGTATGGCACCAAGGGGACCCTCGGTAAAATATATACACTGCTCAGTTCATACCATGAGTCCAGCTTGGACTCCCTTAAGCTGAAATGGGAAACGGACTTGGAGGAATCCACATCAGACCCATTCTGGAGAAGGATCATTAAGAACATTTACTCATCTTCAATCTGTCTGAGACATGCTGTACTTCAAGGTGGTGCACAGGCTGCACTGGTCCAAAGACAAGCTGTTCAAGATCAAGGCCAACCTGGACCCTGCATGCAACTGTTGTAAATAAACTCCAGCTACACTCCTGCATATACTGGACTTGTACCAAACTGCAGACTTTTTGGCAAGCTATATTTGACACCTTCTCTGGAATATGTGACAAATCTGTTCACCCATCACCACTCATGTCACTGTTCAGGGTGGTCCCTGTGGATACGTCCTTCAGCAGGAGTGAGAAGGATGTGATTGTCTTTGGCTCTCTCTTGGCCTGGAGGTTGATTTTGTGAAACTGGAAGGACCCACACCCCCCAACATATGTACGTTAGATAAGAGAGGTGATGTACCGCATTCATGTAGAAAGAATAAGACATACGCCGAAGGGTTCTGTAAAAGGATTCTGGGACACATGGCAGCCCTTTGTGTTATATGTGGAGAACTTGTCAGTACCAGTTTGATTTATTTTTGTTTATGTATATGTGACGGATCTGGTGGGGGAGGGGTTTAGTTCTTGTTCTGGCAGTTTGTTTTTTGTGTTATTCAAAATGCTAAAATCAATAAAAAGACCTTGTTTAAAAAATAACTTGTTCTGCTGGCGGATCATCTGATATTTCTGCTGACCTAACATTGTAATGGGAGACTGACCATGACGTAAACATGTTTACATGAACTGCTATGAAACATTTGTTGTTGTTTTTTATCGGTAAAATCAGCGTTAGAAGCCGGTCCTTGTGGACCGTAATGATGATGTCATAACTGCTCGTCTTGTTTTCTGGTTCATGAGTCTGACCATGACTGTGTGTTGCGTTCACCCCAGGTGGCTGGCCCGACTCTGGAACACTGCAGTCGTCCCCCGTGTGGAAGAGGCAGTTATCTCCCAGGTAACAGCCAAGCACTCTTCCTCCTCATCCTCTTCCTCGCAGCAACTGTCTCCTAGCAGCCGTGGTCTAAGTGCCGGACAGCAGGCTGTGGTGAAAGCCGCCCTCAGCATCCTGGTCAACAAGGCTGTTCTCCCGGGCTGCCCCCTCCCTCGACACGGTGAGTGGGCGTCTCGGACCCTGATTCGATCCTGTTGCTCTGAAAGTGAGATGGTCGAAGGAAAACATGGATGAAACGTTGCCGTTTTTGTGTCCGACCCTCAGAAATGGACAGGCACCTGCTGGAGTTCCAGGGAAGTTCTTTCCCTCTGTCGGCCCTCGGGTCCTACACAGGAAGTGGCAGCAGGGGAGGGAGGAGGGCGCGGGACAGCGGGAAGCTGAGACGGTCCAACACCAGCCCTCGAAAGAAAGGAAGCGTGTCCCTGACGTGGAGCTGCAGCGGTTCCTTCAGAGAGGGTGAGAGCACCTCCTCCTCAAAGCCGGCACGCGAACCTTCTCACTTCGCTGAAGAGCTGATAGTATTATTTTCATTCATTCAACCTTTAGTTAAACAGATAAGTCACATTGAGCCTCAAAGACTCATTTACAAGTGAGTGTATCAAAGGTGTATCTCAGTCTATTGTCTGTGTAATAAATGCACTTTAATGGTCAAACCAGCTGCATTTCGTCAGGGCGGTGCAGCTGGTTTGACGGTTCCAAGCAGAGAGCAGAATGAAGGTGGGGAGTCTATGGCAGGCCGACTGTGTCATTAATAGTGTAATAATGGTGAAGATTCGCAGTTATCCAGGACATGGTAAATTGAAAAAAGTTCAAGAAAAAAAACAAGAAAGTATAAAACAACAAAGTCCACGCTCAATAATCCAGGTATAAAATCCAACATTTTTCAGTCAGGTCATCTGGACAGTTTCTTTTTTTGTGCTGAAAAGAAAGTGTAAAGTATAATTAAGTGTTCTGATTCTGATAGCCACGTTTACCTACTACATGATACAACAGCATGCCTTACTGCTACTACTACTCTGCTGCCCCCAAGTGGCTGAAAGTGGTACTGCTCTTTTTCTTCAGTCAGAATGAATGGAAACGTCATATCTCAGCCAACAAATGGTTTGTAAATATGGGAAAAAAATCTATAAATATGTCGCTTCGGCTTCATTCTCTGTTCAGTTCCCGTCCAAAAACTACATTTGCTCTTCTTATCCCTCAGCGATGGGGACATGGGCATTGTTAATAATTATTGTTTATTGTTTGGGGTGGGGGGTTCAGGGCTGTAGCGTTGGATGTTTCCTGTCAGAGGCTCTGCAGACACTGTGACCAAACTGACCCAGCTTCAAGACGCCATGACGACTCTGTGACCGACTGAAGAGAAACCAGGAGACAATGAGAAGCCGGTGGACGTTTGGAGACGTTCCTGAGGCCTCCTCATGAATACCGTTCACCAGCTAGTTGCCAACATTCGCAGTGAGATGTTCAGGTTCAGGCGTCTGCAGCTTTACAAGTCGTGTCCTCACAGGGGACAAAAGGAGGTGAACACTTGAGTCCAGGGCCCCTCTGCTTTGGAGCTGACAGATGATAAAACATTCACTGCTGTAGAAACATTTAGCCCAAATCTACGGATGTGCTGACAAAAACAGGCTCAGAACTCAACCAAATAAAAATGATGAAGACCTTAGAGGCCTGTAAAATGTCTCACAGTGAACTCTGGGGGCTTCTAATGGGCCATACTGGATATATTTATGGTTCCATTTGTTTTAGAGCAGAAACTGTGGAAAAGATACATCTATTACTTTCAGGAAATAAAACGGCTTAAAGTGTAACTTGTCAAATTCCCATATTTGTGCTCTTTGTATGGACAATGTCCACAAGGAGGCTCTGTGGGCTCTAACAGCGCTGCTCAGTGTGGACCTCTGCAGACATGGACCTGAGTGAAGCTGAGCTTAGATCATCTGTAGTTGGACTGAAGTCGATGCACAGACCATGTCTCTGGAGTTCATCCAAACAGCCTGAAGTGAGACCGTTTGTCCCTCTGCCTTTTTTAATAAAGTTGTTTTTGATTTCAGGTTCCCTGTCCAGCTCAGACATCAGCATCAGTCCCATCAGACGCAGGTGGGTGGCTTTCTTAAGCAGGTCTGCTTCAATTCACCCATTAGAGCGATGAGTTGGTGTTAGTGGTCCCACCAAGCTGCTGCTCGACACAGGAAGTCGCCCTCTGTTCAGATAACATCAGACGCTCCGTCCGAGCCATGAAGTACACAACTGTAACTAGAAAGTTCCTGGAGAAACTTTGACGGGGACTGCCAGGCTGCTGCCAATTTAACCTTTTGATTTGACAGGACTATGTGTTGGGGTTCATCTCAGCTCCCACTTCACCAAATTTCAGTTCAAAATGACCAAAAATCAACGAGTTATAGTCATTTTTTTCTTGTAAGCTATGGTGACCATCTTGGATTTTTTTTGTTTGTATTTAGCATGTGATAGGGAACGTTCTCATCATCACCACACCCAATTTTAGCTCAATGTCTCTAAAATGATTTATAGTATTTTTCCTTTTTATCTCAGGCGGCCATCTTGGATTTTTGATTTGCATTAGGAATGTATGAAAACTCACTCTCAGCTACGACCAGAGCAAATTTCAGCTCAATATCTCAGACTCACTGACTTGTGGCAGTTAGAAGCTGTTGAGTTCTGTCCGGCATTTTGAATGAGAAAAATGGCGTCTTTGTTTGCAAATTACGTCGTCATGGTAACTCAAAACACCAGTAAAAGTAACAGCACACATCACGGTGCTGAGCCGGTCATTTTAATATAACGTCTGTGGGGGACACGTTGAAGTTCAGGCCACATTAAAGTTGATGGAAGAGTAAGATATAAAGTTAAACCCCTTGTCAGGTGGATAATAAGAATAGGTGCTGCCTTACTGGGCAGTCCCCATTGAAAGGCCCAACATTACCTGAAGGAATGCACAACACCCGCCGCCTTGAGAAGCACACTTTTCCATGTCTCGGATTATTTTGTGATGTTGGAGCCATTTTGACCAAACCTTGGAACGTGGAGACACGTTCCTGCTACGTCTGCTGCAAACAGTGGCGGTCTCTTTTTCAGGGGGAGGACTTATCAGGATGTCTTCCCCGTGTGTTCTCTTCAGTACAAAAAGTCTGACTCAAATCACGTGAGATCTGCCATCTTCCATGTTGTTGATGTGTAACCAGGCCTTAAAGCTGGCGCTCAGGGATGAAGAGGAACAAAGTGCCCCCCGCTCCCTGCCCGATACACCCAGGTGGCTTTTTAAGGAACATTTAATGGTTGAGAGGTGATGACCTGTGTCTGGTTCACATACAAAGCTGGTTATCATCAGTTGTCATAGTAACAGACTCAGGTCAGACGTGAACTGGCTTCATGAGACAAAACATCCCAAACTGAACAGAGACACTCAACCTGCCTCGTAGTTCTGCCCTCTGGTCCCAGAGTGAAGCTCTGCTCCTGCAGGGCTGTGGTGCTGAGGATGGGACAGGACAGGTTTACTCTGATGACACACACTGAATGAGCTGGGATGCTAACATTAACCCTTTGTCTGCAGGGAGCCTGCAGGTCTGCCGGTCTTCTCTGACGATGAGACAGATCTGATCAGGGAGCTGCAGACCATGTGCTCCAGCAGGTCTGAGCCGGACATCAGTAAGGTACTGTCCTCTGACATTAGTACTGTCCTCTGACATCAGTAAGGTAC
>NC_056507.1:1028827-1031735 GCF_014905685.2 Nematolebias whitei
ACTGTCCTCTGACATTAGTACTGTCCTCTGACATCAGTAAGGTACTGCCCTTTGACATTAGTACTGTCCTCTGACATCAGTAAGGTACTGCCCTTTGACATCAGCTGAAAGAAAGAGGACTTAACCACATTGTTGACATGGCAGTCAAGTTTCAGGCAGGGGTCCATTTTCAACCCTAAATTTGTCACAATGGATTTTTCATATAGGGCCAAAGAGGAAAAATCAGTGGTGGGGAAACTGCTAGGGCCACTGGATTTAAAGACCATAACCTCGGTCTTTTTTTAATTTTGTTAAAATGGAGGAAAATAAGTGCCATCCATCCTCTAATGTCATTGAGACAGTCCAGGAGAGACTGAGTGGAGCCATTATGTTTCAAAGGGAAGTAGACTTGACAGTCATCTGCATATAAATGAAATTGCACACCATGCATTCTGAAAAAAGAACCCAGTGGCAGAAGATAAAGTGAGAACAGGAGAGGACCAAGAATAGAGCCCTGTGGTACCCCCAGGGGAGGGCAGCAAAAGCAGAGGTAAAATTATCCATCATCACACTGAAACTTCTATCAGAAAGCTATGACCTAAACCACTGCAGAGCTGAGCCAGTGATGCCCACCCACTGCTCCAGTCTGGAGATGAGAAGGTCGTGGTCGACTGTGTCGAAAGCAGCTGTTAAATCTAAAAGCACAAGTAAAACACAGTTTCCAGAATCCAGTGCTAAAAATATGTAATGAAAAACCCTTAAAAGAGCAGATTCAGTGCTGTGGTACATTTTAAAACCAGACTGGAAGAGCTCCAACATTTTAAATTCATCCAAAAAGACCTTCAGCTGCGTGTAAAACACTTTTTCTACAATGTTGGATATAAAGGGTAACTTGGAGATTGGCCTAAAGTTTGACAAACATGATGGATCAAGGCCAGGCTTTGTCAACAATGGCTGCACCACAGCAGGTCTAAAATTGCTTAGTACCACACTAAACATCAAACTGCTGTTGATCACATTTAAGATAAAGGAGCCGACAGTAGAACATACCTCCTTAAGAAAACATGGAGGAACAACATCAAGGGGTGAACCCGATGATTTCATACTGGTGACCAGTTTCTCTAGATAGGAGAGGGAAATAGGCTCCAAAAGATCACAAACAGCCGGACAGGGGACCGGGATGGAAGGGTCATGGGATGGAAAGGAGATACAAGCCCTGGTGTTAATAACCTTGTCCAAGAAGAAATGAAGAAACTTATCACAAAGTTCTCCGGACGCTTCCAGAGGGACCGGTCCATGTGCACTGAGGGCAGTGTTGATTGTAAAGAACACGGTGGTTGTGAGAGTTAGCAGCAATAATGTCAGAGAAATATTTTACTCTGGCTGTTTTCACAGCTCGTTGATAGTAAGGATTGTGCTCCATCACTGATCTGGACCTTCTTAAATCTAATCTTTAAAACAGGCTTTTAATACCTGCTGGCTCTCTGGAAGTATTGTACTTTAATTTGTGTTGTTTATTGGGGACTGCCTACTAAGGCAGCACCTATTATTATCCACCAACAAAGGGTTTCTTAACTTTATATCTTACTCTTCCATCGACTTGAATGCGGCCCGAACCGCATCTTGTCCCCCCACAAATGTTATATCAAACGTCCGGCTTGGCACCGTGATGTGTGCTGTTACTTTTATTGGTGTTTCGAGTTACCATGGCGATGAAATTCACAAACAAAGATGCCATTTTTCTCATTCAAAACGTCTGACAGAACTCTAATGGCTGCCACGCAGCAGTCCCCATCTAAGTTTCTCCAGGAACTTTTTTGATCTGTGAAGCAGTTTGAGAACCTTTTGCTTGTTGCAACGTGCTCCATAAATAAATGTTGATTGATTGATTGATTGGTTTGAGGGAACTATGCTTTCTAGTTTTAAATTGCTTAAAAGTTGCTTGTCCTGAATCTGGTTCTGCTAAAGGTTTCTTCCTCACGAGAGAGTTTTTCCTTTCCACTGTCGCCTTCATGCTTGCTCAAGATGAGAGTTCTGCTCCTCTGATAAATAACGTTATTAACTTAGTTTTTATGTACCATAATTCTCTGGCTACAGAATGCACGTGTCTCTAAGCCGCACATACTAAATATAAGATAAATCATAATTTTGTACATAAATAAGACGCTCCAGTTATTTAGCCGTGGGCATCCACCGTTCATCGTCAGGATCTGTGCCCCCAGTCTGCTCCGGCTGCGTGCAGCTTTCTTGTTGTAGTACAAGAGTCGGCCACCGGATGGCGTTCACAGAATATAGTTTGTTTTAGCACATGTTCAGACAACATGATCGTCAGAAGTGTTCATGAAGCGCCGCTGTCTGACTCATGGTTAAAACCATCAAACCTACAGAACGAACACCACAACTATCTAAACATAATCACTGGACAGAGCAGTGCCAAACACCTACGTAACCGAAATTATTTGTAAATTATATACCGATAAATATTACCCGGAAGTCTTAACAAGGTCATGTGACCGGAAGTCAAATAGTACCGGTAAAATACGGTAAATATTCAATAAATTTGTACCATTGATTTTTATTGGTAAACACTTTTGGTAACAGCTGTTGTTTTTAAATGTACTTTCTGAATAAATTTGACGTGATTCTCCTCAGCAGAGCTCATATCAGGAGAAGAGGGAAGAGCCCCCCCTCCCATTGTCTCCTCCGCTCTGTTTAATGCCCCCGTTTAAGCTTAAATGAGCTACTGGTATTCAAACAGATATTTACCGTACACAGAAATGTGTTTTTTAACTTTTATTTAAATATGTATCAGTCTTGACTGACTGCTTTAAAATAAATCTGACGACTTCTCCGCTGAGCTCTCCTGACGTAAGGGGAGGGGGGAAGAACCCCTCCTGTTCGTTCAGATGCGATGAAGAACCCCTCCTGT
>NC_056507.1:1031745-1041444 GCF_014905685.2 Nematolebias whitei
CGTTCAGATGCGATGAAGAACCCCTCCTGTTCGTTCAGATGCGATGAGTTCAAAATGAGATCCCGGTGTTTAAATTCATATTTACCGACACAGAAAGATGTCACACAGGAATAATTTTAAAACTTTTATTAAAACATGTACCGCACTTGACTGCTTCCCGCCCATCGACACGTTGATGCAAAGCAGTTGTTCTCACATAATCTAGCAGTTATGCTAGATTAAGGAAAATTTACTGGTATAATTCTGTTTATGAATAAAAACTGTCTTAATTTACTTAGAAAAGTTTGTGCTGTATCTCCACTGATTTTAATGTTGCTAATTTACGCCACTTGTACTTCCGTTAAAATCTTTGTCATATTTCCGTCATGGTTCAAATGATCTGCAGCTTCACCACCGAGCGGCGCTGTTTCACCATGGACATAAGTCATTTTGATCTCGCAGGGTTTTCCTCATGCAGCCCAGGCTGGGGGTCAGCTCCAACGCGTCACATATAACCAGTGATTTGTAACGGAAATACGAGTGGCGTGGAATAGCTACATGAAGATCGGTGCAGATACAGCACGTACTTTTCTAAATGCATTCAGACAGTTGTTATTCATAAACAACGGAGATCCGTGCTCCCCGGAAGTTCACTACGAATCGTGCTTCTGTAACAAATCGGGGAATGACAGCGCATGTGGAAACCTGAGGGCATGCACTCTGTCACAAACACGAGGGGTGGGAGCTGCCCTGTCAAAGGAAAATGTTAGTCAGAGGCAGGAAGTTACCGAGAGACGGCAAGAAGTGCGTCAAAATAAAATATAAAAATGTATATTATGAATAAAATACATAAATTAGACACTCCTGCATATAAACTGTGGCGTACAAAGTAAGAACAAAGTAGCGGCTTGTACACCAGCAATGACGGTTTATGAACGTTTCTGTTCAGTGACCTGAGACGACTTCTGGTGTGACTCGGAGCTAAATAAATAAACTGAGTTGAATTAAAAGTAAAATGATTGGGGTGGCCGAGAACAATCTGTGGTGCCAAGGCCACCACTGGCCACCCCCGGGCACCTGGTGGTGGATAAATGTCTCCCTCACTGTCCAGGGTCTGTCACGCTGCAGTATTTTCAAGAAAAACATTTAGGTCTTCTGGCATTCACTGTTGAACTCTGCTCCGGAACAAACACTCATGTCCAGAACATTAACTGTTTAAATACTTCAGTGATGGAGACATCCAAACGTCTGGACAGTTGCTTCATCGTTGATCAAAACCTGGTTGTTCCAGTTGCAACAATCCGAGCATTGCCTCAAATTAATTTCAAGAAGTTCTGCAGCGTCCCGGTTCAAGTCCGGACGTCAGGCCAACTTCCACTAACAAAATGAACCCGAGGACTTCCTGTTCCACTCTGACACAGTCCTGAGCGCTCCTGGGTTCCTCTTCTGTCTGACCTTTGACCTCCTGTCTGTCCTGCAGATCTCTCAGACCAGAGATCTTGTGATGGGCTTCTCCAGGGACCCGGTGCCTCCAAATGAAGCCGAGCGAGGACCCACAGTCCAGCAGCTGCAGACGGTGAGGGGGGGCTTATTCTCCATCTTTAACTAAATGTTCTCTGCTTCCTGTTTGCTTTGGAAGCGACTCAAAGCTCAGCTCGTTCCGAACACTGACTGCATGAGAGATAAACGACCCCCCCAACACAGCAGACCGCGACACGTCTCTGTTTCCTGCAGCGGCCCAGTCTCTGTCTCACCACTTCCTGTCTCCCTGCAGGCGCCCGTCGCCTCCGCTCAGAGCTCCGAGCGGCGTCCCGGCCCTCGCGGCAGGTCTCAGCTCCCTGTCCCCAGCAGCAGGGGGCAGCAGGCGCGAGCCCCCGCCACGTGCAGCAACAACAACCACTGTCCGATGCAGACGGCCCCCCCCAGCAGGGGAACGAAGCAGGTTTCTCCAAGCAGCAACAACAACTACAGGAATAACATGAACGACAGCAACCAGTCCCAGCAGGACATCTGGATCCTCCACAGAGACCTGCATGAGAGCAGCAACAACCAGTAGACCCCCCCCATACACCCCCTCCATGATGTAAAGACATGACGACCTTTGATTTGTATGATCTGTTCCACCACAGCTGTGTTCTGGGGACCATCGTTTGAGTAACGTGACGGCTCTGAGGCGAGGAGCTTTTCTTACCGCCGCCTGGGCTCAGCCACGCAACACGTTACCGTCATGTGAAGTATTAACTGCCTCAAACACTCCCGGCACGTCTTGACGTGTACCTAAAGTGAAAAAGTGAACGTGTATTTCTCTCCTAGAAACGAGGCCACTAAGAGTGGGAAGAAACAATCAGGCTTTGTTCTTTTCTTGTTTTTGCTATTAAGTATTTTGAGATATTCTCGTGTTTTATCTGCGGTTGGGTTGGTTTAAAACTGTTCAAACAAATCAGGGTTTTACCAAATATATCTGTAAATAAGAGTTAGTAGTTTAAATGCTCTATAGATTGGTGTACGTGGTCCGACGCTTGTACAGTGATTCAATATTCAGCTACTTCATGTGGAGCAGGAAACTTGTACATAAATGTTTGTAGTTGGGTTCTGAAGCCTCCACTTGTTTCAGAGTGAAGGGCGTGGCAATAAGTCATTGATCTGTCCACTGTAAGCCATAATCAATACTTTGACCGTCCTTCGGCGTGGCCCCGCCCACACAGCCGACGGTTTGACTCACTGTTTTTAGCTTCTGTTCATTAGACCACCTTCGTTTGGATCTGTAGGAGCTGAAGGTGACAAATGTCCGAGCACAGAAAATAAAACGTCATAAAAATCTCCTGTAACTTGTTTTTGTGAGCGACAAGCAGCCGGAGTCCCTCGTTCCTGAGAAACTAAGAAGGAACGCTTGGAGTTTTCCAGATGAGTGTTTTCTGGACTGGAACTGAACACACGAGGTAAGAACAGGAAACCTAAATGTTTTTGATGCAAGATATTCTAGGGATAGAAGTTACACTGTGGAGAACAGAGGGACGATTTAGTTTTCTTTGTTTTCTCGTCCGAGGCAGTGACGCTCCTGGAGAGAGGAGGTGCTGCTCCACCACCAGGAGCAGTGGAGGTGCCAGGGGGTGGCCATTGGTGGCCATGGACACTAAATTAACCTTCAGCCACCCAAATCATTTGAGAAAACTATACTTTTAAAAGCAGCACGGTGACTCAGTGAGAAGGTCGCTGGTTCAAATCCCTGCTGGGGCTCTTTCTGGGAGGAGTCTGCATGTTCTCCGTGCTGCGTGGGTTTCCTCCCACTGACCAGAAACATGCGTGTTAGACTGACTGGTAACTGAACTGTTCCTAGGTGAGAGAGAGTGAATGGTTGTCTCTGATGGACTGGAGACCTGTCCAGGTGTCTCTGTGATGGACTGGAGACCTGTCCAGGTGTCCCTGTGATGGACTGGAGACCTGTCCAGGTGTCCCTGTGATGGACTGGAGACCTGTCCAGGTGTCTCCCACCTCGCACACAGAGACTTCTGAACATGGACTCCAGTGACCTGAAAAGGAAGAAGCAGGTAAAGATGATGGATGGATGGATGATGGATGGATGGATGGATGGACGGACGGATGGACGGACCTTAAGCTATATCAGAACTAGAAACCAGTTTCCTCGTCTGATGGGGTGCTGGTTTACACATGTACGGTGGCAGCCCGCGGTGGGTACAGTCATGCTAACAGCAGAAGTTTAGCATATTAGCATTTATGCTAACTTTGGAAACCGAATTAGCTTCCTCTAAATTAGGTTTGTCCAACTTTAAGTCCACTAAACTAACTCACAAGCTCTTTCCTGTCTTGTGGGCGTGTCTTGGCTGACTGCGCGTTCACGTGACGTGATTGGTCTGGACCCGTCTTCAGAGCTTTGATGGAGGTCTACAGACCACTCCTTGGACCTCATGGCTTGGTCTGTGCTCTGACATGTAGACTGAGCTGAAGAAACATCTGGATGAAGGGTGGAAACGGGATGAGCGTTCTGAAGTCTGTTGTATATTTATTGATAAATACTTGAAAACTTGGTCAGATCATTGTTGGAACAAAAAACTCGACCTCAGTGAAAGTCTCAAAATCTGCTTTTACTGCAAATACAGCTGATTGAACAAACATTTATACAGTTTTTGGACGTTTGTCCCTTTCCTATGAATAACAGCCTCATTAATGTACAATGTAAAATATTTTTGTCACAGTAAAAACATCAAAGCATATTTTCACGGTACCTGAAATTTCTTGTTGGGGCTTCAACTAAACAATATTCAGTAATAAAGAGCAACATTTTCCTGCTTCAGCTAACGAAGAAGAAACACTGAAGGTAGGAGACAAAATGGCTGCTGGCTTAAAAAATAAGAACGGATGAAAAATGAAGACAAAACCGAACGTATTAAATGCTCTGATCATTTTAAACCTCGACAGACGAGTCAAATAAAAATGTGTCTCCATCTCTTTTTATCCACTTTCTCCTTTCATGAAGTACCCCAGGGTCTCTAAAGTGCAAACAAATATTAACGTAAGGGTATTGAGTCATCGCACTCTGTGCATCAGTCAGCAGCGTCTGATGTGTCGTCAGCCGTGGGTCGGACTCTTGTCCGGTTCTGGGTCCAAACACAGGAAGGAGCTGCTGAAGTTTGTCTCCTGATCAGCTGAGTGTCCCTGCAGCGTCTGTGAAGGCCGACGTTCGATTCCTTTGAATGACCTGAACCACTGGATCAAACTAAAGTCGACACAAAGCTTCAGGAAAAAACTCGACTAATTGCATTTCCTGAGAAAATGCAGTGTGAACGCTTACTGCAGAAGAAGTGTTTCTGATTCTGGCAGATCCTGATCACCACTCCATGGTGAGTTCAGGCGTCTTCCATCTGGATGCAGGTATCTGCTGCCCAGATGTGGAACGAACAGACTGAAAACCATCAGGCTTCTCAACAAACACCGTTCTGTTATTTCAGCGTCTCAGTCTTGTCTAGATGTTTTACATTTCTACTGACTGTGAAACTAACTGCCCCTCCAGGATAATAAAGATACTTGAGCTTGCTGAAGAACAGCTGAAATGAGCTGAAACATTCTGAAGTGTAGCTGGAATGGAAGAACAAGCCTAAATGAGTAGAGAAAGAACACATTTGCTGAATTATGTTTAAAAAAGCAGAAATGAGCACAAAAATGAGGAAATCAGCTCAAAAAGCTGAAATTAGCCACAAAAACCCACTGAAAAGGCAGAAATACCAGAAGGAAGTGGAACGAGCTAAAATGAGCTCCAAAAATTTGGAATTAGCTGAAAAAGCTAAAGTTTGCATTAAAACTGCTAAATAGTAGCTGAAACAGCAGATACAGCTGAAACTAGCAGAAATCAGCTGAAAGGAGGATAACAAGATGAAATTAGCAAGAAGAAGTTATTTAGGCTGAAAGTAGCAAAAATTACCAAGAGATACTTAAATTTATCCAAAAACAGCTGAAATTAGCTAAAAAAAATTCTAAAAATGTAGCTGAAAGACTGGACTGGGCTGAAAGGATGTAAAATGAGCTCAGTGCATTTTTAATGAGAACAAAATGGCAGAAAAAGGCTAAAATTACAAAACAAATACATAAAAGCTAGCGTTAAAAAAATCAGAAAAAAGCTGAATTCAGCAGAAAGAAGCTGAAATTAGCAGAAACAGGTTGTAAACAACTCAGAGAGTTCCATTCATTTTCAATGAGGAAAACATGGCCGACAGAGCTAAATATTTCAAAAAGTAAAAGTACAAACGCCAAAAGTCCTGAACGAGCCGAACGTTTTGAGTCAGGATGGAAACTTTCAGAAACTTCTCATGATGCAGAGAACAGAGAGAACTGTGAGAACGGAGAGAACTGTGAGAACTGAGAGAACAGAGGGAACTGTGAGAACTGAGAGAACAGAGGGAACTGTGAGAACTGAGAGAACAGAGAGAACTGTGAGAACAGAGAGAACAGAGAGAACTGTGAGAACAGAGAGAACTGTGAGAACAGAGAGAACTGTGAGAACAGAGAGAACTGTGAGAACAGAGAGAACTGTGAGAACAGAGAGCGAATTCTTCACTCCTGCACCGTAAGAACTGCTGACCTTTAAATGTTTAATTTTTACTGTTGAAAAGTGGTTCCAGGTCATTTTCTAAAGTTTTAATTTTCTAAATCAGCTGATTCAAAAATCAAATTAAGCAAATAAAAAACACAAAAAAGTCAAGTCAGACTTTAAGATTTCAGTTCAGAACTCTGAGAGTTTTAACTTTTTCAACCCCACAGGTTTAATCATGGTATTTACATCAACATGTTTTAACTTGTTGTTTGTGCTTCCATCTGTTTGTTTGTTTGTTTGTTTGTTCATAAAAAAATCATGTTTCAATGAAAAACCAAGTTTAAAATAAAAAATTAAATGGAACTTTTAATGATTATTGTGATTCTAGTAGATTCTGACGCAGTCTGAGAGAAACAACGGCTGTGGGTGTGTGCGTGCACGTGTTTGCGTGTGCATGTGTGTGTGCGTGCACGTGTGTGTGCGTGCATGTGTGTGCGTGCGTGCGTGCTCAGAGTCGAGTGTCCTGGATCTCGTCCTCGGCTTCCTCCAGCAGGGATGAGATCTTGGAGGTTGGCGGCGGCTTCTTGGTCGAGTTGAGTCTGGGAAGCGTTGGGAAGAGGCGGAGCCTGTCGGCGGGGCTCATGGCCTGTTTCAGGTGACTCATCTCGTTCATGAGTTTCTGAATAGAGTCATAACTTTTCAGGGAGCTGTTCTCCACCATCTGCAGGAAGAGCAGAAGACCATGTTCAAACACTCAAGGTTCTGTTCAGGAACACGACCACGTGGTACCATCATGGCAGCTGCTGCTTCCACAACACGACGGACGTCTCTTCCACTTCTAATCACGTCTGATTATCAAACGTCAGGCTTGATGAGACTCACAACCCAAACGTGACCCGTGCGCCTGGAGCAAACAGACGTTTGGGTTAAGAAATAAGAATCCAGACGGCCAAAACTCACCAGGAAGGACTGACACTCCAGCAGCGGCTCCACCTTGTGCTCTGACAGGACGACGGTGCAGCTGGAGAACGACTGCTTCAACGTCTTCCTCAGGACCTGCAGAGTTCTGCTCACACACACAATCATCATCATCAAAGGTGGTCTCATTCCACACCAACAGTTAAGCTTCATTTACCGTTACGACCCCCCCCACACACACACGACTGTTACTGTAAGCCCTGTAGATCAGGTGTCTCAAGTGGTCTGGGGGCCAATTGCGGCCCGCGGACCGGTATTTTGTGGCCCCATACCTGAAACCAAAGCTTGGTGTTACTGCGGCCGCGTGTTTTTTCCTCATGTGACCTGCATTTAGTTTGATGACTTTTATTGTTGCGGGCTCACTTCCTGTGTTGTCCCCAAACTGTCTAACTTTTTTAAAGCCACAGGTCACATGGACTTCCTCCTGGTCTCCACTGTTGCTGTGGTGTGCGCTGTTCCTGCGTCTCCCAAACAAATGGATGCACTTCAGATGTGCATGTGCACGGTGAGTGTGTTGTCATCTTGCAGCGTCGTTCACGTCTGAAACAACCGTGTGGTCGATCACTGAAGCGTCGCTTTTAACAGAACTGCTGTCGCCGCTAATTCAGAACGCCATTGGGGTTCTGCTATTAATAGCCACCGGGACTGATGACATCATGATACATACATATACATATACATATACATATACATATACATATATATATATATATATATGTATATGTATATGTGTATATGTATATGTATATGTGTATATGTAACAGAGGTTTCAGCTGTTTTCTAAAAGGACGAGCTCATGTTCTGAGGATGGTACTGACATGGGGTCGAGGTACGCAGAGGGCTCGTCCAGGAGCAGGATCCGGGCCTTGCTGAGGATGGAGCGGGCGAGACACACGAGCTGCTTGTGTCCGTTGCTCAGCACGCTGCCTCCATCTTCAAGCAGGAAGTCCATCTTATCTGGAAACTGCTCGATGACAGACTTCAGGCCGACCTGCAGCGACAGGAGACAAATGTTACTTCAGTGTGTCTGACTGAGCTGGATTGAGCTCGCACATGAACTCCTTCTGCTGCAGCAAAAAAGATGTTTGATCTAATTATTATTTTTAGTCTAGTAATAAAAATGATGCAGAAGGTGCAGGACAGGACAGCGTGTTGAAAAGTCTGCCTTCGATCACTAAAACTCTGAACGCAATTACTAGAATTATTACAACAGAACCAGGGCGGTACAGTGGCGCAGATGTTAGAGCTGACAACTCAGCGAGACGGTCGCCGGTTCCTTTCCCCGGCCGGGGGCCATTCTGAGTGGAGTCTGCATGTTCTCTCCGTGCTGCGTGGGTTTTCTCCAGGTGCTCCAGTTTCCTCCCACAGACCAAGAACATGCATGTTAGACTGATGGTAACTCTAAACTGTCCCGAGGTGAGAGAGTGAGAATGGTTATTTGTCTCGTTTGTCTCTGTGTCTCTGTGATGGACTGGAGACATGTCCAGGTGTCCCTGTGATGGACTGGAGACCTGTCCAGGTGTCCCTGTGATGGGCTGGAGACCTGTCCAGGTGTCCCTGTGATGGACTGGAGACATGTCCAGGTGTCCCTGTGATGGACTGGAGACCTGTCCAGGTGTCCCTGTGATGGGCTGGAGACCTGTCCAGGTGTCCCCCGTCTTGCATAATGACTGCTGCACATGGGAGCCAGTGACCCAAAAAGGAAGAAGTGGGTAAAGTTATTGGATGGATGAATGGATGGATGGATGGATGGATGGATGGATGATAGATGTATGGATGATGGATGGATGACAGATGGATGTATGGATGGATTAATGATTGATGGATGGATGACAGCTGGATAGATGGATGGATGGATGATGATGGATGGATGACAGATGGATGTATGGATGGATGGATGACAGATGGATGTATGGATGGATGGATGACAGATAGATGGATGATAGATGTGTAGATGATGGATGGATGACAAATGGATGTATGGATGAATTGATGATGGATGTATGACAGATGGATAGATGGATGATGATGGATGATAGATGTGTGGATGATGGATGAATGGATGACAGATGGATGTATGGATGAATTGATGATGATGGATGTATGACAGATGTATGATGATGGTTGGATGATGGGTGGATGACGGGTGGATAGATGGATGGATGATGTATGGATGGATGGATGGAGGTTGATAACCAGCAGAGCAATCATCAGTAATCAATAATCTATGAATCATCACTGCAGTTAGAGAGAAAGCATGTTCACCTCCTCGGCGACGCTCCACAGCTCCTCGTCGCTGTAACGTCCGTACGGGTCCAGATTCATCCGGAACGATCCGGTCAGGATAAAAACTTTCTTTAAGCAAACAGGACAGAATCCTTGAAATGTACAGCCAGGAACAAATCATCACATTGTTTTAAAGACTCTTCGTGTGGGCGTGAACATTTGAAAAGGAGCTGAGGAGTCGAGCAGTACCTGCGGCACCACTCCAAAGGCCTTCCTCCACATCTGCAGAGGAATGGAGCTGGACGCAACGCCGTCGATGGACATTTCGCCTTCGGTGAAAGTGAGACGGAGCAGAGCTGACAGCAGGGTGCTCTTCCCTGAGCCTGTTCGACCCAGCAGACCCACCTACACACACACACACACACACACACACAGGTTTGTTTTGCTATCTTTGTGGGGCCTTTGCATTG
>NC_056507.1:1041544-1043854 GCF_014905685.2 Nematolebias whitei
AATTATTATTTTATACATGAATGTTTCTGTTAAATTATTATTTTATACATGAATGTTTCTGTTCAATTATTATTTTATACATGAATGTTTCTGTTAAATTATTATTTTATACATGGATGTTTCTGTTCAGTCCCTGAGATGATTCTGTTGAGACTTGGAGCTTTACAATAAACTGGATTGATTTGACATCGGAGTACCACTTGTAACTATTTTAGTCCAGTTGAAGTCATCAACCAGTCTCGCCCCTTACAAGCGCTTTTAAAACGCTCTCTGTCTTTTTGGCACATCTCCAAACAACACTGAGATGGATTCAGTAGAAGATGACATGTTCTTAGTTGCTGCCTGTTTTTTAGTCATGTACCATGTGAAACCTGTTTGTCTGGGGTGGAGCTGCTCACACGTCTTGTCTTCTCAGATGCGTTCAGTGGATCGAGTGTTCAAATTCATCGACCTGCCATCGGAGGAGATGTTACTGGGAAGACCTGGAGGTAAAGGCGGGTCTGACCTCGTCATCAATAACCCCCATGTGCATGACTACTGGCCCAACCGTGGCCAGCTGGACGTTCAGGACCTGACCGTTAAATACACAGAAGCTGGGAGAGCTGTGCTCAACAACATCTCCTTCTCTGTGGAGGGGGGGCAGAGCGTAAGTCCTGACTGATGGCCACACTCATCCTTAAACAGACTGACCAGTTATATGAAACCTGACAGACTGATTCTTCTTAGCTGTTCTTTACGTTGGCTTCAGACCTCATTCAAAAATGTTATAAAGTGTAGCAAAGGAAGTGTCATGTGTCTACTGGTCATCATCTTGAATGGAGACATGCCAGTGGATTTTTGTGGATTTGTGCAGATTGCCATTAAGACGAGGGTCAGTTTGATACCGGTCTCAAATGTTTGATGCTACGTACTTGTTTAAGATGCTCACGACCATACGCTTTGCATGTTCGACTTGGTGACCAACAGGAATTTGCCTTCACGCCTAATGTTTGCCACAACTGTTGCATCGCTGCAGAAGTGAAATGGGTCCCCTTGTCAGAGTTCAGACAAACTGGGAGACATAATGAGAGAAGGAGGCACAGCCCATCAGCAGATAGACAGTTGTTTGTGCCATATCATTTGGAGCTGATAAACACTCAACCCATTTAGTGAATGCACGTCACCATGAGCTAGGGAAAGGTGGACACGTCGCTGAACACAGCTCAGCTGGCTCTGAGTCCAAGGACAGTGAGTGTATGAAAACAGTCAAAGGTCATTTTAAATCAAACTGTTCAAGGGATCACATCTTCATGCTACATGCGAACATGGAAAGAGTTTGGAACAACCAGGGCGTTTTCAAGGTCCGGTTGTTGGGCCACAATGAACAAGAGGAGCCTGAGAGTGGAGATCAGGAGCCTGATGGTCACCTGACGGACTCGTTGCAGCCATGGTTTGAGAGTTCTTGCAGATCATCCAGGCAGAGCTTTTTTCTCATGTGGTCCACTGAAATTGGCCCGTGGCTTGGAACAAGTTTTAATACTGGCCCCCTTCTTCAGCTGAGTTTGATAGTATTCTTCTTCACAGCGTAACTCCTCCCCCACTTGAATATGTTGCACCAAAAATATTTAGGTTTATCGTATTTTTCGTCCTAAAAGTCGTGTTCTTTTGCATAATTTGCATGTCCTGCGACATACGAGGAAGCGACGTATTTATTTTTTCCACTTTATTACAGGGGAGTGGTGGCGCAGAGGTTAGAGAGGTGGGCTTGTGATCCGAAGATCGCCGGTTCACGCCCCGGCCCCGACAACATCAAAAATTGTGGGTGGGGTAGGTGAAACAACCACACTTGCCCCCACCCTCATTCGCCCCACTCTGGGCCCATGAGCAAGGCCCTTAACCCCCACCATGTGCTCCCTAAAAAAACAGGTCTCTCTTGAAAATGAGTTCTCGTGGCTCAATGAGACTAACCTGGATAAATAAAGGCTAAATGAAAAAAATAAATAAATTAGACATATTTGGACTGATGCGACTTATAGGGCGGGGCAACGTTTACAGCGGAAAATACACGGTACTTTCATTCTCTCTTCATTTCCAGTCTAGAAAAACATTCCTCTGAAAAACTACAAACATTCACTATTAAAAGCCCAGAGACGGCAGACATCAGCTTGTTAGGAGTAAGTTTCCTGACCTTATCGTGTGTGTGTGTGTGTGTCCTTGTTTATGCTACTTTGTGAGGCCCATTTTTCCAACTTATACTGCATTGTGAGGACCAACTGCTCCTTAAGGGGCCCAAAGCCCGGGCCCCATAAGAAGAAGTCCCGTTGGTGGGTT
>NC_056507.1:1043954-1044291 GCF_014905685.2 Nematolebias whitei
CTGAGGTGGATGAATCGGAGCAGACTAACCCCTGAGGTGGATGAATCAGAGCAGACTAACACATGAGGGGGATGAATCGGAGCAGACTAACCCCTGAGATGGATGAATCGGAGCAGACTAACCCCTGAGGTGGATGAATCGGTCAGACTAACGCCTGAGATGGATGAATCGGAGCAGACTAACCCCTGAAGTGGATGAATTGGAGCAGACTAACGCCTGAGGTGGATGAATCGGAGCAGACAAACGCCTGAGGTGGATGAATCGGAGCAGACTAACGCCCGAGGTGGATGAATGGCAGCAGACTAACGCCCGAGGTGGATGAATCGGAGCAGACTAA
>NC_056507.1:1044301-1046101 GCF_014905685.2 Nematolebias whitei
AACGCCTGAGGTGGATGAATCGGAGCAGACAAACGCCTGAGGTGGATGAATCGGAGCAGACAAACGCCTGAGGTGGATGAATCGGAGCAGACTAACGCTTGAGGTGGATGAATCGGAGCAGACTAACGCATGAGGTGGATGAATCGGAGCAGTCTAACACCTGTGGCGGATGAGTTTCATGTCCATCACAGAACAATTTGCAAGGCAGTAGCTTTCAAATCTCTGTTTGTGAGATGCTGACAGGAAGATGGCTGCCAAGGCTGATTGGGCGTGAAATAAAGGAGGTGTGTGAGATAAATGTAAATGTCAAAAACGCCTCCGAGTGTGCTAGAACTGGGACTTTGTGTGTGGGACTGAAAGGCTGGTCCTGTGAAGTCGTCCATGTGGCTCCACGCTGAGTCTGAGACGTTGGTCTCAAACTGACCTGTGTTCAGTTTGTCAGAATGCTTCATGGTTCAGTCCGTACGCTGTGAGGATGTGTAATGGAAGTGTTGCTCATGTCTGTGTTGGGATGTGGGCCTCAGCCTTCTCTTTCTTTTAACGCATTAATCGATTGTGCGTCCCTCCAGCACAGCTCACTGTCTCCTCGCTGGCTTCAAGTAATGCATCGTAGCAGAGACAATTACATTTCACCAGCATTCAGCAGCTACGAAAGCACTCCATCTGTTTGTCGTGCTCACGACGCTCTCTGCAACACGGAGCCCTCTGCGTGTGCTTGCTGCGACGGGCTGTTCTGTCCAGGCTTCTTCTCTGGGAGGGAGCTGCGGGTCATTATGCCGTTGAGGGGGCTGCTGGTGCTCCAATACAGTCGGTGCTTTGTCTAGACGCTGCTGAGTTCCCGAGCAACAGTGGCCGCTCTGTTCTCGCCCCGACAGCAGGATCTGGTCAGATCAGCAGACAGGAAGCTCTCTGTGTAGAGAATTGACTCATGAGTTCACTCCTCTCCACAGACGTTAGAAGATGGAATTAGATCAAATGCCTTTTATTCTAAAGAGACTTGGATTATCTTTGTCTTGGTAGGATAATCCGTTTAGATATCTGGCCTCTTGTTATTCTAGTTGTTGAAGATTGTGAAGATTTTCAGATAACAGCAATGACTTATGGGAGATTTGAAACCTTTGGCCTTGATGCCCACACCTGGTTTAGATAGTGGTGAAAACAAAACAGGAAGTGAGGAAAACACAGCTGATATTGTCATTGCAATATTAAACAATAATATTGATCATGGGGGGGGGGGGGGGGTGGTTGTTAGAGAGCCATCACTCTGCGCTGCCACGGACCAAAACATTCAGCCTCCCTCTGTTCCACAGTGGAACTCCTACCCACTTGAATGTCCTGCACCAAAAACATTCCCTGTTCAATTCCTGTCCACAAAAACACTCATCTCCAAAAGTACAAACATTCATTATTGAGACCCTTCAGCGACGGGGGGTCATCAGCGTACTGCCTGTTCTTTAACTTCTAAGAAAATAATCCACGAATCACTGAGTCTGCAAGCTCAAATCTAATAAAATCTGTTCTCTGGTAAATCAAAATTCAATAACCATCATTTTAGTTCAAGGTTTACTCACCTAAAGGTCTTTCTGGGTGGAGTTTACATGTTCTCTCCGTGCATGCGTGGGTTTTCTCCAGGTACTCCAGTTTCCTCCCACAGACCAAAAACATGCATGTTAGACTGATGGTAACTCTAAACTGTTCCAAGGTGTGAGAGAGAGAGAGTGAATGGTTGTTTGTCTCGTTTGTCTCTGTGTCTCTGTGATGGACTGGAGACCTGTCCAGGTGTCCCTGTGATGGACTGGA
>NC_056507.1:1046201-1046700 GCF_014905685.2 Nematolebias whitei
CCTGTCCAGGTGTCCCTGTGATGGACTGGAGACCTGTCCAGGGTGTCTTTGTGATGGACTGGAGACCTGTCCAGGTGTCCCTGTGATGGACTGGAGACCTGTCCAGGGTGTCCCCCACCTCTCACACAATGCTAGCTGGATATGAGCACCAGTGACACCCATGACCCGAAAAATAAGAAGATGATGGATGATAGCTGGATGATGGATGGATGGATGATGGATGGATGATAAATGGATGATGGATGGATGATAGATGGATGGTGGATGGATGATAGATGGATGATGGATGGATGGTAGATGGATGATGGATGGATGATGGATGGATGGATGATGGATGGATGGATGATAGATGGATGATGGATGGATGGATGATAGATGGATGATGGATGGATGATAGATGGATGGTGGATGGATGATAGATGGATGATGGATGGATGATAGATGGATGGTGAATGGATGATAGATGGATGGTGGATGGATGATAGATGGATGGTGGATG
>NC_056507.1:1046710-1047270 GCF_014905685.2 Nematolebias whitei
ATGATAGATGGATGGTGGATGGATGATAGATGGATGGTGGATGGATGTTTAAAACAGCATCTCCACATGGTTGGAAAGAAAACCGATGCAGTAATAGAGTTTACCACTAAAGGTGCACATGGTAGTGAGGATGACGTCACTACAACCTGTGCTGCACCTGAACATCACAGATTTTAGTTTTTCATAATTGAACACTAACGAGGATCTTTATTTTTTGAAGATCAAGCTCTTTACGGGAAAAATGTTAAAAAATTAAAACAGAATTTGAGCTCTTGCAAACAAGAAGCTGCTTAAGTGAAACTGGTTGATGCAGCGTGTGGGAACATGCTGGGAAATGTGCAACTGATCATGTTTGATAAGACCAACCACCCACACACATCCACACTTCAACTCTGTCCCTGTCCACACGTTAACTCTGTCCCTGTCCACACTTCAACTCTGTCCCCGTCCACACATTAACTCTGTTCCTGTCCACACATTAACTCTGTTCCTGTCCACACTTCAACTCTGTCCCTGTCCACACTTCAACTCTGTCCCTGTCCACACTTCAACTCTGTCCC
>NC_056507.1:1047370-1051867 GCF_014905685.2 Nematolebias whitei
TCCCTGTCCACACATTAACTCTGTCCATGTCCACACTTCAACTCTGTTCCTGTCCACACGTTAACTCTGTTCCTGTCCACACGTTAACTCTGTCCCTGTCCACACGTTAACTCTGTCCCTGTTCACACTTCAACTCTGTCCCTGTCCACACATTAACTCTGTCCATGTCCACACTTCAACTCTGTCCCTGTCCACACATTAACTCTGTCCATGTCCACACTTCAACTCTGTCCCTGTCCACACATTAACTCTGTCCCTGTCCACACTTCAACTCTGTCCCTGTCCACACATTAACTCTGTCCCTGTCCACACTTCAACTCTGTCCCTGTCCACACATTAACTCTGTCCCTGTTCACACGTTAACTCTGTCCCTGTCCACACGTTAACTCTGTCTCTGTCCACACTTCAACTCTGTCCCTGTCCACACATTAACTCTGTCCCTGTTCATACTTCAACTCTGTCCCTGTCCACACATTCACTCTGTTCCTGTCCACACTTGAACTCTGTCCCCGTGCACACGGTAACTCTGTCCCTGTCCACACGTTAACTTGGTTCCCGTCCACACGTTAACTCTGTCCCCGTCCACACGTTAACTTTGTCCCTGTCCACATGTTAACGCTGTCCCTATCCACATGTCTACTCTGTCCCCGTCCACATGTTTACTCTATCCCTGTCCACATTTTAACTCTGTACCTGTCTACATGTTAACTCTGTTCCCATCCACACATTAACTCTGTCCCTGTCCACACGTTAACGCTGTCCCTATCCACATGTTAACTCTGTCCCCGTCCACATGTTTACTCTATCCCTGTCCACACTTTAACTCTGTACCTGTCTACATGTTAACTCTGTTCCCATCCACATGTTAACTCTGTCCTCGTCCACACATTAACTCTGTCCCCGTCAACAAGTTAACTCTGTCCCTGTCCACACTTCAACTCTGTCCCCGTCCACGTTAACTCTGTCCCCAGGTAAGGCCATGTTGTGACCCACTCTGACCTGTTCACCTGATGAAACTCACCTCATTTTCTCGCACTGAAAACAGACATGCTGCCCAGAGTCCAGACTGCAGAAACAACAACGTCCCTCGTCTTTCAGGGATTTGAACCTATGACTTTCCAATCACAGACCCGTCTTCTCTAACCTGTGCACCACCACTCCCCATCATTGCCCCAGATGTGTGTCCCATCAGTGTCTGAATGTGATAAAGCTCTGATTAGTCTCTAGAGATCCAGATTATCTTCGTAAAGATGTAGTAGAGTTCACTCTGTACCTGCACCTGCACTCTACTACATCTCTACGAGCGGCTTCGGATGTTATCAGCCCATTAAATGGTCGTTTTTAGTTGTTATCATCCCCACATTTAGCGGTGAGACTGTCCCACCTACCTCCTAGTAGGTTTAAAGGTACATTATTATCGTTATTATTGCTGATAATATGCAGCGTCACATGGGGGTAAACCAGGAAGTGTCTTTTTTGTTGATTTCAGCTTATATAACCCTTTTCCTAAATGTAAGCTTACACGTGACCCAGAGGACCAACCCTAAACATAACCCCCTTACCCTTGTGCCTAAACCTAACTAAGACCCTAAACCTAACCGCCAGACCCTTTACTCTAAACCTAACCACGTGAAGCTAATATTAGCGCTAACAAAGGTAAAAACAGAGCCTATTGTCATCGCTAACAACGTACCTTTAAACCCACTAGGAGGTGCAGGTGGGGCAGTCTGACCCCTACATATGGAGATGATAACAACTAATAACGGCCATTTAATGGCTGATAACATTCGAAGCAGGCGTCTCTACAAAGAATTATCTGGATCTGTCCAGAATAATCAGAGCTTTAGATCACATTCAGGCACTGATGGGACACACGTCAGAGACAATGAGGGGTTCAGTGTCTTGCCCAGGGACACTTCAGCATTTGACTGCTGGTGGAATTGAACCCCCAACTCTCCCATTGAAGGACGACTGCTCTAACGACTCAGCCACAGCCGCCCTTTGTGTGAAGTTTTGTACCCCTCAGGTGATGGTGATCCCGTTACATCCCTGCACGTGGCCGTGGTCTTTCTGAACTGGACCAGCAGTACGCTGACTGTCGCTGACTGGTTTGAATAGTGAATGTTTGTAGATTGTTTAGTTTTTTCCATTTAGATTCAGGGCAGGAATCCTGCACACGTCCTGGGAGCACAGTGTTTTGGAGGTCTGACGGTTCTTGGTTCTGCAGCATCTGAACACAGAGCGTAAGAAAATCATTTGATGAAACGAGTGTTGGTATGTTGGCACCAGGTAACCTAGATCCTGCGTTCTTCAGGGAAACTCGACCTTTCCTCGTCAGCTCGGGCCGTCTGACTCTTGGACTTCCTGCTGGAGGAGCACGGTGTTGTTTCTCCGTCTATATTTGACTTGGCTTGTGTCAGGGCAGCAGGCTGGACTCACTCTCATCTGCGTTGCTAAATCCACAAGTTTCACACACGTTCAGTGGGTTTTTATGTCTTACACAGGTGTGCACCGCAGGTGATCCGTGCACGTGTCGGTGGCTGGTCAGCAGGACATTCTGAAGCTTAGAGGTGTATTAGCTGGATTTAACTCGGCCACATTTCATCAGAACCATAGATGTGCTTGGGTGCTGTAACTGCTGCACCCGTCCACGGTAGGAACTGGACTGTGTCGTGTGCATATCAGATGTTGGGGGGGGGGGGGGGGGGGGGGCTCCAGCCCTCAGAGAGCGTGGGGTTTAATCAAGCCTGTGCTGGTTTACTGTGGCATTAAGGATATAAATAGTCTGCCAGGCGCTGACTCTGCCGGGCAGCAGAACCCGTCCTCTGCTGCAAGTCATGCTTTGTGTTGTGGGTCCAGGAACAGCTGATCTCTGGCTTTATTGTTGTCGTTGCTTCGGCTCATTTACAAGATGCTTTGTGAAATTTATCCTGTTCAATTATTTAAATACAACCATCTGAGTCAGTGTTTCCTCTTCCATCACACAAGCGGGGTGCCCCGGACAGTTGTTGTTTTCTGGAATGAGACAGTAAATATGTATCATATCATAATTATTATCATAATTATTACAGCAACTCAAGAAATGCCTTGTTTCACTTACAGTGTTAGGTTCAGGCAAAAGTAGCTAAAAGAGCAATTAAACACACACACACACACACACACACACACACACACACACACACATACATATATATAAAATACTTAATTACACACATTTGAGTAGATGTAATAAATTACTTTAAGTCCTGTTTACATGCAATTCATCCTGCCATACCTGCAGTGTCTTCAGACTTTGCCAGCAAATTAAAAGTTGAAGCTTAATCATTAAATTATTCTCTTTGTGTTAGATTTATTTATAAATCACTGCATGTACCAATAAAATAAAATAAAGTAACTCACGTTCTCCATCACCGTCATTAATCAACAAGCAGCAGCTTCAGCTCCAGAGAGACTGACGTTACGTAACAGAACAATGTGTTAAATTGTAGAGACTCACCTGCTGCTGATCCTTCACCGTCCTCCATGACTCCAACATGTTGACGTTTCATCAGCTTGGTTCTCCCGTGTCGTGTCGTCACTTTTCAGTGCTGCTCAGTTTTTATCTTTGTGAAGCGTCAAGTGCTCCCACACTTTGGAGGACTCGGGTCAAACAGTTTTCTCGGCTTCGGTCAGTTCACAGCTGACTTTCTCCTCCTGATAAAACTTTAAATAAATATTTTGTCCACTCCTGTTTCAATCAGGAGGAGAGAGGCAGCTGTCACTCAAAGAGCTCGATCATCTGTGGAGACTCCGAAGCTGCGAGGACGTCAGAGGGAACGAAGGTTCGGACGGACAGCGTGGGTCGTTCACACAGAAGCAGGAAGTAAAACTTCTCTGAGGGTTTTAGCTGGAATGGATGGTCTGAAGACAGAGCAGACGTGGAGGTCCAGATATCTGATCATGGGCACAAGGATCCATCTTTGGAGTGGGTCAGGAACAGAGCAGGAACAAAAACACTGAATTACTTCAGACGCGAGGCGATCAGACAATCTGCAGACACCGGGGGTGCGTGAGAAACGCAGCGCACACAAAAAAATACAAAAGAATGAACAAAGAACAGCACAAAATAATGTATTTAAACTAAATTATTTTCAATGATTTAGCACCTGCTGCAGCAGGCTGGGCGACTGGCCGTTCAGAGCATCAGGACATTTCCCGGTGGCCTGGCTGTTCGCCGAGGGGGTGGTCGCCCTTGATCATTTAAAATAAAGCTGCTCGTGCAGCATGGATCATTTATTTAAAATGTTACAGTATTTAAATGTAAATAGTTTATTTACACAGAAGGAGGGAGAATGGGAAGTGATGAGTGTGACAGCAGCGGAGAAGTGGGCGTGGCAGAGAGGAGGCGGGGAGCTGAGATCGTGACATTCTGTCTCTTTTAGAGCTTTAGAGTTTAGAAACTGTTTAGAATATTGTAAGAGTGTGGGAAGGGTTTAAAACACCTTTTTATATATATAT
>NC_056507.1:1051967-1053528 GCF_014905685.2 Nematolebias whitei
GCTAAAGCTAATGGTTCTATTGACAAAGCAAACAGAAGTGGTGAGAGCATCATGACACACAACTGGCTGATTGATGGATGAGCCGCACCGTCAGCGAGGATTTTTTTATTTAAAATAGATCATTTAAAATTATTTAGGTTTTCACTTATCGCGGGGCTTCAGGGTACGGATCCCCCACGATAAACGAGGGACTACTGTATTTGTTCATTTCTCATCATCATCATCATTAGTCTCTTAGCCAGGTGCTGCAGGGGGTGGGGGTGGGGGGGGTGGCTGACTACAGGAAGGAACGCTCACTGACCTCTGCTGCTACATAAAAGTCTGCAGATGACTGTAATGAAGGCTGATTCTGGGACAATGTTCTCATGTGTCTGTATGTAGCGTGTCCTGAATGCAGTCCTTGAAACTAAATGCAGGTTAAAAATGTTCACCGGCCGTCAGTTGTGGTTCTTTTGGGTAAACAACATTAGTGAGGGAGAATTTCCAACAGGGGAGTACGATCATCGTCCACCTGCAGCCTCCATCTGGGCCGACCCTCAGAAACTGTTGAAAGTCTTGTCCAGCTACAGATGTCCTCGACAGAGGACAATGTCCCCTTATACAGGTTCTTTCAGCTCTTCCCTGAAGGTGCACGTTTGACACGCTCTTTTACAGCTTTCTGCGAGAGTGCATGAACAGCACCTTTAACTTGTACCTTAACAAAAGACGACTGAATGAGAAACACTGAGAGGAAGGGCAGTGTGAAAAAAACGAGTAACGATGCAGAAAAATTCTAAAGCAGCCGGAAAAGAAAAGACTTTTGCAGAAAGACGAGGAGGACACTTGAAACATAACGGAGTAAAGAAAGACGCAGCGTTTAACTCAATTTATGAGCTGTCAGCTAGCAGCGCAGCGCTAACGCAAACATGCTTCAACAAGAGAGCACTGATGATGTCGAGAAGAAACCAGAACACTAAGTTTGGACTGAGAGAGGGATTCATCTGGAGGACTGATGGTCGAGCTGCTGCTCGGCTCACAACCGTAGCAGAGGTTTGAGAAAAGAACAAAAGACAGAATACAAGATGGCCGCATACGGCCGTCGACAAGCTGCTACACAGCGACAAGCTAAACCTTGTACAAGTTTGACCTTGATTTGTGACCTTGACCTAAAAATCTTCCATTTAGACAGATGTTTTCATCAGATTTGTTCCAAGAAAGACGTGATTTAGTCCAACATGCTCCTGGTGGTTTATTCCTGAACATCACAGCTGTTGTACAGATGTGCACTGTTCTTACAGATGTGCGCCATTCTTACAGATGTGTGCCGTTCTTACAGATATGCACTATCCTTACAGATGTTCACTGTTCTTACAGATGTGCACCGTCCTTACAGATGTGCGCTGTTCTTACAGATGTGTGTCGTTCTTACAGATGTTCACTGTTCTTACAGATGTGCACCGTTCTTACAGATGTGCACTGTCCTTACAGATGTGCACCGTTCTTACAGATGTGCACCATTCTTACAGATGTTCACTGTTCTTACAGATGTGCACCGTTCTTACAGATGTGCGCCATTCTTACA
>NC_056507.1:1053628-1055573 GCF_014905685.2 Nematolebias whitei
CATCCATACATCTATGCATCCACCCATCCATCCATCCATCCATCCATCCATCCATCCATCCATCCATCCATCCATCCATCCATCCATCCATCCATCATCTTATGAACATGACAATAAGAAAAGTCAGGTACCGACTTCATGGGCCCCTAAAAGAAGGTTCCTTTTGACATCAAAATCTTATCGTACTCTTGTCGGAGCTGCTAAAATCTGTATGAGGTTTTTATTCTCCTCCCATTCGACGTCTTACCCTCTTCTGGCGGCCTTCGGCGGCAGCCAACTGAGCAGACATGCGTTCCTGCATCTTCCTGCAGTGTACCATGACAGCCTCTAGGACAGAGATCGGGCTGGACCCCAGGGGCCGCTGGTCCTTGTCCCCTCCAGGAACCCTGCACTCGAAGTCCCTCTGAAGAGCCAGGAAAGGGTCCGTCAGGGTGTAGTGTCCATAACGCTCCTGCAAAAACACGTCTTTCCTCTGTGCCTGGAAACAAAAGACGATAGAAAGACCTGTCAATTAATTTGTGTAATGTAGGAGAACCTGGTGTTTACATCAACTAAACACATTTAACATTATGACTTGTTAATAATGTCAGTGAGTAGAGGACTGACACGCCCTCAGCCCCCATTCTGCACCGGTGTTAAAGAAAGCCATTGTTGCTGTACATCTCCAACAAGTCCAGATGGCTGTCGTAGCCAGCAGAACACAAAACGACAAAATGACATTAATGTTGTCGATCGGTGGTGAACTGTGCCTAAAGGAGCTGGAGCCAAGAGGTCCAACATCTGACTGATGGAGTCATTTCTTTATAGTCACAACCTGAACAGAACCAGCAGGACAACACATCCGGTCCGGTGAGGGGGCTGTGGGTCCTCCCCCAGAAAATTTGGAATAAAATAGACGCCATTTCATGCATTTTGGTGTATTTTAACAGGTTGTTAAACATCTGTAAACATTTGATTAAATTGATTAATAACAGGTCTCTCTTGTAAATAACGAGGCTCAATGAGACTAACCTGTGGAAATAAAGGTTGAATGGATGAATCAGTGATAATTGTCCCATTGTGTACCCATATAAACTCTGGCAACAAGCCATGTCCTTACTTGCAAAAGGCGTCATTGTACAATGTATCCAGCAGAGGGCACATGAAGACTACTTTTAAGTCTAGGACTAAGGACTAAGGCTTAGGACTAAGCCCCTCAATTTGCAACTGGGTCCTAGACTTCTTAACAAACAGACCACAGTCAGTGAGGATCCACAACTTCTCCTCCTCCACCATAACCCTCAGTACTGGCTTCCCACAGGGCTGTGTGTTGAGCCCCCTCCTGTTTACTCTGCTCACGTATGATTGTGCAGCTACCCATCCAGGCTGTCACATTGTAAAGTTTGCAGATGATACAGTGGTGGTGGGATGCATCACAAACAATGATGAGTCCAGCTACAGGCAGGAGGTGGAACACCTGGAGAGCTGGTGCAGAGAGAAAAACCTTCACATCAATGTGAAGAAGATGAAGGAGATGGTCATGGACTTCAGAAAGAACAAAGACACCTACCCACCCCCCCAGCCCCGCGTCCCCGAACAAAGGAGGATCTGCAATGGAAGTGGTCTCCAGCTACAAGTACTTGGGTGTGCACCTGAACAACAACCTCAGCTGGAGCAACAACACCACCAGCCTGATGAAGAAAGATCATCAGAGACTCTACTTCCTCAGGCGGCTGAGGCGAGCTGGTCTGGAAGCTCAGTCCTCACCTCCTTCTACAGGTGTGCAGTGGAGAGCATCCTGTGCTCCAGCATCAACGTGTGGCATGGAGGCTGCACAGCTGCAGAAAGAAAAGCTTTGCAGAGAGTGGTGAAGGCTGCACAGAAGATGTTGGAGTCAGTCTCCCCACCATCACAGACATCTACACCTCCAGATGCAGGAAGAGGGCCACCTGCATCATGAAGGACC
>NC_056507.1:1055673-1064005 GCF_014905685.2 Nematolebias whitei
AACAGAAACATTCATCTATAAAATAATAATTGAACAGAAACATTCATCTATAAAATAATAATTGAACAGAAACATTCATCTATAAAATAATTGAACATTATTTATGTGAGGAACAGCTTTGAGTTTAACTCCATCACTGAACTCTCATCTTGAACAAGCATGAAGGCGACAGTGGAAAGAAAAACTCCCTCATGAGGAAGAAACCTTTAGCAGAACCAGGATCAGGACAAGAGGACCTTCCACCGGCTTGGTTTTGTAGGAATAGATACACAATGGCAGGTCAAGAATCACATGTTAAGATAGAAATAGTATCAAATGAAAACTATTCAGTTTTAACAATTCATTTAAGGAAATTAATGGCCAAAATAACATGCTGGATGGTTGAATGTACCTGGAGAAAACCCTCGCATGCACGGAGAGAACATGCAAACTCCACCCAGAAAGGCCCCCGGCACGGGATTTGAACCGCGGCAGCACGACGGCTCAGTGGTTAGCACTAATGCCTCACAGATATCTCAAAACCAAAGGATTTTTCTAAACTAGGTGCGTTATACACATAGAACAAATGGATTAAACATAACAATAAAATACATTAAGCCTGAATGCAATGCTGTTTTTGACACAGTTTTTGAACATATTGAATCTGGTTACAGACTTTAAGACAGGAAGTGAGTTCCAAACTGTGGATCCTCTCAGAGAGAGAGAACTTTGAGCAAAAGTGGTTCTAGGAAAAGGAATCTTACACTCAATAATAACAATAACAACAACAATAATAATAATAATAATAATAATAATAATAATAATAATAATAACATGTATTTAAAGCTGCTCTGGTAGATCTGCTGCAGCCCTGCACTTTGAATGAAAATAAAGTTTCTGTATGATTGATTAATAGTTTGGGTGCAAGTCCATTTAAGCATTTGAAGATCTTTTTTTTTTATTGTAATTTATAAAACTGTAAAATTCTAGAATACCAAACTTATCTAAAATATTACAGTAATGAAATCAGATTGGCTTTTGGTATAAAACCTTGAAGGCCTGATTGTAGAGACTTTTCATGGTTTAATGCAGTTTGGTGAGTCTGTGACCAAACAGTAGCTCCATAAGACAAATGTAAAAGAACCACTGAGTTGAAGAACATCTCTGCACAATGAAGCGTCAAACATTTTCCAATCATTTTAAAACAGTTTTTGTTGAAATATAAGCTTCTATTTTTGGTTCATATATGTGAGCATCAATTCTAGACAGTCAGTGTCTCACCTGTCACAAAGCTCACCGCACGTCACTGCGTTCTCACTGGTTAACTGGTCACCGTTAACTTCACACAGACTCTCCCACTGGTACATTTTCATCTTTAAATCACTTCCTGGTCTGCTGCCTTCATACATCCCCTCCTACATGTCTCTGTGTGAGTGCAGCTACAGCGTGCGCTCTCAGGACATCATTACCTGCAGTGTTCCCTCAGTGAGGACTGAACTAGACAAAAGGACCTTCTCCTACTCCGCTCCTGTTTCCTGGAATATCTTGTAAAAAGATCTGAAGCTCTCGACCTTTGACCTCTCTAAGTGACTTCAAACATCTGGTAAGTTCCTGCAGATGTTCCTGTTTTTAGTTTTCTCACCGCCTTATAATCCAGCTGTTTTTTTTTTTGTTTCATTTTTTAATACCATTTTCTTTCACTTGTTCTTCTCAATTTGAACACATTCCTCATGATTGTCTACTGTTGCTTGTTGTCTTCACTCTGTTAAATTCAGGTCTCTTGTTAATGAGTCCCTGAGGCTCAATGGGACTAGCCTGTATGAATAAAGGTTGAATGAATGTGGTAGCGGAACGTTCGTTTTCACACACAGCCTTCATAGTCCATGAGACAGACACAGAGCAGAGCTCCTGGGGAAGCCCTCCTGCTGCAGTACATGCCACCACGTGAGTTTCTTCCCACTAGAGACTCCCTGCATCCACCGTTTGGCCTCAGATCTCTGATGAAGAAAGTGCCTCACTTTTCAGCAGACACACTCCTCCATACATGATGTCTGCAGGATCTAAGTCCAGGAGATTTTGACCATTTGACTAATTTAGTGTGTTTATTCGTACAGCTGAATGTCCGAGCGCATTTCTGCATTGACAAATGTGCCCACAAACTTCTGACCACTCACACAATGCTTGCTGCATACACGTGTGACAAAAAGTTCAGCCAAGGCCTTGTGTCGAGAAGGGGCGGACGAAGCTGCTCTGAGAATAAAATGACAATTTTAGTCACGCAACTACATCAATAAGAGACGATTCTGGCTGATCTGATAGAGTATGCAGGACCTTAAGAGGGAGACAGTTGAGCGTGGAGGCCTGCGCCCCTGTTTAACCACCTTCTTAGAACATAGATGTTTTCTTTTGTTTGTTTGAGATGGTGCAGAGTGAAGGACCCTGGCGAGTGGAGGGAACACATTTATCTACCACCAGGTGCAATGGAGGAGCCAGGGAGAGGCCAATGGTGGCCTTAGACCCCATAGATGGATCTTCAGCTATTTGAGCAAACTACCGTAAGTTCCGGTCTATAAGCCACTACTTTTCTCACAGACTTTGAACCCAGCAGCTTATACAGTGCTGCGGATAATTTATGGAATGTTTTTTGACGGACTAACAAGATTCCTGCTGCCAAAAACATTCAGCTTCATCACACCCGGGTGCTCACTGCCCAATACGTCTCTCTTGAAGAGCTGCCATTTCCAACCTGGGCCGGGCCAAAATATTATGCTGGATGGGCGAGCTGGGTCGGTGTCAGGCTTTTGATTGCACGAGGGAATGCGCACGGCTGATGATCCAATTTGGATCACTACCAGCTGCTCGCAGCCGTTTGACCATGTGCTGACCGGCTGGTTGGAAACGGGACAAAAAAGTCCAGATAGATGACTGCCAGTGACCCACCTGCAGCTGAGCTGGACCCAGCCGGTGTGTCAGTGGACGTGCACGGCTGACGACCGTTAATAACTGGACTAACTATAAATGGTGGAATAATCTGGAGAAGCTGTGAGCTCGACTTTTGGAGTAAAGGATCAATTCGTCTGTTTTGGAGTTTCCATCAGAGAATATGTACCAGCGATACTTTAAAGGCAGAAACAACAATTCAAGAGTTCTGCCTGACCCAAACTGTGGCCTTGATGCCGGACTTATCTCAACTCCTCCTGGAATGTTCAGAAAACAACAAAGATGCTTTGACTGTTTCCTCACCCCTCCCTTCCCCAAGGCCGTGGACATGTGACAGAACCTCAACTGAGCTGAAGATGAACGTCACCTCTTATCTGGACAATAGCTGAGGGGGGGCTCTGGACTATGCTACGACTTTCCCTTAAAACTTCTCTGTCTTCACCGCCTATATGTTCATGTATAACATCTGTTTATGTTGCTTTGCTGTGGAGGTTTGTTTGATGCCTCAAATCGTGCCCCGTCCAGGACACGGAGTGAGAGATCTTTTTCTTATACCGTCTCTCCTCATGTTTTCTTGCCTTTTCTTATCTAAGCAAAAATATTATTCTGAATAAGAATAAGAGGCCGCGCTGGTTATTTATAGCTGCAGCTTCGTGCACTCCACCCATCTTCGTGCACTCCACCCATCTTCAGACAACTGTACGTACATATTCTCGTTGTATCTCGGTGCAATGCCAATAAAGTTTATTCTGATTCTAACTATGACATTAGGCTATAATAACTACAAAGTATAATAATCTGTTGACTGCTGTTAATAAACAAGAAATCTTTTTCCTTCCTTTCTTGAAATACATTTTTAAATCATGTCAAGTTGATTTGCTTACAAAAGCAGTAAATGCTTCTAAAAACTGGTCATGACTCGCATCAAAACAACCATCATCATCAACAAGGACCCTCATCAGTACACATACCGCAAGAACTGATCTACAGAGGACACCGTCTCCTCTGTGGTCCACACTGCTCTCACCCACCTGCAGCAGAAGGACTCCTACATCCACATGCTCTTTGTGGACTTCACGTCTGTCTTCATCACCATGATCCCCCAAACCCTGATGGACAAACTATCCACACTAGGACTAAGCCCCTCCATCTGCAACTGGGTACTAGACTTTTTAACAAACAGACCACAGTTAGTGAGGATCCACAACCTCTCTTCCTCCACCATAAACCTCAGCACTGGCTCTCCTCAGGGATGTGTGTTGAGCCCCCTCCTGTTCACTCTGCTCACGTATGATTGTGCAGCTACCCATCCAGGCTGTCACATTGTAAAGTTTGCAGATGATACAGCGGTGGTGGGATGCATCACAAACAATGATGAGTCCAGCTACAGGCAAGAGGTGGAACACCTGGAGAGCTGGTGCAAAGAGAATAACCTTCACATCAATGTGAAGAAGATGAAGGAGATGGTCGTGGACTTTAGATGGAACAACCCCCCCCCCCGAGGATCTGCAGTGGAAGTGGTCTCCAGCTACAAGTACTTGGGTGTGCACCTGAACAACAACCTCAGCTGGAGCAACAACACCACCAGCCTGATGAAGAAAGATCATCAGAGACTCTACTTCCTCAGACGGCTGAGACGAGCTGGTCTGGAAGCTCAGTCCTCACCTCCTTCTACAGGTGTGCAGTGGAGAGCATCCTGTGCTCCAGCATCAATGTGTGGCATGGAGGCTGCACAGCTGCAGAAAGAAAAGCTTTGCAGAGAGTGGTGAAGGCTGCACAGCTGAATCCTTGAATCCTTGAACTGAATCCTTGAAAAGCTCAATAAATAAAATGTCAGGGTTTTTTGGGGTTCAGGTCTGTAATCACAGTTAATTGGTCGGTTTCGGGTCGGGCTCTGAAAAACTGATACAGGTTCGAGGCGGGCCAGGTCGGACTTTTTAGGCCCGAATTCAGCTGTACCCTCTTGGTGGGTGGGTCCTCGTGACTCAGTGACACTACCTGTATAAATAAAGGTTAAAAAAAATCTGACCAGTGAAATTACCAGACTAAGGTCACAGTGGACCAGTGAAACGGGGAGGGGGAAGACTATAGTCTCCTGTGAGGGGGGGGGAGTCCCCTGCAGGCGCAAAGCACCGTTAACTCTGCAGAGAACAAGCCTGCAGCTGGAGGAAGATGAAGATAGTGATCAATGACTTCCTGGTAGGCTACTGTTTGGGTTTTTTACAACGAAAGAGACAGAACGTGTGTGATGAAGTTTTTCTGAGGCTGTTCACTCCTCACACTGAAGAAGACGACTTGGGTTTAGTGCACAGGAGGAAGATGAAGATGGCGATCAGTGACTTTTCCTGGTAAGGCCCTTTTTTTTTTTTACCAACTGTGTTAATGGCATTGTTCAGAAAAAGAAAAACATTGTATGTATTTGTGTATGTCATCGGTACGTATTTAATTAAAAGTTTATAAAAAATCTTTACGTGTAAATATCTCATGTTACAATGTGGACACCTGCAGCTAATACACAGGTGCGGCTTATTATAATAATAATCATCATTTTATTTAAAAAGCTCCTTTCATGACACCCAAGGACACTTTACAGTAAGAACAAAGATCAACAGGAATAAATTACATAAAGAATATAAAATACATACAGAATATAAAATGCGTAAAGAATAAGTACATACAGCAAAGTTAAGGATAAGCGAGTCTAAAGAGAGTACATGTATATACGTACATTGTGTTTTTAAGTGTGCAAGGCTTATTTCCAGGTGTGCTCTATAGTCTGTAGATTATGGTATACTTTAAGCAATATAAAAACTAGAAAGCATAGTTTCCTCACATGATTGGGGTGACCGTATATATTGATCCATATATATGGTGGCAGCCATCTTGGATTTTGATGTGGCACCCCCATTTTTGATATGCAGCTTTTTTATGCCTGGATGGAGCCACACACCAAAATGGAAATCAGTATCTCACTCATTTTTTAAGATATCATGCTCACAAGATAGAGGGTATTATATATATATATATTTATATATATTTCTAATTTCCCTCTTTGCTCCACGTCGGGACAAAAAAAAAGAAGCTAATTTTCAGCTGCAGTCTCCCTGAATTGTGAGTGTTTGCAACCGAGTGGCAGCAGGTCACAGCATCATACTGAGCAGCTAATCTTTGACAATCACAGCTTCTTATGTCTGCCGAGTTCAAAACCGTATTCTTGGATGTGCAGATTATTTGTTGCTCACATCGTAACAGCTTTGTGTCCTTCTCAACATCCTCCCAAGTTCATGATTGAATTTGTTGGTGTACACTTTTTAAAGTCCATAGAGGCAGATTTTATCTCGTTATGTAGCATCGGCATGATTTTCTGTTTTCTCCTTAGCAGGTGTTGGGATGCAGCTCGTGCACTCTTGAGGAAGGTTGGAGACCCCTGGGATAAACTGAGAAGAGTTCCTGACACCCAGGATGATTGAACTGTGAACAATTCAAGACAGAAGTGACAGAACTGTCTCTGGGATCAAAGTGCGGAAATTAAAATGAGTGCAAAACATTTCAGAGACGTCCCAACGGGTCTCTGAAGGTGTCGAGTAATGCAACAGCCAGCAAGCCTCCCAGCATCGTGACTGAACGAAACGTCCTGCTCTCTGATAAGCTCAGGCAGCTCCTCCCAACCCGAAGTGGAGACTCAGCTGCTGGACAGGTTAAAAGCGGGTCAGAGAACAGAACCGTGCAGCAGGACCTGCTCCTTTACACCAGAACAAACCACTGGTGGTGATCGGCAGCTTCAGTGGCTTCTTTCTGAGGAGGTGTACGAACCACAAACCTCAGCTTCAAAACCCTAAAACAGGCGGGCTCATGTCCAACACATGAAGACCAAGAACACAAAGACTGAGATCCCAGCAGTCAGTGCAATCAGCAAGACGTCACATGACTTTTGGATATCTAATATTTTAGTCTCTTTAGTTTAACGGGTTCTCTTCATCTACTTTTAGGACTTGTTTGAAAATCTGAGGATGTTTTAGTCGCATCGATGCAGAAATATAGAACGTTTTAAAAGGTTCACAAGCGTTCAAGCACCACTGTAAATATTTCATACCAATAATATAATTTAGTTTTTTTCAAGACCTCCTGTGTTTTTGAAACTTCACAAATTACTGATGCAAAAGTTTTTGTTTTTTTACCGGACCCTCAAAAGATCATAGAATGGCTGTAAAAAGTCAAATGCACAACAACTAATGGGTGTGCCGTTCAGAACTGCTATTTTACTAAAACTGCAACTACAGAAGATGGATTTACTGTGAAAATACAGAGCGAATGCTTATTGCTGAAGATCAGCCAAAATGAGCTAAAACATGCTGAATTTGAGCTGAAATGGAAGAACAAGCCTAAGTTAGCAGAAAAGATCTGAAAGGAGCACAAAACAGCTGAAAGTAGCTGAAAACAGTTTAAATTTTCAGCAGGAAGCCGAAAGAAGCTGAAGCAGAACAAAATGTGAAAGGAGCAGATAAAGGTTGTGAACACATCTAAAGGTGTGAAGGAGGGAAAATGAGCTCAATTCATTTTCTGTGAGAACAAAACAGCAGAAAAGGCTAAACATTTCAAACAGCTAAAGTTGCACCAAAACCAAAATTCAGAGCAGGACGTTTTGATTTATGATTTGTTGAAACAGCTGAAAACTGCAGGACGAGAAAGATGCTGAAAAACGTACGGAATAGATAAAGTATTCGGAGTAATAAATATGAACAGGATCACAACAGTGTGAATGCTTCATACAAACAATAAACTAAAATATGAGCTCATCTTGTTTCAGCTGGTAAGTGGAATAAAACAACTTGTCTTGTGTTCTGTCTATAAATGCCACAAATAAACTGAACCTTAGAGTGTTCTCATATGGCTTTAAGATAAATTCAAACTTCTGTTAAATAAAACGTTTCAACATTTTTTTTTCATATTCTTTGTGATTTGTGGTTTTGTGAGTGTCGAGTACACACCAGTCCGTCCACGTTGATACTGGTGATGATGGCCCATTGGAAGGTGCCCAGGATGAGCATGGCCAGGGCCACGATGATGCCCACCTCCCCTGGTTTGTCCTCTGTGGAGTGCACACGCACGCACGCACACACACACACACACACACACTAATCAGTAGGATCCAGTCTGATGTCAGAGATCATGTGCTCTGCTTCTGGCTCCATTGAAAACAAACGAGCCGTGCGTGAAATGACCCCTGAACTCAACATAAACACAACCTGTGACGCAACAACAGTGTGTGTGTGTGTGTGTGTGTGTGTGTGTGTCCTTGTTTATGCTACTTTGTGAGGCCCATTTTTCCAACTTATACTGCATTGTGGGGACCAACTGCTCCTTATGGGGCCCAAAGCCCGGGCCCCATAAGAAGAAGTCCCGTTGGTGGGTT
>NC_056507.1:1064105-1066752 GCF_014905685.2 Nematolebias whitei
TATATATATTTCTTCTTCTTTCGGCTGCTCCCTTCGTCAGGCGTCACCACCGTGAACGAAGTTGCACAAAGACTTGGTGATTTTACGCCGGATGGTCCTTCCTGACTCAACCACAGACCACCGAGGAGCAGAGAGCTGCCATGTAGGACGCACGGAGGAGGTGGGGGTTAAGGGCTTTGCTCAAGGGCTCAGAGTGGGGCAGATGAGGGTGGAGTCAGGTGTGGGTGCTTCACCTTTCCCAACATCATTTTGATGTTGTCGGTCCGGGGAGTTGAACCGGCCTTCTGATCAGGAGCAGAGGTTAAAAGTTGTCCTGTGATTGGAAGGTCACTGGTTCGACTTCGAACAAGGCCCTTAACCCCCACCATCTGCCCCCGGGGTGCCCTAGCTGCACTTCCAGTGAAGACCGAGGTCAACCACGGCAGGAATTGTTCAATATTTCTGCCCAAATTCCCTTTAAAGGCAAAGATACTGATTATATAAAGGTTTAAAGACGAGTGTTCTCATGAACTGCTGATTAAGTGCATGGCTGCCATCAGCTGGTGTCCACCGACGGCCTGTGTGCAATGATGCTCTATCAGGGACATCAGTCTGTGTTGGAGCCCAGAGGAAGTGTCATGTTTCCACGTTGCAACGCAGAGCAGGTTTATTCAGTCTTAGAACTTGGAAACAGGACATCGGTCCGCTGCAGAGACTCTGCTTCCTGGACTTTGGCGCTCTGCTCCCACCAAGCGCGTGCCTTGGAGGTGATGGAGAGGCGTTTCCGGAGCCGATCAAGGTCGTAGAGACGAGCGGAGCTGGGATTTCCTCCAGCTCCATCCTGGTGTTGTTCTTCTGCTGGTTTACGCAGCACGTCAGACCAAATGCAGTGGAAACGTGCGCATCACTCAGCCTGAGCCACATTCCTCACGTCATTCTTCAGAGGTGCTGTAAGGGTTTCCAGTTGAGTCCACATGGGTTTTGGTATCTGTTGACAACACGCTTTGGAAAAGAGGGATGGACAGAGAGATTCCAGACTGGCTGCATTCTCAACCTAACAGTCAGCAGATTGTCTTGTTTTTAAGAATTATTTCCGTCTACAAAGACAAATCTTGTTTCGTACGACACGCCGCCGGTAAAAGACCAACTGAATGATATAGTCTCCATAACTAGAACTTCTGATCTGCTCAAGGTAATTTATTGAAACTTCATACACGGATGTCTCATCACTAAACAGACTGTTATTCATTTCATCACCCGAGCTAAAGGGTCAAGGTCACAAATAAAGGTCAAAGTTAAAACAAGGTCCGACTGTTCGAGCCATAACTTTTGATCTGCTCAAGGTAATTTATTGAAACTTCATACACAATTGTATCAGCGTGTTGTATGATGTTTCCAGCACCCCGTTGCCAAGGTTAAGTATAATAGTTTGTCGATGATCGTATGAGAATTTACTCTTTAATGTTTGCATCAGGTCAGGGATGATTTTTTCTGGCTGTGCTTCAGCTAGTTGTTGCCTGTGAAGGATTACCAGCACTGACTATGAAATGTTGAAGAGTGGCTCATCATTGTAGATGTTTTTGTCCCCTCTCCTGCAGCTCGTAGCCCGATCTTCTCTCACCTCATCATCTCACTGAAGGGTTTATGGACGATCCGGGCGTTTGGGCGCCAGACTTACTTTGAGACGCTCTTCCACAAGGCCCTGAACACTCACACAGCCACATGGTTCCACTACCTGTCCTCACTCAGGTGGTTCCTGTTTCGCTGCGACGTGCTCTTTGTGCTGTTCTTCACCGCCGCTGCCTTCATTGCCGTGGGAACCAACCGTGAGTCATGACAAGACTTGTGAACGGTTTGAAGTGGATTGTGAGGCTGCAGGGAGGATTCAAGGTTCTCTCACAATATAGTCATGAAAAGTACCAAGTTTTAAAGTGTTTAATTGTAATGAGTTTGAAATATGATGTTTAAAATGGTAAAAGGACTGTACCTATACAGCTCCTTTCTCTCTCATCAAGACACTCAAAGCTCTTTACAACAATCTGCACCTCATTTACCCGTTCATACAGCTCTATACTAGATCTCTACAAATAATAATCAGAGCTTTATCACATTCATGCACCGATGGGACACACATCAGAGGCAACGAGGGCTTCAGTCGGACACTTCAGCATGTGACTGCTGGTGGAATTGAACCCTCAACTCTGGCATTGGAGGACGACTGCTCTAACCACTCAGCCACTGTGTGTGGGCAGGGTTTGCATCCGTGCACTGCAACTGCTCTGGTTCCAAAAATAGTTTTTAAACGAAGTTTGACGAGAGTCTGTGTCTCCATCCGTGCGTCTGTTCACGGTCTTTCAGAACTTCTGATCCGCTCAAGATAATTGGACAAAACTTTATACACAGATGCCTGACAACTTAGAGTATCGCAAACATTGTTCATCTCCCCAGCTGCAAGTTCAAGGTCATAAATCAAGGTCAAAGAAAAAAGGCATTTGCTTGTCTGGGTCAAAACTTCTGATCCGCTCAAGCTAATTCAACACTTCATACACACATGCAGCAGAATCAGAGATGAAATGTTAGCTAATATTTTCATCACCCAAACTTCAAGGTCAATGTAAAAAATCAAGGTCAAAGCTTATACAAAGTATTTTCTTGTCCTGGTTGTTGA
>NC_056507.1:1066852-1068347 GCF_014905685.2 Nematolebias whitei
ATATATATATATATATATATATATATATATACATCACCACCATGGTAATTTATATATGGCCATGGTGGTGGCCATCTTGGAATTTGCCATGGCAACCCAAACTTTCAATCTTTCAATGGCAACTTTTTATATGCAGCCACACACCAAAACGGAAGTTGACAGGTTTCTTATTTTTCTAGTTTTCGTGCTCACAACGTGCACTGAGCGCATTTCCGATGCTCTTCACTCTGCCAGGTGGGACAAAAGAAACAAATATTCAAAGTACTGCCACTGACTCAACTAAGTCACCATGAAAAGCACACAACTGTTTCTCTCCCACCCTGACAGCACTCTTGATGCAACAGACAGAAATGCAGGGTAAAAATTAAGCCTCAAGCAAACACTGTGTGAGAACTATGAAACTTTTCTGTGAGCTGCTCCCCCTTCAGGGGGTGCCACTGTAAAGTAACTCAGCTAATGTGTCCAACAATAAAACACTGAGGGGACGGAGACAAAACGTCCACGCTTTGATGAAGAAGCTGCTGAAGAAGTTTGTTCCTGAAGAGTTGGAAAGTTCAAGCATCAGACATCAGTGACGTCATCACCCTCTGTGGTCACAGCTAATAAATAAATACATAAATTGCCCATAAAACGTTAATAAAGAGAGAAGAACTCCAAATATCAAGTTTCAAAGTTTCTTTAAGCTTTAAATGATGAGTCAGAGCTCCTTACTGAACTTAAATCATTTACTTTTTTTTTTATTTTTAATCATTTTATTTTCTCAGTCCATGTTTTGATGACATTTGCTGGTTTAAAATTACTAACAGGACCAAAAGAGAAGGACCAGTGAGAGGTGTTCTGACTGATCTGTGATCAGATCATTAGCTGCTTTCTCCTCCTGCGTGTTGCCACAACACGCGCGCGTGCTGAGGACCTGCGTGAGTGACGCGCCCCGCAAGTTTTGGTGAGTCAGCCAATAAAGGGTGGCCTGTCCTCTGACTGTCCCACTCTGAGTGAAGTGGACCAGGGAGGACCAGGGAGGACCAGGGAGGACCAGAGAGGACCATAGAGGACCAGAGAGGACCAGGGAGGACCAGGGAGGACCAGGGAGGACCAGAGAGGACCAGGGAGGACCAGAGAGGACCAGGGAGGACCAGGGAGGACCAGGGAGGACCAGGTCGCCTCTGTTTTTGACTCTGGAGGGAATTAACCGGACTTTTAACGCAAACGCAAAGTGGAGGATCAAACACACACGCATCTTGTGTGTGCGAGTGTATGTGTGAGAGAGTGTGTGTATGTGTGGGGGGACACACCAATGTGAGCGAGGCGCGCGGACTCTCAGGTGCAGAGAAAAGCTGGCGGCGCCTTTAGGATGCAGAAGTCACCGGTGGAAGATGCAAACTTCTTCTCCAAGTTTGTGTTTTGGTAAGACGGAGTGAATCCGCAGCTTCAGAGTTTGTGTTCTGGTAAGACGGAGTGAAGCCGCAGCTTCAGAGTTTGTGTTCTGGTCAGACGG
>NC_056507.1:1068357-1070836 GCF_014905685.2 Nematolebias whitei
GAAGCCGCAGCTTCAGAGTTTGTGTTCCGGTCAGACGGAGTGAAGCCCAGCCTCGTGCCTGCAGGACTGTAAAACTGCGGAGAACCACCATTGTGCTTCAAAGTGTTGCGCCACTCGGTTGTTTAAAGCTGTGCGTGAAGCCAGGTGCTCTGACCGTCTTCATGTTGATAAAAGTCAAAACTCTCCCAAACCTCCTCATCCCGTCCTCCACGTGTGAATGAGCATTCACACTATTGATCCTGTTTATATTCGTTATTCTTCCTACTTTAAATATTTTCAGCATCGTTACAGTTTCTTTGCTGTTTCAACAAATCATGAATCAAAACGTTCGGCTCTTTCAGAACAATCCTGCTGTGCCTTTCGGAGTTGGTGCAACTTTAGCTGTTTGAAATATTTAGACTTTTCTGCCATTTTGTTCTCAGGGTCTGTTTTGTTAAAGTAATTAAGAAAACTCATGGCAGGTAGAATGTGTTATCCTTCAAATCTTTAGATGTGTTTACAACCTTTTACTGATTTTATTAAGCTTCAGCTTCCTTCTGCAATTAAAACTTTTTCAGCTAATTTCAGCTGTTTTGTGCTCCTTCTTTCTGCTAACTACAACATTTTTATGCTTCTTCTAACTTCTTTCTGCTAATTTCAGCTCGTTATGCTCCTTTCAGCTTATTTGGAAAAACTGTCCTTACTGCTTTCTTCTGCTACTTTAAGCTTATGCTAATGCTTCAGCTATTGTTTAAACATTTTTTTAGCTGATTTCAATTGTTTCCAGATAAATTCAAGTTTTTCCTGGTAATTTCTGCTACTTTCAGCCTATCTAACTTCTTTCTGCACTTTTCATCGTTTTCTTGTTAGTTTAAAATTATTTCTGCCTTTTCAGCTACATTTCAGCTATTGTTTGCTCATTTCAGCTATTTTTCTGCAAATTGTTCATCAATAAGCATTCACACTGCATCCTCACAGGACATTCAGTTTCTCCAGCTGTGCTTCTCCTTCTCATTAGAAGCTGCTCCATGTTTTCTTCAGTGAACTTCAGATAAAGACACTTTGTCCTGCTGAGCTCAGGAGTCCTTCAGCTGCGAGCAATGTTGCTTCAAGACGCTCATTTAGTCGGAGTTCCACAAATGTTCTGCTTAGGGGGAGTGGGGGGGCAACAGAGGGCCAAATCAAGATATTTAAAGCAATCGAAGGGCCTTCCGTCCGTCCATCCGTCCGTCCATCCATCCATCCATCCATCCATCCATCCATCCATCCGTCCGTCCGTCCGTCCGTCCGTCCGTCCGTCCGTCCGTCCGTCCGTCCGTCCGTCCATCCATCCATCCATCCATCCATCCATCCATCCGTCCGTCCGTCCTTCCATCCATCCATCCATCCATCCATCCATCCATCCATCCTGGAAGCACAAGGTCCAGGAGGGAAACCCATACGGAGGGCTCTTTATCTGCTCCAGGGGGGTCCTCATGGGAGGTGCTCAGTAAACTTCCATGGGGAGGCGTCAGACTCCTGAAGCACCTCAGCCGGCTCCTTTCACTGAAAGAGGTCCATGAAGGTCTCCTCTGAGCCCCCTCCCTCTCAGGCTGAGCTTGGCCTACAGAGGCAGATCATTTCAGCTCCTTGGACTTGATGAGAAATGAGTTTTGTTGATGGAAACCTTCTCACTGTCCCAAACGTTGCATCCACAGTGGAGTCCTGACCTGGGCTTGAGAAACCAGAGATCTGTTTTAGTTTATGACCTTATGGAAGACACCATCAACATTTAGGTTATTCTTTGTATATTCCCCGAGAAAGCCGGGCTTTTCCCTGAAGGACAACATTAGTGTTTGAGTAAGTGATTATGAAGCTAAATATTTTACCAACTCACCACGGCTTACCGCCGTCAGTATTTGCTTGTTTGCAGAGTGTCCTGCAGTGAGACTTTTTAAATAAGGAAGTAGACAGATGTTTGCGTTCTGTCACCTGCTTAGACGTTTTTTTTAAATGACATGCAAACATGAGACTTTATCTCTGCCTCTCATTCCTCACACTGTGAAAGCTCAGAGATAACTGCTTCTACACAGCAAACACACTTTACATTAAAGTTTCCACATGCTCTGGAACTTTCTTTGATGTCAGAACCTCACCCACACACCAGCAGGTACCACGACATAAAATATCAAAGACATTTACAAAAAGGCATTCTATTTGTCCCCCACCCTGCAGCAACGACGGGGAATTGGAAACACCCTCGGTCTGTCTTTCAGTCTGTCTGTGTTGTGAGAAAGATGCACTGAAAAACAAGTGACTCACATTTAATGTGTGGCTACGTCTATGCATAAAAAAGATTCCTTTCCAAACATGGGTTGCATGTCAATATCCAAGATGGCTGCTACCATATATCTATATCTATATCTATCTATCTATCTATCTATCTATCTATCTATCTATCTATCTATCTATCTATCTATCTATCTATCTATCTATCTATCTATCTATCTATCTATCTAAC
>NC_056507.1:1070936-1071649 GCF_014905685.2 Nematolebias whitei
GTGCACGAACAGACCAGGAGGCACACGTGCACGAACAGACCAGGAGGACCAAGAGGTTGGAACAAAACCAGAGAAATGTGCATTTCCTGAGAACGCTTGTGAATCCATATAGCTGATGGAGATTAGCTGCAGAACAAGCTAAAGCTAAAAACAATCAATAGGTTGAAAGAAGCTAAACGAGTTCTGAGCTCCTCCTCCCGAGGGAGCACAGAACCGCTGAAATAAGCAACAAAAACAAAAAAAGTAGCTGAAAATACGTAAAACTTTTATTTTAGCTGAAAAAAACCAAACGAGCTAAAAGAAGCTGAAATTAGCAGAGAAAAACACAACCAGCTGACTGCAGCAGAAAGAAGACGAACTCTAAAAAAAGTAAAGTAAAAGTACAACAACAACAAAAAAAGGTTGAAATTAGCAGAAAATCAGCTGAAATGTTGAAAGAAGTTGAACCAGTAGGAGGAGCCTGAAAGAGCAAAGAGGAAGAAATAAGATTTAAAAACACAAAAAGCTTAAAATAGCTGAAATGCAGGAGGATAACGTTGGATGCATAAGATGGATGAATAAAACAATTAGATAAATAATAAATAAAGTTCTGGACATGTCCAGAGGAGGGACAGCGGTTTGGACATGTCCAGAGGAGGGACAGTGGCTTGGACATGTCCAGAGGAGGGACAGTGGTTTGGACATGTCCAGAGGAGGGACAGAGGTTTGGACAT
>NC_056507.1:1071659-1082555 GCF_014905685.2 Nematolebias whitei
CAGAGGAGGGACAGAGGTTTGGACATGTCCAGAGGAAGGACAGTGGTCTGGACATGTCTAGAGGAGGGACAGTGGTTTGGACATGTCCAGAGGAGGGACAGTGGTTTGGACATGTCCAGAGGAGGGACAGTGATTTGGACATGTCCAGAGGAGGGACAGCGGTTTGGACATGTCCAGAGGAGAGACAGAGGTTTGGACATGTCCAGAGGAGGGACAGTGGGTATATTGGTAGAAGGATGTTAGAAATGCAGCTGCAGGAAAAAGACAAAGAGGAGACATATGGATGCAGTTAGAGGACACAGAGGACAGAGTGAAGACAGAGGACACAGAGGACACAGAGGACAGAGTGAGATGGAGGAGGAGGACTCGCTGTGGAGACCCCTGAAGAGGGAAAAGCTGAAAGGAGACGTAGAAGAATAAAGTTAGAAATATAACAAAATCACTAAAACAAGTAGCTGAAAAGACAGAAAGAATCTGGAAAGAGCATAAAAAGCTGAAATTGGACGAAAGAAGCTGAACAATGGCTGAAATGAGCAGGAACAGGTTGTAAACAGCTCCGTTCATTTTCAATGAGGAAAACATGGCCGACAAAGCTAAATACTGTATTTCAAAAAGTAAAAGTTGCACAAACGCCAGAAGTCTCAGCAGGAATGTCCTGAATGAGCCGAACGTTTTGAGACATGGATTGTTGAAAAGCAGCTAAAACTGAGGAACGAGTTACGAGCTGAAGAACGAATCTGAGCGACGAGAATGATTGAAAGGATTTCACAGTTACTCACGTTCTGGCAGTTTAGTGAAACCACCTCTCTGTTTTTGTTGAATTTAATTTGTAAAAGAGTAAAAAACACTCACGAAGTGATGAGGAAGATGCCAGTGACTGAACCAGCAACCTGTTTATTGAAACAAGAGCAGAAATTTATTCAGACTGAAAACACACGAAAAGGTTCGTCTCAAGAGACTTTACCTCGATGACGAAGACGATCATGATGAATATTAGGACGTAGATCAGGCTCCTGTTGGTGGACACGTAGCGCAGGTAAGTACTCCACGAGGTCGTCTGGAAGATGTTCTCCCGCTCATCTGCAAAACATTCCTGACACAACAGGAATGTTTTTATTATCATTATTTTCAGCAAAAATGGACGTAACCCCCAAATCTGGAATGTAAAGATTTATCACTTGGCTCCAACGGGCTTTTAGTTAAAAGTATTGACCTTTTTTCCTTTTTTATTAATAAATTCAATTAATTAATTGATTAAAGTCATTGCCTTTTGGCAATTCTTTTTCATGTTTTTAAACTATCCTATTTTCCTGTCCACTCCTCAAAGAAGACGCGCTCTGAGCATCCTGCGCTCGGCCGGACTACAGAGACAAGTGTTGGGTCTATCATGGACTGGGATCCAGGGGGAACCCTCAGGGCCTTCAGCGCCTTCAAAGAAGGCCTAAGGCACATATAAAATGTTAAATGAATTGTTTTTATTTAATGTTTATTTCATTTAAAATAAATTATCAATGTAGATTTTCTTATCTTTGCTAATTTCTCTTATTTTATTCTTTAATTTAATTCACAATTGAGAAAAGTTTTAATTCATGAAATGCAGATATCCAATCAAACTTTTTAAATTTGTCTCCAGGCAGAATCATGTGTGAAGGTTCCTTCTCATTGGTTAAGACTTCAGTGTCAGGAGAGAAGGCGGAGCTCTCTGCAGGAGGAGTTTAACCAATCACAGAGTAGGTGGGACCAAAACACAAAACTGTGAGCCTTCAGGAAGGCCTTGCAAGGCTTTGTTTAAAACCACGTGAAGATTTGTGAGGCATTCAGTTGCAACATGTAAATTCAATAATCCACATTGAAAGTGTAGTTTCTCCAACAACAACAAAAAAAGACTGTTAAAGATCACATTTAGGATTACGTTGATAATTTTCAACATTAAAGTTGTTTTGTTGGTTCCCAACCCTGGTCCTTGAGGAACACCGTCCTGCATGTTTTACTTGTTTCCCTGCTTTGACGCACCTGATTTGAATGAATGGTGATTAACCGGCTTCTGCAGAACTTAAGGAAGTAATTAAATCACTGAATCAGGTGTGTTGGAGCAGAGAAACAACTGAAACACGCAGGATGGTGTTCCTCAGGGGCCAGGGTTGGGAACCATTGCATTATATGATGAAATGTTACAGAAACAGTAAGTTCTGTGTGTTCCTGTTGAATTTCAGTGTGAATTATTGATTATTTGTTGAGACTGGGTGTGCTGCAGGGCCTTCTGGGTAATGTTGGGAGAGAAATGGGTGGAGTTTTTCAGGTTCTGTGTTCAGATGGGTTGTCCTGCTGGTTCTGTTCAGTGTTGGGCTGGTGTTCATGTTCAGGTTGTTGTTGGTAACTGTAAAGAAATGACTCCATCAGTCAGATGTTGGACCTGATGGATTAAAAGAGGAGAAGCGCTTCCTGTCAGCGGATCTCTGAATTGTGAAACTGAAAGTAAAGTGATGTGAGTGATCTGTGACTCCACAATGACTTCATGTTCCAGATTGTTTACAATATTACTTCCTGACTGAAGGCCTAGTTTTCATAATCACAGATTGCCACTGCTGAGATCTTCTGACACTTAAATCGATCAATAGTGAACGCACGCACCACTTATCAGCTTTACAGTTTGTGGTTAAAAACAAGCCCTTTTCTCTGACCACACCATCTCCTTGAAAAACTGAAGAAATGTGCATTAGAGGATTAGCACTACAGTGGGTATCCAGTTATTTGAATAATAGGAGACAGTTTGTACAGGTAAATTATGTAATATCAGAATTTTGTGTTAATGGATGTGGAGTCCCTCAAGGCTCTGTGTTGGGACCAAATGTTTAATTTTCTTTTTTCTGCACCCTTTTCATTCAATGTTCTTGTTTTTTCTTTTTGATTAATTTGTTTTGTTTCTTTTAAATGAATTAATAAATAAATTACATTTTTCTAAATAAATACATTAATTTCAACCAGTGTTGATCTTCACAAGATCTTTAAATTTAGAGTAGATGGTCCTTACTAAATTTATCCACAAATGTGTATTTCCAATTAAAGACAAGTGAAAAGATGTAGATGAAAGAAAGAAAGAGAGAAGTACCTCCATGTCTTCTTCATCTACTTCCTCAGTAATGTCAAACACGCTGTCCTTGGACAGGCGGCGGGCATAGATGTCCAGCTCGGAGGCCAGGTTACACTGAGGTGTGATGGACAGCTTCTTCCTGAAGGTCGACTGCATCTGCTCCCGGCGCTCGTGGCCCTGAGAGTTGGTGATGAACTGCAGGACGGACTGGCGCCTCTGCCCGTTCAGATGCTGTAACCCATGGTGGTATAGGTTATTTCTTGGAAGCATCTCCTCCACTTGGTCGTCTTCAGGAACTACAGAGAACCTCCTCTCTGGAAGTTCGTGAACCCCATCTTCTATGGTCGTGGACTGAAAATTGCTCGCCTGTTCAGAGTTTCTGATTAGTGAGAATTTGCGGGCAGCTGCTAGAGGGTTCAGGATTAGCGACTGTTTGCGTTTTTCAGGGTAGCCATCACCCACTACATGGTTCTGAGGAGGTGCATGACGGAACGACTGGCGAATGGGTTCTGCACCACGAAACCCAGTGGTTTCGTCCACTGAAACCCTGCGAAGAGTCTCTGTGAGTATAGAGCTGCGTCGCTCTGCTGCAATGTTGTCATAGGCCTCAATTCCAAGCAGCAGGGAGCTGAAGTCCGGGCGCTTGGCCTGCAGTTCGGAGAATGTGCCGTAGAAGTAACAGTCTCCGTTGTGCAGCAGAAGGATTCTGTCAGCTCGTTTGAGATGATCCAACTTGCTGGTGACCACAACACGAGTCTTGGAGGCCATGAGTTTACAGACACATCTGTGGAGTGAACATTACACAGTTCTTTGGTTAAACCCTCCTCCAGGGGCAGTGCTGTTGTGTAAAATGAAGAGAACACAAGGAGACGTAGTACCTGGGGACAACTTGGTGACTCAAAATTGTGAAAATTTGTTCAATTTTTTGTTGCAGTGTGACGTGTCCCTGTCTTTTTGTGTGAATGAGTGCCTAATTAATTCATTTGCTCTCTAGACAGCTGATTGGCTGAAAGGGGCTTAAAACGATCAAGCTCCGCCTGTTGGATGAACGAGGGAGGCCAGAGGAGAGACACTGGTCTGATGGTTGCTGGCTTTTCACTCCTGCTCCTGTTGGAGACACCAGTGGTTGCACCTGTCACTGATTTTGTTGAGCCGAGTGTTGTTGGCACTGGGCGTTACCAGCCATCGTTGTGTTTTTGGTTTTGGGTTGTTAGGGTTTCGGATCATAGGGTGAGGGGAGCGGCCCGAATCCTTCGGTCAACTGCTGGCTGGTTCAGGGCCTCTCCCTCTCTTTTTAAATTTTAGCCGGGGCTCCCAGTTGGAAGTTTTGATCAGGTGATTGGTGATTAATCATCTGGGCTTCATATGTTGTGCATCCTGTCATTTACTCCTGAACATCAGCACCATAACATACAGTTTCATTGAATTCAGTGTTTGTGACCAGTGAGCCACGTGGCTGCACATTGAATAGGCAGTTTTTGAAAATCACCTGTTTTCATGTGCACGGCTTACAAACTGCATTCTTGGCCGTCCCATCACCGACCCGTAACGAATTAGTAAACTATACAATGTCACAAGATGTTCTGTCATTCTGGAGATGCCCTCATGAATACCAGTGACCAACTAGTCCAGAGTTGTCCAGTCCTGGTACTCGAGGGCCACTACCCTGCGTGTTTTAAGGTTTCTCTGCTCCAACACGCCTGCTTTGAATCAGTGATTAACACGCTTCTACTGAACTTGATGAGGTAATTCACCCACTGAATCAGGGAAACACATAAAACATGCAGGATTGTGGCTTTCGAGGATTAGGATGGAACAGTCTTGAACTGGTCACAGCCCAGAGAGACTCTAAAGGTGACTGTGTGCTAGCAGAGGTGTTGGGTCTCTGTACGACGAGCTCGCTACGCTCTTCACGACCTCAAACCCCCCTTCTGTGTGAGGGGGCTCATGAGACTCTTGGTGCGCAGCAAAGATGTTTTTCTTTGCCATTTCCCACATCCCTAATGAGTTGGGGATGACTCTCAGCTATTACAGCTTCAGACCTCAGCTCAATATTAAATGTAGTTATTTAACCTTTAGTTATTTAACCTTTAGTTATTTAAACTTTAGTTATTTAACCAGGCAAATCCCACTGAGATCACTGATTTATTTTGCAAGGGAGGCCTGAAATCAGTCTATCATGCATGTTTTTGGTCTGTGGAAGGAAACCAGAGTACCCGGAGAAAACCCACTGAGAGAACATGCAAACTCCACCCAGAAAGACCCCCAGGTCAGGATTTGAACCAGGGACCTGCTCACTAAGCGGCGGCAGCTCTACCAACTGAGCCACCGTGCTTCAATTTGACTAAGTTATTGCCATTTTGTGTTGGCTAAATTCATACAGCTGTGGCGGCCATCTTGTCCTATTGGACCTTACATCTGCTTTTGACACCATCGACCATAAGATCCTCATTTCTAGACTGGAGCAGTGGGTGGGCATCACAGGGTCAGCCCTTAAATGGTTTGGGTCCTACCTCTCTGACAGAACCTTCTGTGTCAATATCAAAGATTTTAGTTCGGCATTGACAGCGCTCCAGTGGGGGGTACCGCAGGAGTCCATCCTCGGACCCCTTCTCGGTCCCCTTCTCTTTTCTTTATACCTGCTGCCACTAGGTGCTATTTTCCGCAAACACAACATACCCTTTCATTTCTACGCCGATGATTGCCAAATTTACTTCCCCCTGTGGCACAGAGGCACACGCTCAACCCGTCGTAAGCTCAGAGGTGACAGGGCTTTCTCTGTTGCAGGTCCACGACTGTGGAATGAGTTGCCACTGAGTGTCCGGCAGGCTCCCACACTCTCAGTCTTTAAGTCTCGCTTGAAGACCCACTTCTATTCTCTTGCCTTTAACACGGTGTGATTTGTTTTGGTCCGGTCTGTACTCGACACTGTTGGCCATTTTAGTTAGCTCCTGCTGCTATTTGTATCTGTATTTCTATTTTATGTTTTCCTGTCCGCTGTGCATGTTTGTTTTCTTTTGTACAGCACTTTGGTTGGCCTTGTTGCTGTTTTAAGTGCTCTATAAATAAATTGGTATGGTATGGTATGGTATCATTGAATCAGATTGACTCAAAAAGTTAATCTGTTGTAGATCCACAACCAGTACTTGATCTCCCTCTTCTTTTAATCCCTCCAGTGGTTCTGGAAATGTTTTGCTAACAGACAAAAACACACTCAAAAACCTTATAGTTTATGACAATATGTCACTCTAGGATCCTGCAAAGACGCTCAATATAAAGACCAAATTTTGACATTTTAGTGGAGTCGCTCTACGACGGCCACAAGACAGCTTTGACATTTGACTGTAATTTGGTGTTATTGCAAGAATATCCCAGAAAAATTCATTTCCATGTCCTTGAAAGGTTGACGGTGATAAAGTACCTTACTCCATCAAAGCCCACCAAGCATGTCTGAAACAACAAGTGATAGTCCTGACCTTGAACTATGAAGCTCCCCAACCCCCACACCCACCACATGAAAGACTCTCTGTTGGATACATACTTTTCAAAGACTTCTTTCTCCGTAGCAATGTCCAGGTGAGTGAACGGTGCATCGAGCAGGTAGAGATCTGCATCTTTATACACAGCCCTGACAGGGAGCACACACGGAGTGAAAGAATGAACAGAACGGTGAAAAATGTTACAAAACGGCAATAAAGTGAAACAAAATGGACACATGAGAGACTGGAAAAGGAGAGGCTCTGGGTTTACAGGGTGTTAAAAGGAAGTCCGATGTCTGTGGGAATACAGGAGATCAGTTCTCAGAAACATTTACAGAAACACCGGAGAGGCAGATAACCATTCAGTGACCACAAATCAATCCGTGCACTCCTAACCAATAAATCATGCATGGGAAAACTCCCAGAGATTTATACAAACAATGAAGCTTCCGTCACTAAAACGTTAAAAACACAACGGATATGAAGGAAAAACAGAAAACAACTTTTAGGAAATTATTACTTTGGAAAGTGGAGACTTTGCTCTAATGACAGATAATCAAACTTTAGGAGAACAGCAGCGTCACGGGATATAAAGAGCTGATTGTGGTGTGTTGCTGCAGAATACCTGGCAAGGCAAATCCTCGCTCGTTGACCCCCACTGAGGGTCACGCCTCCTTCAAGGAGAGCCGTCTTGTCTTTCTCAGGCAGTAAGGCGAGGTCCTTCGGGAGGAATTACCCAGACCAGAGGGTTAAATTTAGGTTTGCATCATCGCTGACAGCAACTGTGTGATAAACTCAACAAATGGCAAAACGTGATGAAACCGACATCCCTCATATTTTTATCTTTTAAAGTTTGAAAACAAGAATATTGCATACGGCACACTATACGCCAGTCGACAAACTATTATTCAGCAAAGACCTTGTTTTAACTTTGACCTTGATTTGTGACCTTGACATTGAAGATGGAGTGCAGAAACACTCCGTCTCATGATCGTGCGTATGAGGTTTTGTTAAATTATCTTGGGTGGATCAGATATTATGGGCGGGGCAAGACAAAGTTTGCAGATGGACGACGACACCAACGCTACCGACAAATACCAACATGTTGCAAAAACGGCACCAGGAGACAAGTCGTGCACAGAAAGTACGCTCTTCATACAAACAAGTACAAAGTTTCATGTTATCTAAGCTATTTTTCAAGTTTGTACTAAATTTGAAAGGACTGTACGGTATTTATTTTAAGTTGTATAAATTTATAATCTTAAAATTACACGAGCAGTATGCTGATGTGGGCGGCACGGTGGCGCAGTTGGTAGAGCTGCCGCCTCTCTGCGAGAAGGTGCCTGTGATGGACTGGAGACCTGTCCAGGTGTCCCTGTGATGGACTGGAGACCTGTCCAGGTGTCCCTGTGATGGACTGGAGACCTGTCCAGGTGTCCCTGTGATGGACTGGAGACCTGTCCAGGTGTCCCTGTGATGGACTGGAGACCTGTCCAGGTGTCCCTGCGATGGACTGGGCAATGGACAGACAAGCATAGGACAGATGGTATTTCCAAGTCCCTCTTTGCTCCATGACGGGGGACAACTGAGACCATGACAGGATCTTACGGAGGAACGAAGGAGGACTTTTCATTCACTGAGACTGAACTATTTAAAAACTACTTGTCTAAACTTTCAAAATCTTTCTAAATAATTTGTAAAAAGGACATCAGATTTTTAGATGCTCTTCTTTCCCTCCTTTTTAAGATCACAACTGTTTTGAACAGTTTTCAGTCAGACGCAGGTGACGGACGTGAACTTTAACCTGGTTTTGACAGTAAGGCATGTTCATGTCAACATGGAGGTATCGTCAATGTTCGTTCCACAAAAGGACAGATGAAATAAACACAAGAAAGACGTCACAGCTGGAGTCAAGCAAAACTGAAATATTGACATTAATACCAGACACCCACACCAACAAGGATACGTGGTTTTAAGAGGTTTATCCCAAAATTAAACAACTTCTTACCTTTTTAATTGTGGAGTCTGTCGTCCCGATGGAGCGCATAAAGGGTCAAGTTAACAGGTTTAAAAGAAAATATGGCAGTAATAAAAGAAAGCCCCTGTGTGTGTGTGCGTGTCATTAAAAATGTGTTTCCAGAGGAAGACGACCCCCAGTGACCTGAACGATCAGTTTCTGTCGGCGGTACCGTCAAAATATCCAGTTTTGACCCTTCAGTTTGTTTGTCCTCGCAGACAAAACCTAAAATAGTATTTATTCTAGTATAAAAAAGGCTAAGACTCCGGATGAGCCAGTGTTGTGACTAGAATCCATTTAAAGCCTCTTTAAACATTTTGTTGGTAGCTTCCTGTTACAATTTGTTCTCCAGATGAACAATAAATCTAAATAGATTAGTATTGTCATTTCTGCAAATCAAATGATTCAAACAATTAGCAGACACACACTGCATGTCAAAAGTACAGTGAGCAGATGGACCCCCATCCTGTTTGACATAATTAAGATGTGAGAAACTGTGACATTTGGAACTGATTGGTCGATTAGAATGCACCACATGGACAGGACATTGATGGGCATCATGGATCATATCAGATTCTGTGGGGACTGTCCTGCACAAAGACCGTCTGCTGATAGACACAAGCCCTGGGTGACAAAAGACATCAAAGCCATACTGAACAAGAATCAGAAGTTCTTCAGGGCTTGGAACAGAGGAACTGAGAACCTTTCAGAGTGAACTGAAAATCAAGACCAAGAACAACTCCAGGAGGACGCTGGAGTCGAAACTCCAGTTAAACAACATGAGGGAGGTCTGGAGTGGTATGAAGACCATCCCTGGTTTCAGACCAGCTGGTGCAGGAGGAACTGAAGGCATGTGGGATAAATTAAATCTATTCCACAGATTTGATAAAACAGGCCCTGCCCACCCAGCTGTCTCCAAACATCACTGCTTCCCCTCCATCACCCTCCAAACTGTAAGTCGTCTCTGTGAGAGTCTTCCTCCCTCTTCCTCCCCCTCTTCATTATTATACAATGACATGGCTCACAAGCCAAAGGTCCTCATCCTCATGACTGCATACACCCCACCCCCATTGTGCACTTTCCACAGTGTTCTTCACATGTTACCATCTTGAAAGGCAGCTGAGGAAACTCAACTCAGGCAAAGCAGCAGGCCCTGGCAGTGTAAGCCCCAGGGTTCTCAAAGCCTGTGCCCCCCAGCTCTGTGGAGATCTACATCGGGTCTTTACCATGAGCTCGAGTCTTCAGAGGGTCCCTGTGCTGTAGAAGACGTCTTGTTCCTGTGCCGAAGATGCTCCATCCTAGTGGCATCAAGAACTACAGACCGATGGAACTGAAGTCCCACATCATGAAGACCCTGGAGAAACATCCCTGGAGCAACTCGGGCACATGGTCAGGTCTCCCTTGGACCCCATCAGTTTGCCCAGCAGCCCTGGCTGGGAGTTGAGGACACATCATCTATGTACTGAATCAAGTCTATGCTCAACTGGACAAGCCGGTAAGCACCTGAGGGTCATGTCTTTTTAACTTCAGTGCTTTCAACACCATCAATTCAAGTTCGAGAATCTTTATTATCCCAAAAGGACAAATTGTTTCACAGTCGGCTCTACTGGGTGAGAAACTCACAGCGATGCAGGTAGATGCTCCCCTTGTGTCCTGGATTGTGAACTGGAAGACCCCAGTTTGTGCGCTTGAAGAACTGAATGTCAGACAGGGTGGACAGTAATACTGAGCCCCCACAGGGGACAGTCCTCTCCTCTTCACCCTCTGCACCACAGACTTCAGCTACCTGACAGAGTCCTGTCCTCTCCACAAGTTTTCTGATGACTACAATAGTTGGATGTGTCAGCAGTGGCGATGATGCTGAGGCTGTAGTTGGTAACTTTGTCAGATGGTGTGAGCAGAACCACCTGCAGCTCAACCTGACAATGACAAAAGAACTGGATGTTGATCTGAGGAGGTTCAGGACACTGATGACCTGTTTCCATCCTAGGGGTCACTGTGGACATTGTGGAGGATTATGGGGCGGCTGTGGCTGAGTGGTTAGAGCAGTCGTCCTCCAATACGAGAACTGGGGGTTTGATTCCACCAGCAGTCACATCCTGAAGTGTCCCTGTGCAAAACACTGAAGTCCTCGTTGCCTCTGTGTGTCCCATCAGTGTATGAAGGTGATAAAACTGATTATTCTCTGTATACAGGTGGATCTAGTATCGAGTGCTGTGTGGAGGTAAATGATGCACAGATTGTTGTAAAGAAGGGATGGATGGATGGAGGGATGGATGGATGGATGGATGGAGGGATGGAGGGATGGA
>NC_056507.1:1082565-1104122 GCF_014905685.2 Nematolebias whitei
GGATGGATGGATGGATGGAGGGATGGAGGGATGGATGGATGGATGGAGGGATGGATGGATGGATGAATGGAGGGATGGATGGATGGATGGATGGATGCACCAAGTGTAAGCTTGTAATTCCTGAATGCTCCTCAGACAGGTGGAGAGTGTGAATGGGGCAGTTCACCTGTCGAACTTCAACACAGGTGTGTCAGGAGAGCTCAGCGAGTTGACGCCCATGAAGCTCTTCTCCACTGCTCAGTGATTACGGAGGTTTAGGGGGCGGTTTTGTTTTTGCACGTTTGATGTTACAGACTATGCATTCAGTGTCAAGTTACAAAACGTGTCCATACAGTATGAACAATAAACAGCTGGAAAACAGCTGGCTTTAGAAGTACAGAAAATAAATGATGTTCCGGATGCCTGCAAAAATTTGGAGACTTTTTTGAGGCAGTATTTATTTTATGATTTCTTTTTTATGTGATCAAAATTCATGCGACGCAGATGCATGGCCTTAAAACTTGCATCGGAACATCAAGAACACCAGGAACGTTTACAGATATTCTGGAAGTTTCACCATAAATCTTCACAGTTTTGTAGAACAAAGTGAGAAACGGGCTTGAATGTCCATGGAGGTTGTTGTCAGGCATGTGGTGACAGATTTCATCATCACACTGTTCAACAATACTAGTGAAAGTGCATGTTTTAATAATAATGTGCAGCTCTTTTCTTTACAGGAATGTTCAAAAAGTCCAAGACGACCATCTGACACTCGTAAATTAGAGTTAATGCACCAATAAAAAGATTCAAGGAGCTGTTTGCTCCCAGAACAAATGCTTTGGTCTAAATCTAAGTGTACAGATAAACTGACACTTGGGCCTTTAGGCCTGGCACTATTTACTTGAACAACTTGCACACCAGATCCTGTACATCCAAATACAATTACCACTTCTTTTTGCTCTTCGTTGGGGCAAAACTTGTTTGTTGTCTGAATACAGTTTAACCTTATTCTTGCAGTAGTACATGTGTATAGGAACCACCATTCCCCCTCCCTCTCCTAAAAGTACTTAAACATGGTGGTGCTGGTCAGACACCCTGGATTGTTTGCGGTGACATGATTTGTTGTTGTTAAATTTACTGAGCCACCGTGTTACGATGTGCCGCTCACTTTATAGGAAGGTGGCTCCCGCTGCCATGAACAGCAAACGTTCATTCCAGTAAAAGAATTTGGGGCTTAAAGAAAATGTCAAACATGTAAACTGTCATTAAAATTCCTGCTTAAATTTAGTAACTTCAATAAAATATATTTTATGTATGAAAATGTAACAAACATGAGTGAATAATCAAAACAAAGTGTCAGAGCTCATAAATCTGAGCTCTCGTGTGGTCGATGGGAACTAAAAGGCTCATGTTGCATCCCAGTGAAAGAGCCTGAGGTTACCATGGCAACCAGAGAGGCATTGTTCTGCTAATTGTCCATCACTCAAGATGGAGGCTAATGAGAGTGTGAGCTGAGCAGGAGACACGACTGGTGTAAAAGAACAAACAATTTAAAATCTCGCACTAGCTCCAAAGAAGCAGCTGAGTTTTTAGAAACAAAAACACACACACAAAAAAAACCCAAATATTTTAACATAGATAGATAGATAGATAGATAGATAGATAGATAGATAGATAGATAGATAGATAGATAGATAGATAGATATAGATATAGATATAGATATATAGATACTTTGTGTATATATATCATATATATATATATATATATATATCATATATATATATCTATAGATATATCTATATCTACAGATATATCTAGATATATGTAGATATAGATATATCTATATATATATCAATATATCTATATTGATATATAGATATCTATATATAGATATATAGACAGAGTACATATAGAGAGAGAGAATATTTGTATTTTATATATGCATGCAGCCTGCAAAAGAAAAGTTGGTAAAGATGATGGATTTTTGGATGGTTCGATCGATTGTCGGATAAATGGATGGATGGATGGATGGATAGATGATGGATGGATGAATTGTCTGATAGATTATTGAATGAATTGATGGATGCATTGTTGGATCATTGGATGGATGGATTATTGAATAGATGGATGAATAGATGATGGATTCATGGATGGATGGATAGAGGATGGATGGATTGTTGGATATATGGATTGTTGGATATATGGATGGATGGATGGATGGATGGATGGATGTACTCCTCACCGATCAATACTTTCAATGTTTCATTTTATCCCACATGTGAAGGTAGTTAACTAAAGCCACATGAATTGAACAGATTTATAAAAACAAAAAATGTTAAACCGTGCACTGTTGTAGAAAGTCATAATAACTCTAATTGAAAAGTTTAATTTATTTTTACTTTATCTTTTGAATCTTATTGAATCATACTTAGTTGTACTGTAATTGTCAAATTATTTTAGAGGAGAGACCCACAAGCTTGATACTTTGTTTTTTAATATTAACCAGTATCTGTAAATGTAGTTAGAGCAGCCACAACGACTTCATCAAGCATCAAAAAGTGATTGTAGAAAGTGAAAATACCTCTTCTAGCTGGCAGGCCTTGATAATGGAGGTGTAGCGGTACTCATCGTAGGTCAAACCAAACAGGATGTTGTCCCGAATGGTCCCTGGTATGATCCATGACGTCTGTGATGAATAAGAGATCCTCCCGCTGTGTCTGACTGTACCCTCTGATGGCACCAGCTCTCCCAGGATCATCATGAGCAGAGAACTCTGAAGAACAGAAAAAAACATGGACGCACTTCGGCCACATCGCACTCCGAAGTACTAGCCTACCCCTACCCTCGGGTTTTGATTCCATATGATCGGGTCTCTCTTATAAATGAGTCCCCGAGGCTTAATGGGATTAATCTGTAGAGATAAAGGTTGACTGTGGGGAAAAGGTTAAATCATTCCACAACAAACTAATACACTGCCTCAAGAATCTGAATCAAGCATGTACTTTTTTAATTAACAGGCACAGCATCACTGTGGCCATATGTGCCAGCTTTGCAACAGATAACAATATTTGATGCTTGTTGAGGAAGATCTCCTGGAAACAAAAGAACTCCTCAGGTTAAGTATTACAGTAATTATTGTGACAAAACAATTTCCTAACTGAGGAAAACAAGTCTTCTCCTGAAAAATCTTTTTACGATGGTGAGGAATCTCTACAACTCACCATTCCTCACCATCGTAAAGCAAGTCGGGACATCCCTACCCCCTGTGTGAACGTGAAGGGGTGAACTTCAATACACAAAAGCTTTGTGATCACACCTAGTTATCAGCAAAGATGCATCATGGTGGCAACTTTCCAGATTCAGTCTAACAGTCACACACTTTCTTTTGTTTTCTGTGTAACAAGCAATTTTTCTTCAGTTTACCTTTCCTGAGCCAGTAGATCCAGCCACTGCAAGCATGGTGCCTTTGTCCAGGCACAGGCTGATGTTTCTGAGGACAGGCGTGACGTACAAGTTGGTGAAAAAGAGTCCGCTGTCCCCATTCAGGTGTCCGTTGTTTTTGTTCTCCAGCTTGATCTTCTCAAAGAGCTCCACTATCCCCTGCAGAGAGAGTCACAGTCAAAGGCCCCATTCACAATATTTCTTTTGTTCGGTCCAAGTCGGTCACAACTTGAACAAAATTGTCAACAAGTCCACACTGGTAGGAAGAACGTTTGAACTACTGACATTTAAAAATGCAAACAAAATGTAATCAACAGAACAACAAGAACATCACAATTTAATGGTGACAAGGTCGGGGTTACCCAAAAAGAACAAACAAACAACAACAAAACAGAAGAGTACTCAACAGTTTCATGGTTGTATTGGTTTCTAGAGCACAATGTGATTTTTGGTATGTACAAAGTACGCAGCTACGTCGTTTTTGAAAAGCTCTGTATTTGGAGTACACATGTAAAGGTACATCACTACCAGAATCTTTAAAGATCTCAAAAGTTCTCACCATTCTTTCAACCTTTATTTCTACAGGTTAGTCTCACTGAGCCACGAGGACTCGTTTAAAGAGAGACCTGATTTTAACAAAGAACACTGATGAGCTACAGCAACAATAGACAATCATATAAAAAGCAGATAAAATGAAAAATAAATAGAAGAAATGAAATGAAAAATGAAACAAAAGCAGCTACATTATAAAGCAGTGTAGAAAACTAAAACAGGAGCATGTCTGCATTGGTCCCTGCCAGGAGTCCAACAGATTCTTAAAACCACTTAGAGAGGTCAAGGTCGAGAGCTTCAGATCTTTTTACAAGATATTCCAGGAAACAGGAGCGGAGTAGGAGAAGGTCCTTTTGTCTAGTTCAGTCCTCATTGAGGGAACACTGCAGGTAATGATGTCCTGAGAGCGTACGCTGTAGCTGCACTCACACAGAGACATGTAGGAGGAGATGTATGAAGGCAGCAGACCAGGAAGTGATTTAAAGATGAAGATGTACCAGTGAGAGAGTCTGTGTGAAGTTAATGGTGACCAGTTAACCAGTGAATACTGGGTGCAGTGGTGGGTACGGTAGTTACGGCCAGTTATGAATCTTAGTTCACCATGATAGACAGCATCCAACATCTGCAGCATCCAACATCTGCAGCATCCAACATCTGCAGGGTTCTTGTAGGAGCGTTCATGTAAATAATGTCACCGTGATCAATTGAGGGAAGGAAAGTCACAGATACAAGGTGTTTCCTAACATTCAGGGTTAGACAGGATCTGTTTCTGAAAAACAAACCCAGTTTAACTTTCAGTTTCTTTATCAAGTTTTCCACATGGAGCTTAAAAGACCAGAACTCTTACAGTGCCCTCGAGCGTCCATGGACATTGCTCACTGCTATCATCGTCCCCCCTCTGCATAATGTCCATGTCACTATGTGCTGTTTGTGCGAGGTGTTTTTTAATATTAGCGTTTTTCTTCTCAGCCAAGAAGAAAAGTCTGCTAGGAATTGTTTTGCCTCCAATCTTACATGTGTCCAGTTGCACTACTTTTTGTCTGTCTAAATACAAAGTAGATCTCACTTGTAAATGAGTCTTCTAGGCTCAATGTGACTTATCTGTCTAAATAAAGGTTGAATGAATGAATCTTACTAGAAAGATCAACAAGAGAACCGCATACAACACATAATTTGCCTGTTGCCAAACTACTATGCAACAATCTAAAGCAATGGTCTGGACAAGCAAAGTTTTGTATAACTTTTCACCTTGATTTATGACCTTGACCTTGGAGCTGGGGTGATGAAAAGTGTTCATAAAACTTCATATAGTGACAGTGCATACGTAAATAAAGTTTTGTTTGTTTTAGTAAGGGTTTGTAAGGACATTCTTTTAGCAAATGACTTTGGTCAGTTTGTGATCCTTGTACTCCTGGACCTTACCGCTGCTTTTTACACTGTTGACCACAGTATCCTTTTATTGCAGTTGGAACACTGGGTTGGGATTACAGGTGCAGACTTAGCATGGCTCCATTTTTATCTGAGTGACAGGGGCTTTTGTGTTAATGTTGGTAACATTTTATCTGCTTCAGCATCTCTTTCCTGCGGGGTTCCGCAGGGTTCAGTTCTTATACCCCTTCTGTTTTCATTGTATCTGCTCCCTTTGGGGTCTATCCTGAGGAAACATGGTCTTCCTTTTTATTGCTATGCTGATGATTGTCAGCTTTATCTGCAATTTAAAACCCAGTGGTTCTTGTTCCATTCACCCTCTGTTAAAATGTCTTGATGACATTAAGGTATGGATGGCTTCAAAATTTTCAAGTTTTAACCATCAGAAAACTGAAGTTATTGTGTTTAGCCCTAGCTCCACTGCTGTCTCTGTTCCTGTAAGCCTCGACTCTCTTGAGCCATACCTTAAGCAGTCTGTTACAAATCTGTGGATGGTTAGACTTTGATTTTAAGTTTAGTAAACAGATTAACTCTGTTCTGCAGAAAAGCTTCTTCCAGTTAAGCTTAAGTCAGTTTTGTCAAGATCTGGCCTTGAAAAATAGTCCATGCCTTTATTACAACCCAACTAGACTACTGTAACACTCTTTGTGGTGGGGTCAGTCAGGTCTCCCTTTCACATCTCCGGCTCATCCAAAATGTTGTAGCTCGTCTATTAACAGGAACTCATAGGTCTGATCATATTTCACCAGTTTTATCCTCCCTTCACTGGTACCCTGTATGTACCAGAATTCCATTCATCCATCTATCCATCCATCCATTATCTATACCTGCTTCTTCTGTTTCGGGTCATGGGGGTCACTGGTGCCCATGTCCAGTCATCACTATGTGAGAGGCGGTGGACACCTGAACAGGTCGCAAGTCATCACACATCCCTGAGGGGAGCCAGTGCTGAGGGTTATGGTGGATGAGAAGTTGTGGGTCCTCACAGACTGCAGTCTGTTTAAGAAGTCCAGGACCCAGTTGCATAGGGAGGGGCTTAGTCCTACTATGAGTAGTTTGTCCATCAGGGTCTGGGGAATTATGGTGTTGAAGGCAGATGTGAAGTTCACAAAGAGCATATGGATGAAGGAGTCTTTCTGCTCCAGGTGGGTGAGAGCAGTGTGGACCACAGAGGAGATGGCGTCCTCTGTTGATCGATTCTTGAGGTATGCATACTATGAGGGTCCTCGCTGATATCCATGGTAGCTCTGATGTGGGTCATGACCAGTCTTTTGAAGCATTTGGTGACTATTGGAGTAAGGGCTACTGGCCAGTAGTCATTCAGACCAATCGCTACAGAGCTTTTAGAAACTGGGATGGTGATGGTGGTCTTCAGGCAGGTGGGAACAGATGCCAGGGTGAGGGAGGAGTTTAAGATGTCTGCCAGCACCTCGCAGAGCTGATTGGCACAGTCTGTCAGCACCTTCACTGGGATGTTGTCTGGGCCATTTGCTTTATGTGAATTAATCCTCCCGAACGTACTCCTTACTTCTGCTGAGGTCACGCTTAGGAACTCCTCTTCCGGTGGTGAGGTGAGTCTGGTGCTGGGTGTCTGTTTGGGTCTTCAAAGCATTTTTTAGTGTTTAGTTTTCTGCTTTAGATTTGATTTTGGTGTTTATTTCTTGTGGTTTTTAGTTCCTGTATTGGTCTTTCTGTTCAGTTTGTGTTTCCAGCCTTTGTCAGAGTTTTTTCAATGTTAGCCTCTGCTCCTCAGTCTGGCCACGCCCACTTACACCTGTTCCCTATGCTTGGTCCCAGCTGCAGTCATCGCTGCACTGTTTAGTCTATTTGCACTGGAGTTTCTGTCAGGTATCGTTGGTTTTCATGGCATATCCCTGGTTTCCTTTCACCTCATTGAATCTCTTTTTTAATTTGTTTGTTTATATAAAGTTTTTAAGCTTTTTTTTTAGCTCCTTGTCCTAAGCTGACTTTTTGGTTCCAACCTCTTTTACTTGGACATTCACTTTTTAATTGATTGTTGTATCCCATATCATTTGTAAGTTTATATTACTGATTTTGTTTACTGAACTCATTGTTTAAGGGCTTGTGGGTGTCCGTCCTACTGTGCTTGTTTACAGGGAATTTTCAAAGACAGAGGTGATCTTGGTGTCTCACAAAGGTCCTATTTTGTCTCATCTGTCATCACAAACCATCAGGACAAATAAAAGGGTGATGCAGCTCACAGTTAAAAAACGAGGAACCCTCCATGACTCGGCCACTTGTTCTCTGAGCTTTGTGGCATTTTATGGGTCACTGTTCCTTGTTCAGGTTTGTCTGCGAGTCTCATTCTGACGTAGGAACAGCTTCCAGTAAAGAAAGACATCAGCCCCCCTCTGAAAATGTGAGTAAATGGCACATTCCAGGAAGAGGAGAAGGCGAGAGGAGATTTTGGGAATTAGGAGATGAACACAGAGTTTCAAAGGGAGGACCAGAATGTTCCCAACTAAGTGTGGTGACCACACAAGGCTAATTAATGATGCATCTCGGGGAGAAAAGCCTTGATCTGCGCTCATTCTCTCACGGTATTGGGTGATGAATGAATCACACCTGTTAGATTAGGTTTACAGCTTTGGCCTATAGCCAATAAACAACTATCCTCTGTCAGTGAAGGTGAGCAATTAACTTTTATTCCTGCACTGCAAGGTGAATTTAGGGATTGGCCTTGTGCAAACATACTCTTTAAATATTATGGCTAATATACTGCAGCATGACGTGATTTAGGTGGTTTGACTTAGATAATATCTGAATACCCAACTTCACTGATGTAGGGCAGATATTTTTTAAATCATATTTTCAAGCAACAACTAAATTCAGAAATGTGTTATGATCACATATGAATTACACCATTAATTAAACAAGGCTGCATTCAACACTTTATTGTAGATGGCTTTTTTTAAGCTTTGTGTTAAAGCTCTGATTAAAATTTCAACGTCGTTATTGTACATGTTTTGTGTCACAGCGTGAGTGTCATCACAGCAGCAAAAAAAAAATCTTTCAGAGAGATGCAAAAACCTAATAAAAAATCACAGTTATGAAGCTTTGAGTTGCTATAACAAGATAATTGTAGGTTCCATGAAACAGGATTTGTAGAAACTTGTGCTCTGATCTGAAGATTTATTTAGTTTTGACAGACGAACACAAACCTCATCCCAGGATGCAGACACGTTGACAAGCTCCAGTCCAACAGTGGTTAGGTTGTAATCCAGCATCATGTACTCCTCCTTCAGCAAGAAATCCTACAGAAGGACACGGGGGGGGGGGGGGGGGGGGGGTGTTCCATTCAAATCACATCTTCTTAGTTCCTTTAAAAGTAAGAAACCTGAGACTCACCCCCTGCAGCCACTTTAAACCTTTTTAATTGCCATCCTATTCACTGCAGGCCAGTATAACATTAGGACAGTACTCAGTTCCTAATGTAAAAATACTTAACTTAACACACCGACAGTACTACCATATACTAAAGACATGTACATAAAACAATGCTACACAACGAGATTCACCTCTGTCATGATGCAAACTTAAATTTGGTTTTGATTTAATGTTTCATGTTTCACGATACAGTTTTGAGAAAGGACCGCAAAGACGACACTGGGTGCCGTTCAAAAACCACCAGTCAAACCAGACACATCCTGCTAGGATGTGCTGACATTAATAAACAAGTGGTGAGCAAGAGGTACATCGATGTCCCCGTCCCTGAAGAATTTGAACAGTGAATGTTTGTAGTTTTTGAGATGAGTGTTTTTCTGGACATGGATTGAACAGAAAGCAAGTAAACTTGAATGTTTTTGGTACAAGATATTCAAGTTGGTAGAAGTTACAGTGTTGAAGAACTGCTGGTTTTTTTTTTGTTTGTTTGTTTTTCTTGTTTGAGGCAGATAAGAATGACGGATCCTGGCAAGTGGACGGTGTAATTTTATCCACCACCCGGTGAAAGGGTGGAGCCGGGGGTAATGGTAGCCTTGTCCACCATAGATTAATCTTCAGCCACCTCAGTTGTTTGAGTAACTGATTGGCAGGCCGTAGACTGAGGAAGTCCTCTGGATTGGGGATGAAACTTAAAGAAACTGATCCAGATGACACAATTTAACCTTTTTTGTTGTTTGAGTAACTATATCAGTGGTGTTCAATACGTCGATCATGATCTACCGGTCGATAGCAAAGGTAATATGAATAGATTGCATGGCATTAAAACAATAGACATCAGCCTATCATCCATCCTCTCTATGAAATTTGACACTTGATTGACATACATGGCAGCCAATCTGAGACCTGACCTTTTCTGACATGGGTCACCATGCATGGATGCAGAGCAGATCTTCATGATTTAACCCCCAGGAGCAACTTGGGATAAGTTGGTCTATCCAAGGCCAAATGGGGGAGCCAATTTCAGATAAACAACAATTGTTTTGGGACAGGCCGACTACTGATTTCTCGTCTGCCTCCATAGTTTCTGCTGGTTTACTCAGTGGCGAATCCAAACAGCCAGATTTGTGGTCATTCTGACGGTCCGTGCTTGTAGCCTTCTGGAAGGCCGGTTCCTTCATGCCAGCGAGTTCTAGGAGTCGCAAGTGGCCTGCGATTCTCAGAAATTGTGTCCAGCTTATGGTTTAGCTCACAAAGCATTTAAGTCTGAGTGCTCAAAGCACGGTGCAATCCTTCACATAAGGTAGGCAGCCTCACCATTGCCAAAACTGCTGCCGACGTCTTTTTAATTTGTCGATATCCCAGGTAACTGCTGATTCCAAAAAGCAGAAACCCTGTTATCATAAATCCAATAATGTACGCATCTTCAACGTCCTCAGCGTCCTCAATGTTTTTTGCCCTGCTTCCCACAGGAAGGAGGTTAAGGAGCATTAAGTGTAGAACCACTAAACTGAGGAACAGCTTCTACCCTGATGCTGTTAGACTCATGAATCTCTAACCAGAATAATCACTGTGAAAAATCACATCATGTTGCTGCTGATCTGTTTTATGTTGCTGCTGATCTGTTTCATGTTGCTGCTGATCTGTTTCATGTTGCTGCTGATCTGTTTCATGTTGATGTGTTCATTCGTGCTCATCTGCTCACACAGACTCATGTTCATGTTTGTGCTGATGTTCAGTATAATGTTTTTATGCTACTAGTGCTTAGTGTATTTTTATTAATGTTTTTCTTAGTTCATATCTTAGATCTTATTACTGTATTTATTTTACATTTTAATACGTTTGTTGGATGGAACTGGGACCCTGTGCACATAATTTCGTTCCACCACATCACAGGTGTCAAAGTCCAGGCCTCGAGAGCCGGAGTCCTGCAACTTTTAGATGTGTCTCTGATGCCACACAGCTGAATCAAATAAGGAGGTCATTAGCAGGACTTTGGAGAACTTGACTGTACTGAGAAGCTAATTTAGTCATATGATTCCGCTGTGTGGCATCAAAGACGCATCTAAAAGTTGCAGGACTCCGGCCCTCGAGGCCTGGAGTTTGACACCCCTGCACCACATGTACCACATGCGGTGCGAATGACAAACAAAGAACCTTGAAACCTTGTAACAGACAATACAAACAGGCACATCATCTTCCATACACCCTAGGAATTCATGATATGCCTGCCACATGGATGCCCTGCCACATGTGCCATGTGTCACACTGTTCTGGAAGTAGCTGTGGATTTTCTGGCCATGTGCATGCTTTACTTCTAAGATTCTCTGGGACAGCTTGGCCCTCGCTGTTCTCAGTGCTGACTGGTCACCTGCTTTGAGTGTGGAGTCTGGGCCCTCAGCAGTGCACGCATCTCTGAAGCCATCCATGGCTTCTGGTTGGATCTGGTAGTGATGGTTTTAGTGGTGGTGATGTCACCAATTCATTTGCTGTCCTCCTCAGTCCACTTTGTTTCAAACAGACTCTGACCGTTATGACCTTTGACCGTGGAGTTCACCTCTGGTCTCTTCAGAAGTTGTTCTTGACTCTCTGGTTAGCATTATGTGTGTCTACTTATTGTGGACATGTCCAGAGAAGTTGTCTCCAGTCCTGTGGACGATAACCTTCTGAATAATGTGAGCAGTTGTGGTCAGCCAAACATCAAGCTGATGGAGATGCTCTGATTACCTTCAACATGATGTCAATCTCTTGATGTCTTTCTGAGCTCCTGAGACACAGTGCTCAGCTTCCTGTGCTTCATGTGCAGTGTGTTACACACCATGATACCAAACAGCCATGTGACTACCTGTCACCCTTTAAACACACTGATTGATTACAGACTGACTTCAGACGGACTTCAGACGGACTTCAGACTGACTTCAGACTGACTTCAGGCTGATTACAGACTGATTACAAACTGACTTCAGACCGATTACAGACTGACTTCAGGCTGACTTCAGGCTGACTTCAGACCGATTACAGACTGACTTCAGACTGACTTCAGACTGACTTCAGGCTGACTTCAGGCTGATTACAGACTGATTACAAACTGACTTCAGACCGATTACAAACTGACTTCAGGCTGACTTCAGGCTTACTACAGACTGATTACAGTCTGACATCAGACTCATTACAGACTGACTTCAGACTGACTTCAGGCTTACTACAGACTGACTTCAGGCTGATTACAGACTGACTGCAGACCAACTACAGACTGATTACAAACTGACTTCAGACAGATTACAGACTGACTGTAGACCAACTACAGACTGATTACAAACTGACTTCAGACAGATTACAGACTGACTTCATTCAGGCTGATTACAGACTGATTACAGTCTGACATCAGACTCATTACAGACTGACTTCAGACTGACTTCAGACTGACTTCAGACTGATTACAGACTGACTGCAGACCAACTACAGACTGATTACAGACTGATTACAAACTGACTTCAGACCGATTACAGACTGACATCAGATTCATTACAGACTGACTTCAGGCTTACTACAGACTGATTACAGACTGACTTCAGGTTGACCAGGCTTACTACAGACTGATTACAGACTGACTGCAGATCAACTACAGATTGATTACAGACTGACATCAGACTCATTACAGACTGACTTCAGACCGATTACAGACTGACATCAGATTCATTACAGACTGACTTCCGACTGACTTCAGGCTTACTACAGACTGATTACAGACTGACTTCCGACTGACTTCAGGCTTACTACAGACTGATTACAGACTGACTTCAGAATGACTGCAGACCAACTACAGACTGATTACAGACTGACTTCACACTGAAGATACCCAGAAGGCTGATGACAGGACACACCTGAGTCTAGCATGTCTCTGTGGTCAGATTAGACCAGTTTCATTTGTTTTTTTAAAAACAATTATTGTTGATGTTATTATTTTGTCCTTTGGACATATTTTGGGTTTTGGTGAACTATTTAACATCTGACTTATAAATGTAAACTTGTAAATTCAAGATAACAAAATGAACCAAAATGTAAAAACAGTTCCAGGTTTCTTTAGTTGATTTTTAGTATTTGATTGCCTCTCTTGAACAAAAGGGTTTAGTGGATCCACCTACCTCAATCTTTTTGACCAGTGCCAGCGTGTCGTACCACATTTGGATGGAGCCTGGCAGCTGGCGGGTAAGCGTCATACGAAGCACTATGCAGTAGGAGGCTGTGGTGAAAATTCGACGCAGGATAATGCCTTTGCTGACTGCATACGGCACTATGGCTGAGATGATGACTAAGATGGCAGAGAAGAAGTACGAGGCACTGTAGAAATACCGCAGAGAGCCAATCTTTCTAGTTAGTGTCATTTCATCCCTGAGGAGACAAAAGATCAGTGACAAGCGATGATTCGGTCTTTAATCACGATACAATGTGATTCAACATGAGTTTGATTGAGCACATTGAGATTTAATGCAACATAATACAACAAAGCAACATGATGGTCCTATGTAAGTCATTAGACCATTTAATTTAAAATAACCAAGCTTTTTCATAAAACTGACTCGCAATCAATAAATATTAGACAAAAACAGTTTTACTGCTAAATTCAACGTGCCAGTTTAATGTGTTTTAGTAATATAGCAATGAGAAGCAAAACGGATTTTAGACATTATTAATAATAAAATTCAGCTTTTTGTGTCTACAAGTCACATTGCTTTAAACACATTTTACGAGTGTTTGCTGCTGTTCAATATAGCGCAGTTGCAGTACTTCTCTTGAACTGCAGGTGGCACTAAACAGAAAACAATACAGCTAAACAGCAGGAGGTGCAGCCAGAAGAAGAGTTGTTTTCTGTATGTCATGAAAGGTAATCTGCAGAATGACATTTTAACTTTTTTTCCCGGTGGATCCCTGTGTGTAGAAACAATTGTGCTGCTGACTTTTAATTATCGAATCAGATTTAATTATCAAATCAGATTTTATTGGTATAAAGCAGGGTGTCCAGGCTTTTTCATCATTGAGCTGGGTTGAATCCCCAGTAGGACCCGGGGTCTTTCTGTGTGCAGTTTGCATGTTCTTCTCGTGCTTGCGTGGGTTTTCTCTGAGTACTCCGGATTCCTCCCACAGACCAAAAACATGCATGTTGGGCTGCCTTCAGGTCCAGGCCTCCCTTACAAAAGATCTGTGATGTCACGAGGATCCACCTGGTTAAATAAAGGGTCATTTGGACAGCAGCCACCTGGAGTGTGCATGTGCCACTTCACACTTGGAGCATCTCACACCTTCGTGTGGGGTTCCCCTGAAAATCTTCACTCTGAGACCTGGATTCTGAGACCATAACATTTGACCTTGATTTGTGACCTTGACCTTGAAGCCGGGGTGAAGAAAAGATTACATGACAAGCTGTGTAGTTTGATGTATGAAGTTTCATTAAATTATCAGGATCGGATCAGAAGTTAAGAGCCAAAGATCTTGTTTGGGCTTTGACCTTGATTTGTGACCTTCACCCTGAAGCTGGGCTGATGAAAAGTGTACGTGACACTCCGCCTAGTGATGATGCATATGTGCACCAAGGAGCGGATCAAAAGTTACGGGTGAGACAACAGAAAGTTTATGGACGGTCAGACTAAAAGGGAAAACGCCGACCTATTGACGAGTGTATAGAAATTATTCTGCAACATCTGTTCACCTGTCAATAAAAATAACAAATCAATGGTATAATATGACATAAACACTCACTGTCTGATGTTCTTGATGATGGTCTCCATCACCTCCTCCCAGCCGTACGCCTTCACAGAATGAATGTTCTCCACAATCTCTGATGTCAGAGCCAGACGGCGGCTGATCAGCCCGGCTCGCTTCACCCTGTCCACAGCACCAAACACAAAACAGCGTTGTTGACACACGTTTGCGTGGACAGTGTATTATCAGTGTCACTGCTAACGTGTGGTTACGTGTCCCCACCGGTGAGGTCCCATCTTCATGGAGAGCCAGGCCTGGACGATGCCGAGCAGAGTGAGAGCTGCCAGAGCACAGAAACAGTTGACCTGGATCAGCTCCCAGATCAGACCCGTGCACAGAATGCACTGCAGAGGGGTGATCCAGATGAAGTGGGCCAGACCCAGACTCTGGAACACAGAGAACATGAAGATGACACAAGGACACGCTAATATGACTTCTGTGGCCAGGTTCATCCCAAGAAAACATCAAAAAACACCTTGGAACCTGTGGAAGGACATAAAGCTGCTCAATTAACCAACTTAGTCCAAGATAACGAAACAAAAAGAACCAAGAAAACGTGTTTTAGATGTAAATTGGAAAAACATGAGGGTTAAACAATGTTAAACATGTCCTTTAACAGGCACCACGAGTGGATGGACAACATTTAGGCACCCCGAGGTGTGTTTAACATGTTTAATTTATTACATTTACAAATCAGAAGACGTTCAGTTCTTTGTAGGATTTTATTTTGCATCAAGCCTAATTATTTGAAACAAACACCGTACTGTGTGTAGTGTTACTCCCTTACTAACTACTCAACAGGAGACGAGGTTAAACGTTGCAGGGAACAAACAGAAGTTTGTCGAAGAATCTACTTTCATCAACACGGTTCTGTTGGATCTCACCTGAACTACAGATGCAACACTCAGCTTTCACTTCACTCCATTCGCTTGCCCTACACCTACACAATAAAGCCCCGCCCCCTTTGTGTTGGCCAGTCCTGATGCACAGCTGGTGATAATTGTCCCAAAGCAAGCAGCAGAGTGTTTCCACATTCGACACCTCGGTGAGACCATCACAGTTCTGCCCACATTCATGGCCTCCAGCTGCATCTATCACGGCCTCACGGTAGTTTTCAGTTTGGTAACTTTCTGCTGATCAACCAAAGCCCGATTGTTTTTGTAGTTTTGTCTTCTGTTTGTCCCACAGAGCAGAACAAGATGCCACAACTGTCCTGAAGCAATCTCTTGACGATCACAATGACTGTCCGTCGACAAACTACAATACAGCAATCTACAGTAATGGCCTGAACAAGAAAATGACTTTGACCTTGATTTGTGACCTTGACCTTATGGCTGGAGTGACATGCTGTCTATATAGCTTTGTCCGTCCATCCATCATCTTCCTCTTGACTCAGGTCTCGGGGCAGCATCTTGAGCAGGGAGGTCCAGACATCTCTCTCCACAGCCTCTTCCAGTTCTTCTGGGAGGACTCCAAGGTGTTCCCAGACCAAACGAGACACAGAGTCTCTCCAGCGTGTCCTGGGTATTCCTTGGGGTCTCCTCTGTCAGACATGCAAGAAGCACCTCCATAGGGAGGCACCCAGGGAGCATCCTTACCAGATGAACCATCTCAACTGGCTCCTCTGGATGCGGAGGAGCAGTGGTTCTACTCTGAGTCTCTCCTGATAGCTGAACTTCTCCCCCTGTCTCTGAGGAAGAGTCCAGCTCCTGCAGAGGAAACTCATTTCAACCTCCTGGATCCACGATCTCATTCTTTCAGTCTCTACCAGAGTTCATGACCAGAGGTGAGGGGAGGAACGTAGACTGACCAGTAAACAGAGAGCTTTGTCTTACAGCTCAGCTCCCTCTTCACCACAACAGACCGGCACAGAGTCCACAATACTGCAGACACTGCACCAATCCATCTGTCAATCTCTCGCTCCATTCTCCCCTCATCCATGAACAAAACCCTGAGATACAAACTCCTCCACTTGAGGCAGAACCTCACCCTCGACCTGAACAGAACAATCCACCCTTTTCCAACTGAGGACCACGGCCTCAGATTTGGAGGTGCTGGTTCTCATCCCAGCTGCTTCACGCTTGGATGTGAACCGTTCCAGTGAGAGCTGAAGATCACGGCACTATGACTCCAACAGGACCACATCATCTGCGAAGAGCAGAGATGAATCCTGAGGCCACTGAACCGGACTCCCTCCACCCCCTGGCTGCATCAAGAAGTTCTGTCCATAAAAGTTATGAACAGAATCAGTGACAACGGGCAGCTCTGGAGGGGTCCAACTCCCACCCTGAAGGGGTCCAACTCCCACCCTGGAGGGCTCCAACTCCCACCTTGGAGGGGTCCAACTCCCACCCTGGAGGGGTCCAACTCCCACCCTGGAGGAGTCCAAGTTCCACCCTGGAGGGGTCCAACTCCCACCCTGGAGGGGTCCAACTCCCACCTTGGAGGGGTCCAACTCCCACCCTGGAGGAGTCCAACTCCCACCCTGGAGGGGTCCAAGTTCCACCCTGGAGGGGTCCAACTCCCACCCTGGAGGGGTCCAACTCCCACCCTGGAGGGGTCCAACTCCCACCTTGGAGGGGTCCAACTCCCACCCTGGAGGAGTCCAACTCCCACCCTGGAGGAGTCCAACTCCCACCCTGGAGGAGTCCAAGTTCCACTCTGGAGGGGTCCAACTCCCACCCTGGAGGAGTCCAAGTTCCACCCTGGAGGGGTCCAACTCCCACCCTGGAGGAGTCCAACTCCCACCCTGGAGGAGTCCAACTCCCACCCTGGAGGGGTCCAACTCCCACCCTGGAGGAGTCCAAGTTCCACCCTGGAGGAGTCCAAGTTCCACCCTGGAGGGGTCCAACTCTCACCCTGAAGGGGTCCAACTCCCACCCTGGAGGGCTCCAACTCCCACCTTGGAGGGGTCCAACTCCCACCCTGGAGGAGTCCAAGTTCCACCCTGGAGGGGTCCAACTCCCACCCTGGAGGGGTCCAACTCCCACCCTGGAGGAGTCCAACTCCCACCCTGGAGGAGTCCAACTCCCACCCTGGAGGGGTCCAACTCCCACCCTGGAGGGTCCGACTTGATGTCAACAATGCAAACCAAACTCTCGCACCGCTTGTATATGGACCGAACGGCCTGTAACAACGGGCCCCCAATCCATACTCACAGAGCACTCGTGATAGTTGCTTCAAGTTTTGTTATAATAATTTTTACTATCTTAAGCAGATCAGAAGTTACGGGCAGGACAAGATAAAGAATCATTTTCTTTCACCTCATCAAGCTTGTTGAGGTGGGCGGACATCAGGCTGACGAGCTGACCGGTGCTGATCTTGTCCAAGACTCGGCTGGACAGCTTCAGGGTCTGAAAGATCCAAAGTCAGGGTCAGCTCGCAGTAGATTTAAGTCTGTTTGATCACCTTGTGCAAAAACACCAGTTCCATGCTATTACACAACTAAAACAAACTTTAAAACATGATTTACTTGTTTTTATTTAAAATCAGGAATCCAAATACTGTTACTACTGCATTAAACATTGCTTATAATGATTATATTATAGGTATAATCATATTATATTACAAATATATGAATTTTAATGCATAGCTATAAATATGGAGACTGTGCGGACACAAGAGAACATGGTGACAGTCACTCTGTTTAAAATCAATGTTTCAAATTTTTCTTGCACTCGAGACAGATTTTAAAAGCCATCTTAAAACCTTACAATCCGTGGTGACTACAGATTGCGGGGATTTTAAAACTGTGCATTGGGACATTTCAAAATAAAGGTTTTCCATTAGATATTTGTGCTACAAAACTGTCAACTTGTTTAATTCGTAAAAATTAATTATTCCAGTGGAGAATCGTGACTATAAGAGCTAGACCTTCAGTTAGGACATATTATTCTAGAAATCCACTAAATGCTAACATCGAAATGCTACGGAGTCGCTGCCCAATCCATCACTTCCCTTTTAGTTTCACAAACCAGGAAGTCACGGAACAGGAAGTGTCTTCCCCTTTTTATACACCAGGAACAACTTCTTACTTATGGTGACATTTTTTACAGAACCCAGCAACAATCTGAAAATAAATACAAAACTTTACACTAAACCCAACATTACCCAGAAGGCCCTGCAGCTCATTCAGTTTCTAGAATTCAAGTACAACATGTAAGTTCAATAATTCTGACTAAAATTTAACAGTAACCCACAGAACGTACCACTTCTGTAAAAGTTCATCATGTAATGAAACAAAACTCACCTTAAATGTTGAAAATTATTTGATATTAACCTTCATTATTTTAGAGCAACTATAATTTCTGTGTTGGTTTTTGAATTTACAAGTTGCATTTAAATGCATCACAAATCTTCATGTGGATGAAAAACAAAGTAAGCAGGGCCTTCCTGAAGGCTCAGAACCCTATATGTTGGCCCCACCCACTCTACATCAAGTCTGTGATTGGCTAATTTTCTTGTCAGTTATTAAAGAAACTCGTCACCAAAGTCCATGCTCGATAATCCAACAATGTTCAGTCAGGTCATCTGGATACAAACATACACCTGCAACAAACTCCTGCAGAGCCTCTGACCGAGCTCCGCCTTCTCTCCCGACACTGAAGTCCTAACCAATGAGACAGAACCTTCATACACATTCCTGCCTGGACGCAAAACTTAAAAGAATCTGACTGGACGTCTGAGTTTCGTGTCTTGCTCAACAGCAAAGTAGTTTACAGAAAATAAGCAATATTTAGTGAAAAATAAAGAAAAACTACATTGAAAAATTATAACTTATTAACTATCAAATACAATTTTTAATGTAACGTTTTGAATTTTTGAGGCTGTCTCTGAAGGCGTAGAAGGCCCTGGGGGTTCCCTCTGATTTTTACATGATGATGTGTTTTAAACACTGAATGTAATGGAAAAAGCAAAAATCAGCTTCTGCTTGGGCCGGTTGTCTTTCACACCTTCTTGTAAATGAGACTGAAGAGAGCAATGCGAATCTGCATGCCCAGGTGATGCAGGCCGAAGATGGCGGGCTGCAACAGGATTAAGCGAGCGGTGAAGAGGAGGCCGAGGCCCAGGGCCAGGTAGTATCCCTGACTCCGTTCGGGAGCATGGAAAGGGTCGAAGGAAGCGATGATGCGACCTGAAAGCTGAGGCTGCACAGCCTTGGATGCTTCCTGCAAAGAGAAGAGCAGACGAGAGATTAAATTTTATACGAAACTCCATCCAAGCCAACCCAGTTTGGAGCCTTTAGACATGTTCACTGAACAGATCTGCTGCCAATCACACATCCGCAGCAGCACTGCGTTTAGTTTGGACTTCCTGCCAGAGGTTACTGATGGATCCAGTATGTGGCCCCTGTTGTATCTTTAAAATTAAAGTGCCAGGTTTATTGTCCAAGACACCGGTTTTATAAGTTACACATTAATTTTAAACAAATTTCACTTTTGGATACTAATATTTTATGAGTATCAGCAAACGGGTGCAGCCAGATTGCTGAATAATTATTAGCTAACAAATTAATTATTTAACTTTTTTCTTTCTAACACAAGAATAAAAACCAGAATGGCACAGCAAACCATTCATTCATTCATTCATTCATTCATTCATTCATTCATTTTCATCCAATTTCAGTCAGATACTGATGTTGTGTGTTTAATGTAAAAACCATAAAGACCCTCTGCTGGCCTGGCCTCCACTCAGACCTTTCTCTGAAGCGTAGTCTTTATTGTCGTCTTTACATCTCAGCTAACGAGCATTCTTGTTGTCTAGACGACCGACTCCAGCTGAGGGATCAGCTGCTGCTCCTGTGAGTCTGAGACACGTCGGTGCTACATGTTCATGCTGTTCAGATGTCTTTAAAACAGATCTTTATGAGCATTCTCCTGTAAGACAACATCCTTGTTGGAGTCAGTCTCCCCACCATCACAGACATCTACACCTCCAGATGCAGGAAGAGGACCACCTGCATCATGAAGGACCACACTCACCCAGCACACACACTTTTTGCCCCACTCCCCTCAGGAAGAAGGTTGAGGAGCATTAAGTGTAGAACCACTAGACTGAGGAACAGCTTCTACCCTGAGGCTGTTAGACTCATGAATCTCTAACCAGAAGAATCACTGTAATGCCACTTTGATTGTTCATATGTGCTGCTGATTATCCATGCTGCTGATCTCATGCTGCTGATTTATTTCTAGCTGCTGTGTTCATTTGTACTCATCTGCTCACACAGACTCATGTTCGTGCTGCTGTTGTTTGGTGCATTGTTTTTTTCATTATTAGTGTTTAGCATATTCTTAGTTCATATCTTGATCTTATTACTGTTTTTCTTTTCAGAATCAGAATCAACTTTTATTTTCACTGCATAGAAGCACAATGAAGTTACATTTTAGTACAGCCGTCGAAAGAAAACAAACATGGGTAGACGGGGATGCTTGAGGCTGCATCCTCATGGGAAGCGCTGCCCTTTTCATTTAGATAAGGAAAAGGGAAAACATGAGGAAAGAGGATTCAAAAAGCGTACAATACAATACGTTCATCATGTCCTGGATGACTGAGAATCTTCACTGAGGAAAGAGGAGGTTGCAAAAAGCCCCAGCACAAGAAAAAGCAACATTCTGGTGACAAAAAGACATATGTCTTTAAATGTTTCTAAACACTCTAAAAGAACACAGAATGTCATGATTTCAGCTCCCTGCCTCCTCTCTGCCATGGCTGCACTTTAGCTCTTGGCCACACCCATTCTCCGCAGCAGAACGGAGATCACAGTGGAGGAAGGAGGAGCTGCAGGAGGACGTTTCTCCTGCAGTGTGGACTGCACAAAGGTGCAGCAGGTGCTAAATATCCATCCATCATCTTTTACCCGCTTCTTCCATTTTGGGTCACAGGGGTCTCCGGTGCCCATGTCCAGCAGTCACTGTGCGAGGGGTGGGGGACACCCTGGACATGTCTCCAGTCCATCACAGGGACACCCTGGACAGGTCTCCAGTCCATCACAGGG
>NC_056507.1:1104132-1114931 GCF_014905685.2 Nematolebias whitei
CCATCACAGAGACACCCTGGACATGTCTCCAGTCCATCACAGAGACACCCTGGACAGGTCTCCAGTCCATCACAGAGACACAAAGAGACAAACGAGACAAACAACCATTCACACTCTCACCTAGAGACAATTTAGAGTTACCAATCAGTCTAACATGCATGTTTTTGGTCTGTGGGAGGAAACTGGAGCACCCGGAGAAAAACCCGAACATGCAGACTCCACCCAGAAAGACCCCTGGACCAAGTTTTGAACCAGGGACCTGCGCGCTGAGAGGCAGCAGCTCTACCAGTTGTGCCAGTTTGCTGCCCCAGGTGCTAAATAATTTAAAATAATTTATTTTAAATACAAATTCCATGCTGATCGTACTGCTCATCCGTCGATCAGCCAGTTGTGTGTCATGTCCACTCTTATTTTGAAAAACCACGATAGAGCAAGTCTGCAAAAAACATATTCATTCATTCTTTCTATCTTTATTTCTACAGGTTAGTCTCAAGCCTTGAGGACTCATTTACAAAAGAGACCTGTTTTAAACATCGAACACCGATGAGGTACAAACAACAATCATATAAAATGAAAAGTCAATAGAAGAAATAAAATCAAAACTAAACAGCTACATTGTAAAGTGATTTATAAAACTAAAAACAGGAACATGTCTGCGCGGGTCCTTGCCAGGAACTTATCAGATGTTTGAAGCCACTTAGAGATGTCAAGGTCAAGAGCTTCAGATGTTTTTACAAGATACTCCAGGAAACGGTGGAGTCAGAGAAGGCCCCTCTGCCTGTTCTGGACTCAGGGACCGGACAGGCAGAGGGGCCTTCTCTTACTCCACCGTTTCCTGGTTAACGCCTGTATGCAGTTAAAACTGACCGCCCCATCATTTAAGGAAACCGTGTTTTCTAGTTTTTATATTATTTAAAAGTATTGTTTCCTTAAATGACGATTCTGCAGATTAATCTACGGGGTCAAGGCCACCGCTGGCCCCCCCATAGCTTCAGCATTGCACCTGGTGGTTGGTACAATTCCTCTTTGATCTGTGCAACTGCCTCAGACAAGAAAACAAACAAAAATTAAAAGAATAAAAAATAAAATGCTTGAATTATTTTAAATTTACATCTTTATAAGTTTTAAACTCTTCAGCTTGTTGGTTCAAATTCAAAGCATTAAGACGCTAAGATCACAGTTTACAAAGTGAAAACTTTTTAGATAAAACTCAGCAGCTAATTTCATGTTCTGATGCTGAAGGGAACCGTGTTAAACGTCTAACAGCATCTCCAGCTGTTACCGTGTGTCGTAGCTCAGAGGTAACAAAGAGCTGTAAATCCATCCAGCTGCACTCCCATGACATCAGAGTGGAAGTGTGCACGGACCCTCCCAGGAAAATAAAATGAAAACTGTCTCTCTCCAAAAGACAAGAACACGGATTGAGTTGAGTCCACAGCACAGTTTACACCCGTCAACTGTTATACAGCCAGCATAGCAATGGATAAGCAAAGACCCTGTATAACCTTTGACCTTGACTTGTGACCTTGACTTAGAAGCTGTGTAATGAAGTTTATAATGTGTATATGAAGTTTTGTTTGTGAAAGTTTAGCTGTTTGCTGTGAACTGTAGCAGCGTTCTAAGAAGGTGTGTCCAGTTTAATATTTACAATAAATGCAGAAATTGCATTTCCAACTTTATTTTTTGAATCCGTCCAGAAGACCTGACTTAACGTTGTCACATTTTTCTACCTGGATTATTGAGGACGAACCAGGACATAAACTGAAATTAGCAAAGAGCAGTTAATTAGGATGAAATTGGCAAAAATGACTATGAAAATACTAATCTTCAAGTCAAGGTCAAAGTTTCTTTGTCATTCTCATCACATGCGGTACATGAGGTGGGACAAAACTGTGTACACAGGGTCCCAGTTACATCCAACAAAAGTATAAATTGTAAAGAAAAACAGTGATAAGATCCAAGACACCAAGTAAGAAATACACTAAACTAAGAATATACTCAGCAATAATGGTACAAAAACAATACGCCGAACAACAGCAGCACGAACATGAGTCTGTGTGAGCAGATGAGGACGAATGAACACAGCAACGTGAAATAAATCAGCAGCATGAGATCAGCAGCATGGATAATGAGCAGCACATATCAACAATCAAGTGATAATCCTGATTAGGCATCAAAGTTCATGCTCAGTCATGCACTTTGGCTGTTGCTGCCTGGGAGGAGTCGACGGGGGACAGAACAGCCCCCAGAAACCATCTTATCTACAGCAAACTGGTTGGTCCACTTAAGAAGTGTACTGATTGGTGGGGAAACAGTTTACTTGGGACTCCTCAGACTGATGAAGCCCTCTGGATAGAGTGTGAAACGTCTTTCTGACTCCAACATCTTCTGTGCAGCCTTCACCACTCTCTGCAAAGCTTTTCTTTCTGCAGCTGTGCAGCCTCCATGCCACACGTTGATGCTGGAGCACAGGATGCTCTCCACTGCACACCTGTAGAAGGAGGTGAGGACTGAGCTTCCAGACCAGCTCGCCTCAGCCGTCTGAGGAAGTAGAGTCTCTGATGAGCTTTCTTCATCAGGCTGGTGGTGTTGTTGCTCCAGCTGAGGTTGTTGTTCAGGTGCACACCCAAGTACTTGTAGCTGGAGACTACTTCCACCACAGATCCTCTTATGTTCAGGGGGTGTAGGTGTGTTTGTTCCTTCTGAAGTCCACAATCATGTCTTTTGTCTTCTTCACATTGATGTGAAGGTTATTCTCTCTGCACCAGCTCTCCAGGTGTTCCACCTCTTGCCTGTAGCTGGACTCATCATTGTTTGTGATGCATCCCACCACCGCTGTATCATCTGCAAACTTTACAATGTGACAGCCTGGATGGGTAGCTGCACAATCATACGTGAGCAGAGTGAACAGGAGGGGGCTCAACACACATCCCTGAGGAGAGCCAGTGCTGAGGGTTATGGTGGAGGAGGAGAAGTTGTGGATCCTCACTGACTGTGGTCTGTTTGTTAAGAAGTCTAGGACCCAGTTACAAATGGAGGGGCTTAGTCCTAGTGTGGATAGCTTGTCCATCAGGGTTTGGGGGATCATGGTGTTGAAGGCGGATGTGAAGTCCACAAAGAGCATACGGACGTAAGAGTACTTCTGCTGCAGGTGGTTGAGAGCAGTGTGGACCACAGAGGAGATGGCATCCTCTGTTGATCGGTTCTCACGGTATGCGTACTGATGAGGGTCCTCATTGATGTTGATGGTTGTTTTGATGTGAGTCATGACCAGTTTTTTTAAGCATTTAGCGACTATCGGGGTGAGGGCCACTGGCCGGTAGTCATTCAGACCAGTCACTGTAGAGCTCTTTGGGACTGGGATGATGGTGATGGTCTTCAGGCAAGTGGGAACTGTCTCCAGGGTGAGGGAGGAGTTAAAGATATCGGCCAACACCTCACAGAGCTGATCGACAGTCTTTCAGCACCTTCCCCAGGATGTTGTCTGGGTCAGTTTCTTTGTGAGGATTAATCCTCCTGAAGGTCCTCCTCACTTCGGCTGAGGTCATGCTGAGAAACTCCTCTTCCGATGGTGAGGTGAGTTTGGAGCTGGAGTGGTCTGTTCGGGTTTTCAAAGCATGCATAGAACTTGTTGAGGGCATCAGGCAGTTGTGTCCTTTGGGCATTGTGCACCCCCGCCCTTATAATTTGTTTTACACTTAATGCCCCTCCACATGCTCCGTGGGTCTTGCGAGGTGAATTGACCCTGCATATGTGGCTTTGGCCCTCTTAATACCAGAAACCAGCTCTTTCCTTGTCCTTCTCAGCTCCTGTGAGTTGCCAGAACTGAAGGTGTCCCTGGCTTCCAGCAGGGTGTGAACCTCTGCATTCAGCCAGGGTTTCTGGTTTGGGTAGCTCTTAACTTTTTTGCTGGTGGTGACATCATCAACACATGATGTATCCCAGGACCGAGGATGTGTATTCCTCCAGGTCTAGCTCCTCCACATTTACAGCAGCTTCTCTGAAGACCTGCCAGTCTGCATGCAAAACGGTCTTTCAGTATGGAGTCACTGTTCTTCACCCAACTTTTCTTTGTGTTGGTCTCAGCGGGGGGAGGTAAGCAGGGGCCATAAAGCTGGAGATGTGGTCAGAGAGTCCTAGGTGGGGGCGGGGTGTGGCTTTGTATGCGTCTCATACGTTTGTGTAAACATGGTCCAACGTGTTCTTTCCTCGTGTAGGAATGGCCACGTGCTGATAAAATCCTGACAGGGAGTCTTTCAGATTTACGTGGTTAAAGTCACCAACCACCTAAAATGCCTCGGGGTGTTTGTTCTGCAGCGAATTAATATTATCATGCAGCTCCAGCAGGGCGTTTTAATAATTAGCATCTGAGGCTTTGTGAACAATTATTATAAACACCTCCGTAAACTTGTGAACCTCCTCCTCCCGTTTGAGCTCCACTGCTGCAGCCTCCACGCTGATGACTTTAAGAGCTTCAGTCTGCCGAGCGTAGATTTAAGATTGTTGCTGATCGCCGTCGTAAATCCTCTCTCACACTCATCAGTTGGGTTCGGCTGTAATTCACACACTTGAAGCGTGCAGAGTCGAGCTCGGAGCTGATTCCAAAACTCCTGAAAACTGGGATCTCACCGGGAGCCTATGGGACGGCTGTCTTCTGAAAACTTCTTAAAAAAACTTCTTTATCCGAAAACAGATGAAATTACCGGTAGCTGAAAAACTGTTCAAAATGTAGCTGAAAATGTAGAACAAGCTTAAATTAGCAGAAAAAAGCAGAAAGAACATGTTTGCCCAGTTAGGCTGAAAGAAGCAGAAATGAGCAAAAAAAGTGGAAATTATCTGACAAAAGCTGAAATTAGCAACAAAAAAGCAGCTGAAAAGTGGCTAGAAAAGCTGAAAGAAGCTTAAGTTATTAGAAGGAAGTAGAGAGAGAGCACATTTCTGCTGAATTATGCTGAAAAAAGTTTAAATGAGTGCAAAAGATGTGTAATTAGCCAAAAAAGTTAAAATTATCATAAAAACAGCTGAAATAGCAGAAAAAGTTTAAACTTACATAAATAAGCTGAAAGGAGCATCACAAGCTGAAATGATCTGAAAGAAGTTAGAAGAAGCACAAAATGTTGTAGTTAGCAGAAAGAATCTGAAAGGAGCACAAAACAGCTGAAATTAGCTGAAAGAAGCTGAAGCAGAAGAAAATGTGAAAGGAGCAGCAAAAGGTTGTAAACACATCTGAACATCTGAAGGACGTAAAATGAGCCCAATTCATTTTTTTGAGAACAAAATGGTAGAAAAGGCTAAATATTTCAAAAAGCTAAAAGTCAGAGCAGGATTGTCCTGAAAGAGCCGAACATTTTGATTCATGATTTGTTGAAATGCTGAAAAATGTACGGATGAAAAATGGATCACAGCGTTCATACCCATTCAGACCATGAGTCTTATTTCTGGTGTGTCTGGGTCCATGAGAACCAGAGCTGCAGGCTCCTCTTTGTAACAGGGAACGGTGTTGTTGCAAAAACATGTCGGTCAAAGGCGAAACTGAACAACTGCACACGTTTCCTTGAAGAAAACATTTTGTTACAAAAGAACGGACACTTTAAAAAGTCAGCACAACGGCACTTTTGGAAAAAGTTCTGCAAAAAAGAAATTTAGTCAGATATGAATAAAAACCAAACAATTGCTTTGACCGATTTGTAAATTTCAAAAAACACATTTCATTTCAAATTTAGGTTTAAACTAAGAAATTGCACCCTGTTTCATTAAAATATGTATATTTTAAATTTTGCTCCAGAAAAACATTAAAATAGTTTGTTGTGCGAAGCATCTCCTCATCCTTGAAGAGCAACCTGTAAATGTCCGGACCGAATGCTTTTGTTTGTCTGTTTGGACAGCGCAGCAGACTCACCCCGAGGTAGAGGAGGATGCCAAAGAAGGCGAAGGGGCCAAAGAAGCATCTGGCCAGTGCTTTCAGGAGCTTGGGCCTCTTGGCTGACACCACCTCTCTGTCCCATTCCCTGAAGGGCAAAAGAGTTACAACATCAATAAACTGCAGATTAGACACACGGCGACAATAACGCACTCCAACCAGACAAAAGTCAACAAAACAGCTGCCGTTGGGCTGCTGCTTCTTTAGCAACATAACAGCTTCAGGAGGGTTTGTTTATACATATATATATATATATATATTTATATATATATATAATTTTATTTTTTTCCATTCATTCAACCTTTATTTAAACAGGTAAATCCCATTGAGCCTCGAGGACTCTTTTACAAAAGAGACCTGAATTCAACAAAGAAAGATGACAACAGTGGACAATCATAAAAGACACATACAGATTTTATTTTTTTTTTTTACAAATTACAATGAGATGGCAAAGAAAAGTAACAAAAAACAGTTAGATTCTAAGGTGAATGTATAAAACTAAAAACAGGAACATGTCTGCATTGGTCCCTGCCAGGAGTCCAACAGATTCTTAAAGACACTTAGAGAGGTCAAAGGTCGAGAGCTTCAGATGTTTTTACAAGATGTTCCAGGAAACAGGAGCGGAGTAGGAGAAGGTCCTTTTGTCTAGTTCAGTCCTCACTGAGGGAACACTGCAGGTAATGATGTCCTGAGAGCGCACGCTGTAGCTGCACTCACACAGAGACATGTAGGAGGAGATGTATGAAGGCAGCAGACCAGGAAGTGATTTAAAGATGAAAATGTACCAGTGGGAGAGTCTGTGTGGAGTTAATGGTGACCAGTTAACCAGTGAATACTGGGTTCATTGGTGGGTACGGTAGTTACAGCCAGTTATGAATCTTAGTGCACCATGATAGATTTTTTTTTTTAACCAGTTTGACACGACTGTCAACAAGGAAGAGGGCCAGCAATGGAGGAGGGATGTGCCAAAGAGACCATCTTAGCGCCAACAAAACTGGTTTGTTCCACTTTGGAGTAAGCTGTTGAGGGAAGAATCAGTTTTGTTGTGTGTTTCCTTGACTGATGAAGCCTTCTGGATCGAAGGCAAAACGTTTCAGCACAAAAAAAAAAAAAACTGTCCAGATGACCTGATTGAAAAATGTTGGATTTTATACCTGGGTTGTTGAGCATGGACTTTGTTGTTTTCAACCAGTTTGACAAAACCCAGTTTAACTTTCAGTTTCTTTATCAAGTTTTCCACATGGAGCTTAAACGAGAGATGTGAGTCGACCAAGATACTCAAATAATTATAGGAATCAACAAACTCAATGGGGACACCATTTGAGGATGAAATCAGAGGAAGAACTGCTGGGACCAACTTCCTTATTAATATTTGATTCTGTCATCTTTTTTGGTAAGCACTTTGATAACATTTACTGTTTTAAATGTGCTATATAAATAAATGTGACTTGACTTGACTTCCTGTTAGAAAAAAGCACCCTTTGGTTTTGTCGGCATTTAAGACAAGTTTGAGACGCAACAAATCTGTCTGGATGATGTTAAATGCAGATTGCTAAAGTTGGAAAGCCTTAGCAACAATTTTAGCTCGACAATAAACAACGGTGTCATCAGCATAGACATGTATGGATGCATCAGGGATGCTCTGACCTACATTATGTATGTAAGTAGGTTCTAAAGACCAAGACTATCAGTCCATGGGTGTTTTCTATTCCAAATAAACACTGATATCTGGATGTTCAAATTGATAAAGAAGGGTTTAGGAAGGAAGATTGGCAGATTCTGAAACAAATATAAACATTTATTTAGTATATTCATTTTTACTGAGTTTATTCTGCCCCCCAGGGTGTGAGGCAGGGACTGCATCTAGCAAGGTTCTGTTTAAGGTTCATCATGAGAGGCAGATCATTGGTCAAGTCAAGACAAGCAGCACGGTGGCACAACTGGTAGAGCTGCTGCCTCTCAGCGAGCAGGTCCCTGGTTCAAATCCCGATCCAGGGGTCTTTCTGGGTGGAGTTTGCATGTTCTCTCCGTGCATGCGTGGGTTTTCTCTGTGTACTCCAGTTTCCTCCCACAGACCAAAAACATGCATGTTAGGCTGATTGGTAACTCTAAATTGTCCCTAGGTGTGAGTGAGAGAGTGAATGGTTGTTTGTCTCGTTTGTCTCTATGTGTCCCTGTGATGGACTGGAGACCTGTCCAGGGTGTCCCCCGCCCCTCGCACAGTGATTGATGGACATGGGCACCAGCGACCCCCGTGACTCAAAATGAAAGGAGCGGGTAAAAGACGATGGATGGATGGATGGATGGAACAAAAACATAAAAACACAGAACATAATCAGAAACAATGAAATACTAAATCATATCACCTTGTGTTAAGTGTCAATTAGTACAGGTGTGTTTTCAGGAGAGATGTTAAAGCAGAGGCTGAAGTTGCCTGTCGAATGTTGATTGTTCCAGAGTTTGGTGCCCACGACTGAAAAGGCTCGATCTCCTCTGACCTTCAGCCTGGTTTTTGATTCAACCAAAAGCAGCTGGTCTGATGATCTCAAGAAGGAGCATAAGGATAAAGAAGGTCTGAGAGGTCTGAGGGTTCAAGGCTGTTAATGCACCTAAATGTCATCAGGAGGATTTTTAAATCAATTGTGACACACACAGGGAGCCAGTGAAGGGAGGACAGAACCGGTGAGATGTGCTCAAACCTGCCAGTTCCTGTTAAGAGCTGAGCTGCAGCATTTTGGACGAGCTGGACACGTGAGCAGGAGACCTGATTGACCCCAGCATAAAGCGGGTTACCACGATTTATCACTGGTACCATCTACCACAACTGATGTCTGCGTAAAGTACGCAGCATCGTTAAGGACCACACCCACCCAGCACAAGGACTCTTCCATGTACCACCCTCAGGCAGACGATACAGGAGTCTGCCATCGCCTACAAAAGACTAAAGGACAGTTATTACCCACAAGCTGGCAGATTACTGAACTCTCGATAATAATGATGAACAATTGACAATAACATTGCGCCAGGCCACATCTGTGACAACTAATATGTTTATTGTTGCTGCACGATGTGGCTGTATCGTGTATGTCACTACCTTTCCATCATGGCTCACTACCTGTGCAGGAACCCGTCACACAACCTGTGTAGTTTATGTGCAAAATACATCATGTGCATTTAATGTTATATTACTACACTGAAATTATTATTCAAACAAATTCATCCTGCTTGCACAGTTTTATTCTACCATGTTGTTGTTTACTATTTTTTATTTTGGACTTGTAAATAATATAATTACTTTTTCACTTTTTGGTACTTTATTTTGTAGCCGTATTGAATACTTTAGTATTTCTAGTTTGTTCTTTTATATCAGTTCTTCTCACCCTGAACATTTCATTGTACTGTTAACCCTGGGTTAACCTGCACATGACTAATAAACACAACTTGAACTAAGCATTAACCTTTGATTTAACCATTAAGCATAAAATGTAATTATGACAGAAAATGGAGGATTTACCTGCAGTTACTTTGTACAGATGAACATGTGGCACTTCCTGTTTATAACTTTTGTTATCAGCTGATCATGGGGTCGGGCGCTGCATTTGGACTTGTTTTCAAAACTCAGTCTAGTTTTTGAAAAGGAATCAAGTGGATCCCACCCTCGAGCGCTCAGGGTAACTGGATTGTTCTCCACTGACACCATTCAACCATTTTTTCTGATGATTTTTCACAAAGCCCCTCTGACTGCAATGTGTCCACAAAGAAACCCCGATGCATGTCTTCGTGCTCCTTCCAGTTCATTTCAGCTTCAACTCAGTCATTTTTAGAAGCATGGAGGTTAAATTTGTCGTGGTACTAAATCACAGATTCCCAACAGCTAATGTTATTTTTAGTTTATTCTGATCCGTTCAGCTTGTTTCTGGTCATTTCAGCTTTTTAAATTTATTTTTATTTTGCTACTTTCTACTTCTGTCTGCTAAATTCTGTTTTTATTCTGTTTTTATTCTGTTTTTATTCTGTTTTTATTCTGTTTTTCTCAGCTAATTTTCAGCTACTTTGTTTTTATCTACACCATTCAGTTTATTTTTGCTAATTTCAGCTGTTTGAAACTACGTTCAGCTCTTATGTTATTATTTCAGCTAATTCTGCTCATTGCAGCGACATGTTTGCTCCAGACATGACGGTTCCAGCTTCCAGCTTGTTGAACGGAGGCTGTTTTAGGAGAAGGTAAAGTTCACATTCCCAGAAGCTCTCACTGTTTGCTGATTGGAGCAATGAGAGCAAAATCCAGCGACTCATTTATCAGCCGGTCGGCACCGAGACCTTTGGAAAGGTCGACTTTTTAACACCAGTGTACATTAACTGGCCTGTTTGCACGACTCTGTGTGAGACCCGCCTTGTCCCCCCCCGGACACCAGAAGACAAGGCCAACATGGGGCACCACTGTGGTTGTTGGGCAAGATTAAAAAATGTAGAGAAACTTTTTAGTATTGGCCTCTGCTCAACTGTGTCCACAGTAAGAAACAAGCTGAAAGAAACTAAATGCAAAGTGACAATGGAATATTTTACTAAGAAGATTAGGAGAAGATGTGCAGCTTTAACTGGTCCTGTAACGCTAAATGTACTTTTTAACAAACGTCCTCACACGATTCAACGTGTCCGGCCAGATTCATGGAGGACGCGGACCCTGCAGGTTGTGGATGCAGTGACACAAAACAAGTCAGGAGAGAAAGACACGTCGAGAAGATTTACCTGAAGGTGAAGGAGAAACAGAGTCTGTAAGAGACGACGAGTAGAAAGACGTTGGATTAAAGATGAAGGACGGTGGATTAAAGACAAAGGACGATGGATTAAAGACAAAGGACGATGGATTAAAGACAAA
>NC_056507.1:1114941-1116820 GCF_014905685.2 Nematolebias whitei
CAAAGGACGATGGATTAAAGACAAAAGGACGATGGATTAAAGACAAAAGGACAGGGGTTTTGAGTCCAACTGTTTGCAGACACAGCTCTGGTCTAGACCTGTTTTAAAGTCCAGCCCTGTCTTGGGGGGGGGGACTCAGACCACCAAAGGCAGTTATGGTTCTGTGATCAGCTCCAGTGGAGTCTCTTGAGGCAACAATATTCCACATGTGTGAGCTGTCCCTACAAGAGGCACTAATGCAACCCCATACCATCAGAGAGGCAGGCTTTTGATGTGAGCTGATCAAAAGCAGGACAGTTCCTCTCCTCTTGGGGGACGTGGTGCCGTCTTTGAGAAAAGAAAAGAAAACATTTTTGACCCGTCTGAGCTCAGAACAGTTCTGGACTCCACCTCGGTCCATTTGAAATGAGCTCTGGTCCAGAGAGGACGGCAGAGGATCTGGTTGGTGTCCACATCTGGCTTCTTCTTTGTCTGATAGAGCTTTAAACAGCATCTGTGGATGAAGTGTTTACAGACGATCTGTGGAAGTGTTCCTGAGTCCAGAACCAGAACCAGGCCTGGTTTAATGCAGTGGCCCCTGAGGGCCTTATCCTATGAGCTCAGACGTTTCTACAACTCCTTATAATCTGTTGAGATTATGACCTGGAGATGATGGAGATTGCAAGTCTTCACCGTTTCCCATTGAAGAGCAATATTCTGGAATCCCTCCAGTTTTAGAGTTTCTCAGAGACTGGTGAACCCCTGCCCATCTTTACTTGTGACAGCTTCAGCCTCTCTTACTGGTCCGTTGCCACTGGTTAGATACAAAATGTTCTTTCTAAGTCGCACCACTTAATGTTCCAGCCGTTTGTTGCCCCGACCCGTTTTATGTTGCTGCGTTCAGATTCAAACTTTTTTCTTTTTGATGGGACGATTAAAAGGTTTGAACAGTTTCTGTGTGTACCATGTCCCAGTCTAAATGAAATATGAGTGTATGAACGTTTCACGTTTTGTGTTGAATGCTTCTCTCGGTATGAAGTGAAGAACGGTTTGCTCCAACCTTTCAAGTCTCTCTGAGAGGGTGTCTGCCAGGTCAAAAGAGGGAGCCTTGTAGACGTCGCTCAGCTCCAGCTTCTTCGTGAAGCCCTTCCTGAGCAGGGGGGAGATCCACCTGAATGAAAAACACTAATTATACACATCATCGGTCGTTTGAAGCTCCAGCAGACAGTATTCTTCAACATACGCTAAACAACGACCTCTGTCTGAAACAATACTCCGTCAGTTCCCTGATGTTCCCGTCACTGAGGGATTTGAACAGTGAAGGTTTGTAGATGAGTGTTTTTCTGGACTGGAACTGAACAGAGCATGAAAGTAAACCTAAATGTTTTTCTCTCACAATACTCAAAGAGTGGGAGTTACAGTGTGGAGAAGAACAGAGGGAGGTTTTCTTCTCTTGTCCGAGGTGGTGCACAGTGACCTGGAGAGTGGAGGGAGCCATGTTATCCACCACCAGGTGCAAAGGTGGAGCCAGGGGGTGGCCAACGGTGGCATTGACCATCGTGGATTAATCTTCAGCCACCCCGATCATTTCAGAAAATTATAACTTTAAATCAATATAAAAACTAGAAAATAGTTTCTTCAAAGGCAGGCATGTCCAGTTTATATATACTGTATCCATCCATCCATCTCTATCTATCTATATATCTATATAGCTAGATAAAGATAGATATAGATATATCTATATCTATCTTTATCTATCTATATATCTATATAGATATATAGATAGATATAGATAGATATATCTATATCTATCTATATATCTATCTATATAGATAGATATAGATATATCTATATCCATCCATAGCCATCCATCTATATCTATATATATGTATAGATATAT
>NC_056507.1:1121820-1123936 GCF_014905685.2 Nematolebias whitei
ACCAACCATCCAACCAACCCTCCATCCACCCATGCATACATTCAACCAGTCTTCCAACTATCCAACTATCCAACCAACCAACCAACCAACCAATCAACCAATCAACCAACAAACCAACCTACCAAACAATCTACCAACCAACCAAAAATACAAACCAACCATCCAAGCAACCCTCCATCCATCCATGCATATATTCAACCAGTCTTCCAACTATCCAACCAACCAACTTACCAACAAACCAACAAACCAACCTACCTACCAACCAACCAACCATGCATACATTCAACCAGTCTTCCAACCGAACGGACCGAACGAAACCTCCCTCTGTTCTTCTCCACAGTGTAACTTCTACTATCTTAAATATCTTAGACTAAAAACATTTAGGTTTCCTTCCATTCTCTGTTCAGCTGCAGTCCAGAAAAACGCTCATCTCCAAGACTACAAACACTCACTACTCAAACCCCTCAGTGACGAGGGGCAGCAGAGTACCACTTGTTACATTTTATTATTAATGTCGAACTTCATATTTTGTCAGCACAAACTTTTTTAAAGTAAAAATTCAACTCTTATCAGGTTTAAGAACAAAACATTGATGTTTGATTGAGTTTTGTACCATAGCTGCCTGTAGAAATACTTCCTAAGTGTTTTTCCCTCTCAGAGTGTGTGCAGGACAGGCTAGGATGTAAACTGTGGCAGAAAGCTTTGGTTGAAGCTGCTGCCTCTGAACGCTGAGCTGCAGCTTTTTGTTTCGCTTCACTCAGCTGCCATGAGTCACAAAACAGCAGAAACAGTTCTGGGACGTCTGAACCAAGTCAAAGTGTTTTTTATCAGTTTCGAGTTGCACACAGTTTCAGCTGAGGCACATCAAAACGGCAACACATTCCTAACGGGAACAAAGATAAAAATGTGTCCAGTTTGGCCTCTGCCCAGCAGAAATCAGAGCCCAGGTTTCCCTTCTGCAGGTCACCATGTGATAAATAACATTTAGCTCTTAGTTGGCTCAAGAGTCCTATAAGTATTTAGAAACTTGCTGGCACCCTCTGGTAATGTTTATGTGATGCTCAGTTATGCTACGACAAAAGAACTGTGCGAATATTTTGTACACAAATGATCTGACGTGTTCAAAAGTGCACGTTTGGTTTCACAACACGGACATTTAGCTGAAGCGAAGCCTTCATGTGGACATTAGCCTTCTCTTTCTCCAAACTCCTTGCTTCATGACTGATACGGTCCAAATGATTCATTCAGCTACAGAACAATGGCCACACTTTCCCTTTAACCAATAAAACAAGTGAAGCAGGAAATGAGACATTCTTCATTTAAGCAGACAAAATGTTCACGTTTGGTTGTGAGTTGTTACAGAAGTGTACAAAGATTAAAAAGCTGCACCATCCTCCACCGCTGAAGGATTTTAAAAGTGAATGTAGCTTTGTAGACGAGTGTTTTTCTGGACTCAAATTAAACTGAGAATAAAATAAACCTAAATGTTTTTGGTGCAAAAATTCAAGCAGGTACAAGTTACACTGTGGAGAAGAACAGAGGGAGGTTTTAGAGAGTGAATGACGGTTCCTGGTGAGAGCAGGGAGCCATTTTATCACCACCAGGAGCAGTGGAGGAGCCCGGGGGGGGGGGGGGGGGGGGGCTTGGTCACCATAGATTAAACTTCAACCACCCCAGTCTTTTGAGGGAAATGTACCTTTAAGTAAAATATAAACTTTCTGAAATGATAGGGCTGGTCCATCCATCCATCCAGTCTTCCAACTATCCAACCATCCATTCAACCAACCCCCATCTAGCCATCCATCCATCCATACAACTAACCATTCAACCAACCCCATATAGCCATCATCCATCCATACAACCAACCAGTCTTCCAACTATCCAACCAACCAACCAACCAACCAACCAACCAACAACCAACCAACCATTCAACCAACCCCCATCTAGCCATCCATCCATCCATCCATCCATACAACTAACCATTCAACCAACCCCATCTAGCCATCATCCATCCATACAACCAACCAGTCTTCCAACCAACCCCCATCATCCTCCATCCAACAAACCATCCATCCATCCATCCATCCATCCATCCATCCATCCATCCATCCATCCA
>NC_056507.1:1123946-1131158 GCF_014905685.2 Nematolebias whitei
CCATCCATCCATCCATCCATCCATCCATCCATCCATCCATCCATCCAGTCTTCCAACTGTCCAACCAACCAACCAACCAACCAACCAACCATTCAACCAACCCCCATCTAGCCATCCATCCATCCATCCATACAACCAACCAACCAGTCTTCCAACCAACCCCCATCATCCTCCATCCAACAAACCATCCATCCATCCATCCATTCATCCTCTTCTTCTTGTTCTGGACTCAGGTCTCAGGGGCAGCATCTTGAGCAGGGAGGTCCAGACATCTCTCTCCACAGCCTCTTCCAGCTCTTCTGGGAGGACTCCAAGGTGTTCCCAGACCAACCAAGAGACTAGTCTCTCCAGCGTGTCCTGGGTCTTCCCCGGGTCTCCTCCCAGTCAGATATGCTCAAAGCACCTCCCTAGGGAAGCACCCAGGGGCATCCTTACCAGATGTCTCAACTGACTCCTCTGGATGTGGAGGAGCAGCGGTTCTATTCCGAGTCCCTACTGGATAACTGAACTTCTCACCCTGTCTCTAAGGGGTGTTCTGGGGATGGTTGATTTACATATATTTGCATATAGTGGTGGCCATCTTGGATTTTGACATGCCAACCTAATTGTTGATTATTTTTCCAGATGTAGTCACACACCTAAATGGAAGTTGGGACCTCGGCTATTTTTCTAATCATCATGCTCACAACATGCACAGACAGATGGTCAGAGGGTGTTCCACAACAGACGACAAAACAAGGTAAAGCTGATGCCAGTGGCTCATTACTGTTGTCACCGTGGTTACCTCTCACCTCTGTCTGTCACTCCCTGACAGTTGTCTAAAAATAAAGGCAGCGTAGAAATTAAACATCCAAGTGTCACCTGAAAAAGTTCCAGTTGTGCTCCTGAGGATGAAGTTGTAGAAGTGTCTGACTTTTGTCCGTCTTCATGTCGGACATGTGATGGGTTAAAACGAGCCTTTCTTTCTGAGCCCAGGTACGATGGAAGTGTATGGAAGCCTGGCTGTTCATTCTTTGCATTCTGTGGAGATGAAAACTCCAAATCACCACGTGCATGAAGACATACCAACGTTTTGATGTATAAACTGTAAAAGGAGTGAAGAGGAGGCGTAGAACAAGTGTTTGCAAAATATTTTTAAAGTTTAGACAGCTCAAAAGTTAGCATGACAAGTTGAACGTATACAATCTTCAAAAATCATGAAAAATGTGATTGTCCAAGTTGTTAGAGAATTCTAAATGCCACGTGGGTCCCATACGGGCCAACTTCCTGTGATGAAGTTTTAATAAAGTTCACCTAAACCTGTGGCAGTAGGATGAAGAACTGGTGGAAACAACAAACGGAACAGAAAGAACTGCTTCAGTGCATTCTCCTCTACACTTTTAATCAGTTTAAAATGGACACCAAAGTTACTGAAACTAAAGAGTTTTGAACATCCATCAAAACTCCGACCACCGGATGAATCCCTGAGTTCGTTTTTTGTCACCAGCTTCTTTTGGGGTACAACATTTAAACACATCTGACTCCTGTTCAGAGAACTTGTTCTTGTCCTTTGCTCAGCTTGTCTGGACAGAGGAAAGAGGGACCTCTCCTGGACAAAGACCGGCTCTGCCTTCTGGACCAGCTGACACCTATGGCAGGTTTCAGGCAGAAACTTTCACAGGAATAAATTAGAACCACGCTCATCAGTTTACTAAACGTGGACGATCTCAGTTCTTCCAGAGAAGCTGCTGGGGGGGTTTGGGGGGGTCTGGAGGTTAAACCTGTGGACTCTTCAAACTGATCTGAGATAAGCAGCCGAGGGGGCTTGAAGGACTATGGTCAGGTGTATGATTAACCAGACATGGAGAAATGTGCCAGTGGTCATCACATTCATGTCCCTGTTAGGAGGACATCTAACACCAAGTTCAACTCCATCCATCAGTCCATCCGTCCGTCCATCCGTCCGTCCGTCCATCCGTCCATCCATCCATCCATCCATCCATCCATCCATCCATCTATCATCTTCAACTGCTTCTTGGGGCGGCAGTGGCTGAGTGGTTAGAGCAGTCGTCCTCCAATGCGAGAGTTGGGGGTTTGATTCCACCAGCAGTCACATGCTGAAGTGTCCCTGGGCAAGACACTGAACCCCTCATTGTCTCTCATGTGTGTCCCATCAGTGTATGAATGTTAGTCTTTCTAAAGATCTAGTATAGAGCTGTATGAATGAGTGAATGAGGCACAGGTCATTGTAAAGAGCTTTGAGTATTTTAATAAGATAGAAAGGAGCTGTATAAGTACAGTCCATTTACCATTTCTCTTTTTGGTTTGGGGGGGGGGGGGGGGTCACTGGTGCCTATATCCATCACTGTGCGAGAGCTGGGGGACACCCTGGACAGGTCTCCAGTCCATCACAGGGACACATAGAGACAAACAACCATTCACTCTCTCACTCACACCTAGGGACAGTTTAGAGTTACCAATCAGCCTAACATGCATGTTTTTGGTCTGTGGGAGGAAACCGGAGTACCTGGAGAAAACCCACGCAGCACGGAGAGAACATGCAAACTCCACCCAGAAAGGCCCCCGCACCAGGATTTGAACCAGGGACCTGCTTGCTGAGAGGCAGCAGCTCTACCAGTTGTGCCACCGTGCTGCCCTCTGGAAAAACACTCATCTCCAAAACTACAAACCTTTACTTTTTAAATCCCTCAGTGATGGGGGACATAAGCAATTAGTTTCAAGTTGTAAAATATTTAAAAACCAATGCAACAAATCGTGCATCAATCCAGCTGATGGATAAAGTGTAAATCTATGAAAAAGCAGGCTCAGGGGTCTTGTCCTGACATCTGATGTTTCTGAGGCAGACACAAGGTGTGTGTTTCTGTCAGGTCTGAGCTGATGGCACAGCTGGATATTTGCTGATTTTTAGGCGTAACGTGTCTTTGGTTTCCTCAGCAGAACACGTCCTGTTAGGTTTTCAGTGTTGATTATTCAGCATCCCATCCTGAAGCCACAGTCTGCATCAAAACCTGCGTCTGAACAATGTTGCTGTCACATCGGACCACAGATCAGGCGACATCCTCCCCGACCTCGCACGGGAAGCAGAGGCTGATCCTCGCTCAGCTCCAAGCCTCCTACCAGGGCAGCTGTGGTTGGCCGAGTATATGAATGTGTTCCAAAGCTCTGGTTAGTCTCTACAGATTCAGATGATCTTTGTAGAGAAGTAGTAGAGTGCTGTGTGAAGGTAAATGAGGGCACAGACGGTTTTGTAAAGCACTCTGAGTATCCTGACTAGACAGAAAGACACTAAATAAGTACAGTCCATTCACCAAGCTGCTTCTGCTCACCCAAACATTTGATATGTTACTGACATCTGATGTGTTGATTTTAATGAAACTCTAAGAAAATACTCACAGGATGCTCATCTACAAGGAATTAACTTTAGAAGCTGACACGAGTCAAGATGGCTCCTGCAGAAAAGCAGTCTTAGCTAACACAAAAATGGCCACAACTCAGTCAGTTTTACAGAAAAAAAAACTAAAATTTGATGTGGTAGTAGCTGAGCACAATCCTCAACACATAATTTATGCACAACACACTGTACAACCTATTTGCTTAAAATTTTGGCATCATCTGATGGAGTTAAATCTGTTTAATTTCATCAAACACTTGAAGTAATTCTTCCATCCATCCATCCATCCATCCGTCCATCCATCCATCATCTTCCTCCTGTTCTGGACTCAGGTCTCAGGGGCAGCATCTTGAGCAGGGAGGTCCAGACATCTCTCTCCACAGCCTCTTCCAGCTCTTCTGGGAGGACTCCAAGGTGTTCCCAGACCAACCGAGAGACTAGTCTCTCCAGCGTGTCCTGGGTCTTCCCCGGGTCTCCTCCCAATCAGACATGCCTGAAACACTGAGGCACCCAGGGAGCATCCTGACCAGATGCCTGAACCACCTCAACTGGCTCCTCTGGATGTGGAGGAGCAGCGGTTCTACTCTGAGTCTCTCCTGATAACTGAACTTCTCCCCCTGTCTCTAAGGGAGAGTCCAGCTCTGCAGAGGAAACTCATTTCAACCTCCTGGATCCACGATCTCATTCTTTCAGTCTCTACCAGAGTTCATGACCAGAGGTGAGGGGAGGAACGTAGACCGACCAGTAAACAGAGATCTTTGTCTTACAGCTCAGCTCCTCTTCACCACAACGGACCGGTACAGAGTCCACGATACTGCAGATGCTGCACCAACCCGTCTGTCAATCTCACGCTCCATTCTTCCCTCACTCAATTCAATTCAATTCAGTTTATTTCTAAAGCACCAAATCACAACCAAGTTGTCTCAGGGCACTTTACAGGAACATTCACATAAAAGCCAGTTAGTAAAGTTCTCTATCTAAGGAATCCAGCAGACAAGTTGAATCTTGGCTTCGATGCAGTCTCCCATCCTGAGCAAGCACAGTGGAGACAGTGGAAAGAAAAACTCCCTTTAACAGGAAGAAACCTCCAGCAGAACCAGCTCAGGACAAGAGACCATCTGCTTTGACCGGCTGGTTGAGAGGACAGGAAGGAGAGACAGACGAACACAGAATGGTAGGTCCAGGTATAGGTCCAGGTCTAGGTCCAGAGCCAGATATAAGTCCAGGTTTAGGTCCAGAGCCAGGTTTAGGTCCAGGTCCAGACATAGGTCCAAGTATAGGTCCAGGTCCAGATATAGGTCCAAGTATAGGTCCAGGTCCAGACATAGGTCCAGGTCCAGATATAGGTCCAGGTCTAGATATAGGTCCAGGTCCAGATATAGGTCCAGGTCCAGATATAGGTCCAGGTCCAGATATAGGTCCAGGTGTACCTGAAAGACAAAAACAAACCAACAACACATGTTAAGGATAGAAAAAACAATTACTCTAGTTTAACAAGCCTAAAAGGCACATTCTGGCGTACAGCACCCACTCAAGGGTAGACAGCAGTAAAATATAACATTTTATCTAAATACTGACTGACTGATGTTGAGAACATTGTTTTTGAGAGTCCAGATCCTTGATCATTCTCTGTCATGGTGGATTCAAAATAGTGGCAAATTGCAAAAAAATTGGAGCCCTGATTAATCTTTTTTAATCTACTTAAACTATTAGTACCTATTTTGTTTGCACGATAGTTTTATACCATATGGCAAGGGTCTGCAACCTGCGGCTCTGGAGCCACACGTGGCTCTTTGGTCCCTCTTTCAAGCTTTGACCAAAACTGACATAAAACTGAGTTTTACTGGTTGTTATAACAACTAAAGGGCTCGTTTTAGCAGTTTTCATGTAATTTATTTAGCAAATGTATGAATTCTAGAAACATTACAAGGAGTAAAATATACTCACTTTCACTTTACGCCTTATTTGGGGGGTGCAGCACAAACAATGATGAATCCAGCTACAGGCAGGAGGTGGAAAATAACCTTCGTATCAATGTGAAGAAGACAAACGAGATGATCGTGGACTTCAGAAGGAACAAACTCACCTACACCCCCACCCCTAAACACAGGAGGATGGGGGAGTGGTGGCGCAGAGGCTAGAAGATGGGCTTGTGATCAGAAAGTCGCAGGTTCACCTCCCGGTACCGTCAACATCAAAAATGTGGGTGGAAAAGGTGAAACACCCACACCTCCCTTCACCCTCATTCGCCCCACCCTGGGCCCCCGAGCAAGGCCCTCAACCCCCATCTGCTCCCCAAACAGGTCTCTCCTGTAAATGAGTCTTTGAGGCTCAGTGGGATTAACCTGTAGGCTGGTGAAGATTCTCAGTCATCCAGGACATGATGAATTCATCTGAGTCTCACCTCCACCTCACAGATAAGGGACACTCTTTGAGGACCAGAATGTGCACATTTTGGACCGAGAACACAGATGGTTTGAGAGGGGGGTGAAGGAAGCAATTTATGTAAAAAGAGAAAAGCCGTCTCTTAACAGAGGAGGAGGCCTCAGATTTCCACTTTCAAAAACCTATAATGCAACTTTAAAACAGATCCCCAGCCAGTTTCACACCTGATGGGAACAGAGGGGCCTCGTCTGTGAATTAGAGAAACAAAGACTTTAAGAAAGACCTACTGTTAAGGTGTTTAGGTGTGACTTGTCAAATCTACACATGTGTGTGTGTCTTATCTCACTCAGCCTCTGAACCTGAACCTCTCACTCTCTGCTCTTTGAATTGAGGAAGCTCCTCGGATGAGGAGCGAAACGTCTTCTGTTACAAATAAAGTCCAGTTGTTTTTGTATTGAACACTTTTTGGATTAACCTGTAGAAATAAAGGTTGAATGAAAATGGTTTACAATTGTTGATTAAGTTTAATGTTAAGGACAAGTCATTTTCCTAATTGTCCTGAAATTTCATCTCATCATCTCAAGAAATAAGGAAGCTCTGAATTTGATGTTTGTTGCAGGTCAATCACAAGTTTCTTTTTGTTTTTAAGGGTAAAACAAACAAACAAAAAAGGTTCATTTTTGTTGTGTAAAATTGCCATAACTTCCTTATTTCTTAACCAGTCCAGACAGTCTTGGTGTTAATGACCTTTGGCATAACTGCTCTGGGTCTGACAAGAAGCAGATTCCTTTTACATCATCAGCTGCAGGACCAGGACAGGGAACATCATGAGGGTCCACAAACTTCCCCCCACCCCCCACCCCCACACACAGGTGGGAGGCTGCAGCCTGAAGGCTCAGGTTACTCGGTTCATTCAACCTTTCAGGAGCAGCTTCCACCCTGAGGCTGTGAGGCTCAGGAACTCTGGGTTTGAAGTTGTTCTCTGCACTTGTGATTAAAACACAAGAGCAATAAAACACATGTTTTAATAAAGTGATTTTAGACTGTGGAACGAAGCTTATTTATTGAAGGTTTGTAGGCAATTTATTGTCAGGTGTTTTTAACATGTTGAATGACAATAAACTTGACTAGATCTCTTTGATTATTCAAGCTCTATCCCGTAAAAAAGAACAATTAATGGATTTGTTTGTTTTTTTGTCTCATACCCACACTTACCAAAATGATAACGCCTCATATTAATTCCCTCCAGTTGTTGTTCTGATTTAATTGAAGCCCCGCCCACCCCTGGCCTTTAATTTATTTGAAGCTCCGCCCACCCCGGGCCTTTAATTTATTTGAAGCTCCGCCCACCCAGGGCCTTTAATTTAGTTGAAGCTCCGCCCACCCCATGCCTTTAATTTAGTTGAAGCTCCGCCCACCCCGGGCCTTTAATTTAG
>NC_056507.1:1131168-1134252 GCF_014905685.2 Nematolebias whitei
TTAGTTGAAGCCCCGCCCACCCCGGACATTTAATTTAGTTGAAGCTCCGCCCACCCGGACATTTAATTTAGTTGAAGCTCCGCCCACCCGGGCCTTTAATTCAGTTGAAGCTCCGCCCACCCCCGGCCCTCACACCTGCTGTCGCGCGCAGCTAGTTAGCCTGTAGCTGGAGACACATGGAGAGCTTCATGGACCGTGCCTTCCCAGCTGGAGGTGAAAGCGACACCAGTAATGATGAGTGGGAAGTCGACTTCGTGTCTGCCAAGAAGTCCTCTGCCATCAAGGTAGTGTCACAGAAGTGTTTTTATTTATTTATCCCGTTTAACAACCGGAAATGGGCGACAGCAGTCCCCAGAGCTAACAGTATGCTAGCTTAACCAGTTTCTTAAAGTTTGGAGGTGAAAACACTTCCTGCCACAAACAATGAGCAGAACTTGGATGTAACTCCTGAGTTACTGTTTAAATGTTGTTTAACGGTTTAAAGATGTCTGAACAAGTGCAGCTCGTTTGGCACGTGCAGTCTGGAAGGCGCTCAAACTGGTGAAGCTCCTGGAGTTCTGCAGATCCGGGGGTCCACACTGTTTCAGCATGCGAGATACTTTTAAAATGAACAAGTCCAAGGATCTACCTACTCAACAAATGTAGAACATATTTATTTATACGTTTATAAACACATTAAGTATGCTAATTATGCTTTTATAAACAGCCACCAGGGAGCACCAGCCAGGGCGTCTCTGGTTCTGGTCCCAAGCCCAGGTAAATGGTGAGGGTTGTGTCAGGGAGGGCATCTGGCCTAAAACTCTTTGGCCAAAACTATAATGTGAGTTCATCAAAGTGGGTAAAAAAAAAAGGTTTGTAGAAAACCTACTGGATTGGTGAGGCCTGGATTAACAACTGGTGCTGATGACAAATGATGCGGGCGGAACTTGTGCTACTGTTAGTTGAAGACCACGAAGAGGTAAACGTGTCAGGAGACGGAGGGAGAAGAGGAAAGTCAAGAATGTAGGACTGACTCTAAATGTGGGGACAATGACAGGCAAAGGTAGAGAGCTGGCCGACATGATGCTGAGAAGGAAGGTAGATGTTTTATGTGACCAAGAGACCAAGTGGAGGGCAGCAAGGCTCGCAGCATTGGAGCAGGGGTCAAACTGTTTTACCGTGGTGTGGATCGAAAGAGAAACGGAGGAGAATGGAGACACGGAGACTCGTCCTCAGCTGCGCAGCGCGCTGTTTAAACCAACAGTTGTGGGGGACACAGAGACGGCCGCGTTCTGTTTTTACTGACAGTTTTAGAGTAGGGTGTGTGAGAGGAGAGATACAGACATATCTCAGCCACTCGCTGTCTGAACCGACAGTTTTCAAGTGGCGGGGGTGCGTTCAGCGTGAGGGTTCAGCGTGAAGGAAGAGGCTGCCTTTAGCTTTTTAGCTAGTGCACCTGCATTGTGAGCCGCTAGTGGAGGAAAGACAGGCTGCAGGTCTCTTTTCAAATACTTAAAGAGAGTTGGCGCCGTTATCAGAAAGCAGTGAAAGCTGCTAAATCCAAATTCTTCTCTGATATAATTACCTCAAACTCTCACAACCCACGTGTCCTCTTCTCCACCCTAAACTCTGTTCTCCACCTCACTGAACCATCACCTCTGGAAGCCTCGACTGAGCTGTGTGACAACTTCTTACATTTCTTTGTGGAAAAAATTGCGACCACCAGGGCTCTCATTTCCCCTCCAACTCATGACCCATCCATCCCACCTCAATCTGTAGCTCCTTTTGACCATTTTGAACCATCACTCTATCTTCTCTAGAGCAGGTCATGTGCAGCTTGAAACCTTCTGGTTTGATGTGGTCCCCCCTCGACTACTAAAGGAGGTGTTTCCAACTCTAGGTCCGTCCATTCTTGTCATAGTAAACAGTAGTTTATCCACTGGCGTGGTGCCAAAATCCTTTAAACATGCTGCCGTCCAGCCTCTCCTGAAAAAAACAAACCTTGACCCCTCAGTCGTTTCCAACTACCGACCCGTCTCCAAACTCCCATTTGTTTCTAAAGTACTGGAGAAAATAGTCGAGTCCCAGTTGAAGTGCTTCCTGGAGGATCACACCATCTTAGAGCTATTTCAATCTGGCTTTAAACCTCTCCACAGCACTGAAACTGTCCTGCTGAAGGTCTTTAACAACATCTTCAGATCCACAGATACCGGTGATTCTGTGCTGCTTGTCCTGTTGGACCTCACAGCCGCCTTTGACACCATCGACCATGAGATCCTCATTGCTAGGTTGGAGCAGTGGGTGGGCATCACAGGGTCAGCCCTCAATTGGTTCAGATCTTACCTCGCTGACAGATCCTTTTGTGTCTCCATCAAGGATTTTAGTTCCGCAGAGGCAGAGCTTAAATGGGGGTTCCACAGGGGTCCATCCTGGGTCCCCTCCTATTCTCTTTATACCTGCTGCCACTTGGTGCTATTTTCTGGAAACACAACATGCCCTTTCACTTCTATGCCGATGACTGTCAAATTTACTTCCCCCTAAGACACAATGGTACATGCTCTATTCAACCGCTGCTCGACTGCCTGGCTGACATCAGGGACTGGATGGCTTTAAATTTCTTAAGTTTCAATGAAAAGAAGTCTGAAATCATGTTGTTCCCTCCCAACGACACGATCACAAACCACTGCATCGACCTCTCTGATCTAACCCTGTCAGAAAAACAAACAGTTACTAATCTGGGAGTGATAATGGACCCTTCCCTGAAGCTTAACAATCATGTAAACATGATTGTTAAATCATGCTTCTTCCAACTGAGGCGGCTGTCTAAACTGAAGCCCATACTGTCCAAAAAGAACCTGGAGACAGTAATACATGCATTCATTACATCTAGGCTTGATTACTGCAATTCACTCCTGTTTGGTATCAGTCAGACCTCCATTGCACGACTACAACTGGTCCAGAATGCAGCAGCCCCATTTTTAACCAGTACAGGCAAAAGAGAGCACATTACACCAGTTTTGGCCTCACTGCACTGGTTACCAGTTCACTGTTGAATCCAGTTCAAAATACTCATGTATGTCTACAAATCACTGAACAGTGTTGTCC
>NC_056507.1:1134352-1168100 GCF_014905685.2 Nematolebias whitei
CCCCCCCCCCCCCCCCCCCCCCATCTCTCTGATCTGCTACAACCGTATGTCCCACCGCACTCCCCGAGGTCAGCGGACCAGTTGCTCCTCACAGTTCCAGGAACTCGTCTTAAGCGCAGAGGTGACAGGGCCTTCTCTGTAGCAGGACCAAGACTTTGGAACGAGTTACCTCTGCTTGTCAGACAGGCCCCTCCCTCTCGGTTTTCAAGTCCTGTTTAAAAACTCACTACTATTCAGTAGCTTTCAACACCAGATGATCTGTGTTTGATCCTGTATGCTCCACACTGGTTAGTCGTCATTATCTGCATCGTTTTTATGTCTATATTCTGATTTACCTCATTTTGTATTTTGCTTGGTGTGTTACCTGTTGTTCTGTCTGTACAGCACTTTGGTTGGCCTTGTAGCTGTTTTAAGTGCTTTATAAATAAAATGGTATGGTGTGTCAAAATGAATAACAAACTTGTCTGTCTAATGTAAAACTTTATGCCGTCATGTTTTTTTCCTGACTTGCTGTTTTTGTTCGCGCCTAAATGTAAAAACCATTTATATGTTGAACGTTCCACATTCAGCACAGGTGAACTTTGATCCATAGAGTTTATGAAAACGTCTTTCAACACATGAGTCGCCTATAATTTAACATTTCTGCAGTCTCATTGTTGGGTGTTTAATTTTTAACTTTTCATTTTAGAATCTGGATGATGTCGTGTGTGGAGACAATGTTTCCGTGCTGAAAAAAGCCATCAGTAATGGAGACACAGACACTGTTGAGCAGCTGCTGAACAGTGGTAAGCACTTCCTTAATTTTCACATTGAATCTGCTTTTTTATGTATCAAAAGTAATTTTGTAAACTAATATAAAGGGATCACAGACAAATAAACATAGACCTTTATTTGATAGACATTAGCTTCAGCTATAAAAGTGAGACTATAAAAAAAGTGTAGGCTGTTTAGTTTTTATGATTTAAAAAATAAAAGTCACTTAGCCATTGCCATGCTATATATGCTGCAGTGCATTCTGGGTAAATGACGTAGAAATGTTGTTCCGGTGCATCCTCCATTCAGCTTTAATGTTACTTTTGCAGCTGGAAATAAGCTGATCATGACGAGCATCAGGATCAAAACATATTCTCAGATATATGAGAATAGTTATTCATAATATAATAAACATTTTAAAATACTTTTGTTACTTTCCACCACTTTTCCGCCTTTGTGCTGCCAAGTGTTGTAGTAACAGAGCCGTAATGGTTGTTGTGAAAGGTAATGCAGCTTTGTGGCTCAGTTACATTGTGATGAAGTGACGACGAACAGTCTGTGTCAGCCCCTGGCTGAAGAGTTAAACAGATTTATTACTGAGGACAATATTGATAATAATGTTCAGAACTTAGTATTTGGTACAATAAATCTGTTAACCACAAAGAGTATTGCTAAACCAATTTGTCTTCATCCCTGAAAGAGTGAGCGCTGGCCTGCAGATGAGTGTAGACCACAGAGTCCTGGCCTGACGTTGCTCTCCTGTGCTGGGCCATCCTTTTAGCTAGTGGCTGTTTAGTTTCCCTGATGTAAGACTGATCACAGCCCTCTGGCACTGAACTTTGTGTGCTTGTTTAATAACTGCTGGAGACAGGCACCAGCTCCCCCACAATCCTGAATGAAAATGCTGGTAACAAAATAGGATGGATGGGTGGGTGGGTGGATGGATGGGTGGGTGGATGGATGGATGGATGGGTGGGTGGATGGATGGATGGGTGGATGGATGGATGGATGGATGGGTGGATGGATGGATGGATGGATGGGTGGATGGATGGATGGATGGATGGGTGGGTGGATGGATGGATGGGTGGATGGATGGATGGATGGATGGATGGATGGGTGGATGGATGGATGGATGGATGGATGGATGGGTGGGTGGATGGATGGATGGGTGGATGGATGGATGGGGATGTTCAGTATAGAGTAAACTAGATGTTGGTAAGTTGGATGATTGTCTGCTTCAACATTAAATTTAGGGACTTTGTGGACTCCAAATTGAAGGTCAGTAATAGAATTGTTTCCATTTGGCTTTTTATTCAACCTTTATTTCTACAGGTTAGTCCCATTGAGCCTCGAGGACTCATTTACAAGAGAGACCTGAATTTTAACAAAGAATGATGACAACAATGGACAACGACAACAATAGACGATCATAAAGGATGCGTACAAAATTATTTTATTTTTTATTTTTTTAACAAATGAAAATAAAATGATAATTAAAAGGAAAAGTAGTGAAAAAAACATCAAGGTTGTAGTGCGGTTTAAAATACTAAAAACAGGAGCATGTTGTTTTTTCAATTCACTTATCAGATGTTTTGAAGCCACTTAGAGAGGTCAAAGGTCGAGAGCTTCAGATCTTTTTACAAGATGTTCCAGGAAACAGGAGCGGAGTAGGAGAAGGTCCTTTTGTCTAGTTCAGTCCTCACTGAGGGAACACTGCAGGTAATGATGTCCTGAGAGCGCACGCTGTAGCTGCACTCACACAGAGACATGTAGGAGGAGATGTATGAAGGCAGCAGACCAGGAAGTGATTTAAAGATGAAGATGTACCAGTGGGAGAGTCTGTGTGGAGTTAATGGTGACCAGTTAACCAGTGGATACTGGGTGCAGTGGTGGGTACGGTAGTTTTCGTATTGCACAATGAAAGCTCGTCTTTCTTATCAAAGGCACCACATTTTGCTTTTTCTCCCTTTTTATTAGAAAAGAGGAGCCGTGTGTAACCAAATCCTCATTTGTGTATTTGGGACAAGTGTACTACTATTTAATAATTTTTTTTTTTTAATGGTTTTGTTTTATGTTTTTAAAACTACTTTTTAAGATGTCATGCATTGGTTATGTTTTGGACAGGGATGGACGTGGAAACCAGACTGGGCTTTGGATGGACTCCTCTGATGAGTGCCGTCAGTGTGGCAAACTATGACTTGGCCAAACTGCTACTGGACAAAGGAGCCAGTGCCAACTTCAGCAAAGGTCATATATGTTTACAGAAGTTCATCATTCATAGAAACTCCAGAAACTGTCATTTTTAGTTTTGGGTTTTTGCAATGTCTTGATTTTTAGCATGTTTCTGTATTTATTTCAAGACTCTGTTGGTAATTTGTGCACGTACACCTAGCATGAGCACATAGGAACTTTTTGTGCAAACCACTTGAGTCAGTCAGTGCAAGAAAAAGTTGAACTGCTTAAAATCCATCCATTATCTTTACCCGCTTCTTCCTTTTTGGGTCGCCGGGGTCACTGGTACCCATGTCCGGACATTACTGTGCGAGAGGAGGGGGACACCCTGGACAGGTCTCCAGTCCATCACAGGGACACCTGGAGACAAACAAGACAACCATTCACTCTCTCTCTCACGTAGGGACAATTTATGAAATACAATTAAAAAAAAAACATAAATACTGCGCAAACTGTTATGTCACATATGAATCCTTTAGTTTTTTTGCCATAACTCACCGTGGTGTGGAAAAAGCTGTTGTTCACCATGTTTTGTGCGTGACAGTGCTGTCCGTTCTGCTTTTCTTCAGATTGTATGTGTTGGGTCAAAGAGAATGAGCTCGATGATGTTATTGGCCTGCTTCTGACAGTGTTGTGTGTTTTATTGTGTCCATGGATTGGAGTTGTGTCCTAATTATGTTCTCATTAGTTCTGTTTGGGTGGTATTGCCATACCAGACAGTGAAACCTGTTGTGAGGATGCTCTCCATCAGTCCTCTGTAAGCTTGTGTAAGTGGACTGTGACTGACCCCAGCCTTCCCGAGTACTCTAATGAAATAAGGGTGCTTCTGGTATTGTTTTCTTTGTCTACAATTATGAGCACATTCTCTTCCCCATAGACAAGGATGTTGTTCACCACTGCTCTGTATTCCATCTCATCCCCACCCTTAATGAAGCCCACAATGGTTGTGTCATCATCAAATTTTATGATGGCTGTATTGTCCAGGATGGAGGTACAGTCATGGGTGTAGAGGGTAACAAAAGTTTTGGACTGAGGCAGCAGCCTTGTGGGGTTCCAGTGCTGACTGTAAGCTCAGTGGAGATCCTTCCTTCCATCCTCACCACCTGCCGTCTGTTCATAAGGAAATCCAAAATCCAGTCATAGGTGGCAGTTGGAACTCCTAGATTGGTCAGCTTTCAATCAACTTTCCTGGCTGGATGACGTTAAAAGCAGAGCTGTAATTGAGGAAAAGCATCAGGCAAACAAGAGAGGCAACAGTTTCAGGGACCACAGAGTTCATGTGTCTCAGTCAAACATTTCCATGCACCTCATGGCCACTGATGTGAGCAACACTGGTCTAAAGTCACTTAAGATTTATGCATCTGGTTTCTTAGACACTGGAGTAATAGTCCATCCATCCATCACCTTCCACTTGTTCCAAAGTGGGGTCTCTGGGGCAGCATCAGAGCAGGGAGGTCCCTCTCTCTCCACAGCCACCTCTTCCAGCTCTTCTGGGAGGACTCCAAGGTGTTCTCTGGCCAACTGGGAGACGTAGTCTCTCCAGCGTGTCCTGGGTCTTGCCTGGGATCTCCTCCCAGTCCGACATGGCCAAAGCATCTCCCTAGGGAGGCTCCCAGGGAGCATCCTTACCAGAGTTCATGACCAGAGGTGAGGGGAGGAACGTAGACTGACCTGTAAATGGAGAGCTTTGTCTTACAGCTCAGCTCCCTCTTCACTGCAAAGGACCGGTACAGAGTCCACAATACTGCAGACGCTGCACTAGTCCGTCTGTCAATCTCACGCTTCATTCTTCCCTCACTCATGAATAAAACCCTGAGATACTTGAACTCCTCCACTTGAGGCAGAACCTCACCCCCGACCTGAAGAGAACAATCCACCCTTTCCCAACAGTCTTGTGTTAAAGACGTATTAAAAGTGATTTGCCTGGAGGATTGAATGTCGCCTTCAATTCACGCTCACATGACAGCCTCAGCGTCATATCTAGAAGTTTTATAATAAAGTAATGAAGCATGAATCCTTTAAGAGATCTGGTCAAAATTATGATTTTCAGTCTGGCTCTACAAATTCTGCCAGAGCGATCCTAAAAAGTGATGGATTTGGAGACGTTTTAAAAATCTTTATGGGAATATTAAAATCAGTCATGATGTGCTCCAGTGACGGTGTTTCCTCTACCCTTATTCAAGGAGGGCGTCCCGCCTACCAAATCCCCCACCCACCTCCACACAGCCCCACCCCTTCAGGATGGGGAGCAGAGATTAGCAGCTCAGCTCAGACTCCGAACCGTGAGCAAAACAAACGTAGCGCTCCGCTAAGCCCCCCCACGTCGACAACAGCCGGCACTAATGTAGCACTACGCTAACAAACCCCTGCCCCCAGACAACCGCACGCAATACAAACCCCCAGATGCCCCCCCCAATAGACCACTAGGTCTGCGAAGTTTGACAAGCCGTTAGATGTCCACTCTGCCAGACTGATACTTCTAATCTGCTCTGGTAAATCTGGATTCTGGGCCAGAGACGACTGGAGAGAAAGAGCAGGAGAACTGTTGGCATGATTAATATTCCCCATGCCTTTTTCTCCATATGTTGACCGCTTCATTAGTCGTTTTTAGACCAGTTTGTGTATCTGAACCTTTTCAGAGGAATCTATGATTATTTTTTCTAACCCTAAATGTTAATCTCGGTGAATAAACCAGTGTTGTACCAATGTGTAATTGAGATCTTGACAAGAAATAAAATTGAGATTTTTAAGCCATTTGTCGGTCACAATGACACATTTTGATTTATCCAACAGTTTTCAGTCCGGCCATGTGGACCAGATGACCCGACTGAAAACTGTTGGATTGTATACCTGGATTGTTGAGCATGGACTTTGTTGTTTTCAACCAGTTTGACACGACGTTTTGATTTACATTTTTACATCCTGAAAAAATATTAAATTAATAGAGTAACTGATAGAAACCTAATGCACACTTTGACAACTTATCTTTTAACAAGTTCCTTCATTTTTCACTTTAAGCAGCTGTCCTGTCAGTTCAGATACAACAATAAATGTTGTATGAATATTATTACAAATTAAAAAAGTACAACTCCTTTCAAAAGGTAGCTTGGTCTTGGCTCTCTGATGCGTTAAGAGTTATTCTCATTTCAACATTTATCTGTTCAGAGCAAAACGCTCGGTATCCGCAGGCTTGTGGTCTGTAGGTACTGTTCTTTTTTTAAACTTACTGGTCAAACTTGTTTGCCTGCCAATGAGTCCACTCCCCTCCTGTAAAGGTGATTAATGCAACCAGTCTAAGCAAGTCAAGGTAAGACTTTATCAGTGAAACCCAGCAGTTCTATGTTTTATTGCTTTTTACTGCAGCCAAAGTTTAAACAATATTAACTTTAGTTTGGCAGGTTGTGGTAGTTGTAGACTTTTTTAAGCAGCTCCACACATATTTTGAAGTGGTCTTTTACTTTCTGATTGAATTCTCATCTAAAGCTACTAAAATACACAAGTTGAATTTAAAATTTATATGTATTTTACTTTTTATTTTTTCTTCTTTCTGCTGCTCCTTCAAGGGTCACAGTGAACTAACTCGCACAAAGACTTGGTGGTTGTTTTTACACCGGATGTCCTTCCCAACAAAACCACAGACCACCGAGCTACCACAGCCCTCTGTGTGGAGCAGGTGGTGGGGGTTAAGGACCTTGCTCAAGGGCACAGGTGGGGCAAATGAGGGTGGAGACAGGTGTGGGTGCTTCACTTATACCACCCACATTTTGATGTCGGTACGGGGAGTCGAACCGGTGACCTTCCGATCACAGGCCCACCTTCTCTAACCTCTTTGCCACCATTCCCCAAATGTGTGTGTGTGTGTATATATAAATATATATATATGTGTGTGTGTGTGTGTGTTGTTTCTGTGGCGTGCACAACATAAAATGTCAAGGACTGCACTTTCACGTTTCAGAGTTCCACTTTTTGCATTTCTCATGACGTTAACATTAAATCCGTCCGTCCGTCCATCTTTTACCCGCTTCTTCCTTTTTCCATCCCAGGGACAAATGGAGACAAACGAGACAATCATTCAGTCTCTCTCTCTCACCTCGGGACAATTTAGTTACCAATCAGCCTAACATGCATGTTTTTGGTCTGTGGGAGGAAACTGGAGCACCTGGAGTAAACCCCCGCAGCACGGAGAGAACATGCAGACTCCACCCAGAAAGGCCTCCGGCCGGGGTTTGAACCAGGACAACCTACTCACAGAGAGGCAGCAGCTCTTCCAGTTGTGCCACTGTGCTGCCCATTAACGTTATTAATTTTGGACATTTTTAATGGATTTAGAATCAGGTCTGCATTCAGATGCATCAAAAAATGGATCTCTCATCCTCACCGCTCCTTTTCTGCACTTCACTGACTTTGTGATTTGTAGCCACTCGTTAATAAATGGGAATAAACTCATGGCAGGAGGTTTGATTAGGCACTGCAGCTCTTCAGTCTTAAATATCTGCTCTTTTTCTCAAATCACTTGATGGCCTCTTGTTCTTTGGCGTCTGCGTTCCCTTTGGCACAGTTTTTAAATTTCCCCACCTGCAGTATTCAGAGGGCTGGTAATGCACCAATATTCTCATCTGACTTTACTTGAAGGTGATGACGCCAAACAGGACCTTTTGGAGAAACACTCCGATGATCCTTTGAGTTGTTTTTAGTTGATGCATATTCCTAACTTATCACAAAGCAAGAACAATTGAAGGCATCTGCTGCACCAAGTCTGAGTTCAAAACAAAAGATGCTACAAGGCAGTTTCCCATTTTATGCATAAAACATCTGGCAGAAACTGCTGTAACTTCAGAAGTGTTGAATATTGACTCGGGGTAAAAGTTTTGTACCAGTTTGTAGCCCTTGTTACCTGTTTGTGCCTCTTTATTTACTCGAAATGAACGGAAGCCAAATAAAATCATTTTTTCTTACCTGTTACCACATTACTCTGAAAGTTTTATGTCTGATGTTAATTAAGCTCCAAGTCCAGATTGCAGAGTTAAACTGTCTGTGACTGATTTCCCATGCACTTGGCATCTGAAGCTTGAGGCAGCGAAGGAAACGATTAAAGGAGAATGACGTGTGGTCACGTCCGGGTGGTGTTAGTCCAAGCAGTGAGGCTGAGTGCAGGAATGCAGGAGTGATTGATAACGCTCATCATGCTGCTGTGCTGCCCTCTCACCAGTTCTCAGGCCGCAGATTTATTTACACCAGTCGTTGTACGCAAAGCAGCAGTCTGGTTTACACCAACGGGCTCGTAACGTAAGCACTCACAGCTGCGTAGACACAGACCTTCATACAGAGGAAGCGCGTTCAGGGGGTCTCTTGCAGTTAAATGCAAAGTGTGGTTAACTTCACTTAGTGAGGCCCTTAACTCTGGAACCAGAGGAACAGCTACAAGACTTCAGTTATTCTCATAGAATCTACACCTGAACCAGTCGTTCTGTGTCCGTGACTCTGCCCTGTCCTCTCTAACCCCAGTCAGTCGAGACTGATTGGTGCCCGTCCTCCGTCTGGTTCTGGTTCTGCTGGAGGTTTCTTCTTGTTAAAAGGGAATCATTCCTTTCCACTGTCGCCAATGAGCTGCTCAGGATGGGAGAATCACTTTGTGCTTCCCTTAGATGACAGGGTGCTCGTCGTACTTTTAGTCTATGGAGGGAGGGAGCGCGGGGACGGGATGGAGGCACGTCTGTGTCGCCCGCCCGCTAGCTTAGCACTACGGGGCTGGGTGTCATGTCAGTGTTTAGCCGTACGTTGCTGTTGCCGCTTGCAGTAGAGCAGCAGCTTCTCAGGCTCCCGGTGGAAACCCAGTTTCTGGGGGACACTGTTCAGTGATTTGTAGACGTACATGAGTATTTTGAACTGGATTCGAAAGTAAACCGGATCTTAAATTGTTATTATTTTAAATTATTTATAACAATTATTGCCATTTACTGTTATACTGTATGTTTTATATTTTTCTATATTTCTGAAGTCTTCATCTAATCGTGCTACTTGTCTTGTTTTTATGACGTGTGCTGCTGCTGCCGGTTCTTGGCCAGGTCACCCTTGTGAAAGACGTCTTGATCTCGATGGGTTTTTATCTGGTTAAATAAAGGTTTAATAAAAAAATTACATCATTAGTGTTTAGCGTAGATCTTAGATTCTTGTATACGGTTTCTTTTTTAATAGTTTAATTTCTGCTGTTCCACATGTGATGATCGTTGGTAGGCAGGGCGCTCGGTTCTGTCGACTGGTCAGGGACCCTGGCTTGTGTAATGGCTCCTGGCAGCACGACAGCTCAGTGGTTAGCACTGTTGCCTCACAGCAAGAAGGTCCTGTGTTCAATCCCCGGTTGGACATGGGGTCTTTCTCTGTGGAGTTTGCATGTTCTTCTCGTGCTGCGTGGGTTTTCTCCAGGTACTTCGGTTTCCTCCCACAGACCAAAAACATGCATGTTAGGCCCTTCAGGCCCAGTCCTCCCTTACAAAAGAGATCCGTGATGTCGATGGGGTTTACCTGGTTAGATAAAGGTTATTAAATAATGATAGGGGAAACGCTGCTTTTACTCATTTGCCTTTTATAACGTACTGTAAGAGAACTTTCTTTTATAGTGCCCTGAGGTGACTTTTGTTGCATATCGACCGTCTCGCTGAGAGGCAGCAGCTCTACAAACTGTGCCACCGTGACGCCCCCTATAGTTTCCTGAGATTGTATGGGGGGCTGGTTTACATTTATGTATGGTGGCAGCCGTCTTAGGTTTTGAAGTGGCAGCTCGGTTTCTGAATGGAACCCGTCTTTCTCCTAGATGTAGCCACACACTAAATTGGAAGTCGGCACTTTCATTTAGTTTTCAAGTTATCATGCTCACAACATGCACAGTCGGATCATCTATCCAATTCCCCCTCTTCATTCCACTATTTTATTTTGTCCTGTGCTACAAATCCTTCAGAGCAATATGCTCAAGAAAACAATGTACTGCCCTGGAAACAGCATCTCAAAATGACCGGAGTATGACTTTAATGTGTCTGACCCATCTTTCAGACACGTTCCGATGTTGTGAACTTTAGTGTCTGTATTTGTCACGGTCTTTAAGTTTCTGTTCCACCAGTTATGGTCATTCTTTCCACGTTTTGCTGTCAGTTTATTGTTTCTATCAATTTTAATCACATATAAAGTAAATGTGTTACCGGTAAGTAATTGTGGCTCTTGATGTGTGACGTGTGCAGATCATTGGACAGTGCTCATGGCCAGTTGCACTGCATCTGCAAGTGAGGACAGAATTGCACGTTGTGTGGAGCTGCTGCTGTCAAGAAATGTTGATCCCAACGTGGCGGGCAGGTGAGGGGACATTTACCAGTTTTCATTGCAGTGCATGCAGTCATACCCCGTTTGATATGCTTAAAGATCTGACTTCAAGAGACGGGGAGGCAAAGAGGCGCTGGATCACATTTCCTTTGATGGTTCTTGTTATGTTACAATGCCATGTGGTAGCATTATGCACCACGTTGCTCCATACAGTGTGTGTATATTTGTGTGTTTTGCTTGGAATGTCCTGTTTTGGCATGTGCATGCACAGACGGGTAACAAACAAACACCGAGTGTAACGGGTGGGCACAAGGCTTTTTTTAAACACACACACTTGAAAGAATGACTGTGCACATTTTCAGTTCCAAATCTCACATTTTGAGTTCCATTTTAATTTAAACTATTTCATTCAATTCAGTTTCATTTTTGTTTATTTATATAGCACCAAGTCGCAACAGAAGTCATTTCAGAGCACTGAACAGAAACATTCATGTATAAAATAATAATTGAACATTATTTATCTGAGGAGCAGCTTTGGGTTTAACTCCATCACTGAACTCTCATCTTGAACAAGCATGAAGGCGACAGTGGAAAGAAAAACTCCCTCATGAGGAAGAAACCTTTAGCAGTAACTAGAAAAATTGCATTTCCAGTGAAAATGCAGTGTGAATGCTTATTGCTGAAAACTGCTGAAATTAGCAAAAAAAAAACAAGCTGAAATGTAGGTGAAATGGAAGACCAACCCTAAATTAGCATAAAAAAAAACATCTTTGCTGAATTAGGTTAAGCAGAAATGAACACAAAAAATAGGAAATTAGTTAAAAAAAAAAAAAACTGGATCTATCAAAAAACAGCCGAAAAGTGGGTGAAAAGGCAGAAAGAAGCTAAAATTACTAAAAAAAACTAGCAGAAAAAAGCTGAACGGAGCATAACGAGCTGAAATTAGCGTAAAGACTTTAGTTGCATCTATGTAAACAAATATTGGTCCACAAACTGTGTTCTAATGAACAGCTCATGCTCCGAGGCTTTACAACAATTGACTGTGAAATGTCAACATACGAGATGCATAAAGCCGTACCCTGCCCCCACATTGGCCTCTCTGACCACATCTCCATCTTTCTGGTCCCTGTCTACCCCCCCCCCCCCCCCCCCCCCCCCCCTCCCGACTCACACAGAGGACCATCACCATATGGCCCAGCGACTCTGTACTGCAGAACTGTTTTGCATGTACAGACTGGCAGATCTTCAGGGAGGCTGCTGTAAATGAGGGAGAGCTGGATCTGGAGGAATACACATCTGCTCTCCTTGGATACATCAGCAAGTGTGTTGATGATGTCACCACCACCAAGACTGTGAAGAGCTACCCCAACCAGAAACTCTGGCTGAACGCAGAGGTCCATACGCTGGTGAAAGCCATGAACATTGCCTTGAGGTCTGGTGACTCAGGAACTGGGGAGGAAAAGGAAAGAGGTTGCTGGTATAAAGAGGGCCAAAACAACATGTGCACAGAAAATCCAGGGACATTGCTCCTCAAAAGACCCATGGAGCACGTGAAGGGGCATTAAGTGCACAACAGACTATGAAAGCAAGGTTGCACAATGCCTTAGGGACACATAACTGCCTGATGGTCTGAACAGGTTCTATGCCCACTTTAAAGACCCAAATAGACTACCGAGCACCAGACTCACCTCACCATCTGAAGAGAAGTTCCTCAGCATGATCTCAGCTGTCAGGTCCAGAATTGAATTTAAAATCTTGCTTCTAATCTACAAAGCTCTCAACAACCTAGCTCCATCTTATACAGTGCCTGGCTAAAAAACAAGTCTCCAGCTGGATTTAACTAATCAAACAGGTCCGAGCCTCCTGCTGGATCATCAGTGCACGGACGATCATCTTTCAGCTGCAACAAGTTCTTTAACTCCAACTGGTGCAATGAGTTGCTTCTCATTTCTTCAACAACATGATGAAAGACTCACGGCGTGGTCGTAGAAAAGATGTCCGTCTGTTTGAGAAGGGTCAAATCATTGGCATCAAGCAGAGGAAACATCTCAGGAGGTTGTAGAAACTAAAACTGGGTTAAGAACTGTCCAACGATTATTAAAAACTGGAAGGACAGTGGGGACCCATCGTCTTCCAGGAAGAAATGTGGCCTGAAATAAATCCTGAATGATCGTGATCAGTGATCATTTAAACATTTGGTGAAATCAAATGGAAGAAAAACACCAGCAGCACTCAGGGCTGTGGTTCATAGAGACAGTAAGAACATTTAAACATGCACAAGGTGAAGGAACTCAAGGGGCTGGACTGAACAGCTGGGTAGCCTTAAGAAAACCATTAACCAGTGAGGCTAACTGGAAAAAAAGGCTTCAGTTTGCTTGGGAGCATAAAGATTGGACTCTGGAGCAATGGAAGGTCATGTGGTCTGATGAGTCCAGACTGACCCTGTTCCAGAGTGATGGAGCATCAGGGTCAGAAGAGAGGCAGGAGAAGTGATGCACCATCATGACCAGTGTCTGTCATCAATGAAACATGTTGGTGAAACATTAAAGCAACACTGGATGAAACAGATCTTGTGACGTTGAAGAAGTTTATTGAAACAATGACACAGAGAACGATGTGATCAAAGATAAAGGAGGTCCAACCAAATATTAGTGACCTTTTTTTTTAATTTTTTTTTTTTGGTGGCAACTTTTTTTTGGCCAAGCAGTATATTGCAGATCTTATTGTTCCATATTTTACTAACAGAGCACTTCACTCTCAGACTGCAGGTTTACTTGTGGTTTCTAGAGTTTCCAGCAGCAGAATGGGAGGAAGATCTTTCAGTTCTCAGGCTCCTCTCTTGTGGAACCAACTTCCAGTTTCTGTCCGTGAGGCTGACACATTGTCCAGTTTAAGACTTTCCTTTTGAGTGCAGCTACGGAGTGCGCTCTTAAGACATTACCATACCACTTTATTTATAAAGCACTTAAAACAGCTACAAGGCCAACCAAAGTGCTGTACAGACAGAACAACAGGTAACACACAAAGCAAAATACAAAATGAGGTAAATCAGAATAAAGACATATAAACGATGCAGATAATGACGACTAACCAGTGTGGAGCATACAGGATCAAACACAGATCATCTGGTGTTGAAAGCTGCTGAATAGTAGTGAGTTTTTAAACAGGACTTGACCGTTTACATGCTGAGTTAAATTAAATGAGTCCAATAAATCTAAAAAGTCCTTAACCAAGGGCTTCTCCTGACAGCACACGTGCAAATTAAAGTCCCCAATAATGAAAACATGCTCATATTTTGGTGTGATTTCAGCCAAGAAGTCAGAAAACTCATTTATGAAGTCCTTAGATCGAGGTGGGCGGTAGACGAGTGCAAATAACGTCGCAGGTGAATGTCCGAGTTCAAAGACGCTCAGCTCAAAGCTGGAGCGGGAAACTGGGATGGGCAGTTGTTTACAGTCAAAAGTTGATTTGAATATTGTTAATAATCCACCACCAGAGGTACGCTGATAATGGTCCAAATAAGCGACATCAGTGACAGAAAAACGAAGATCCAGCAGCTGTTGTCGGTCATACATGAGTGAATTCATACCACAGATAAAAAACGAACAAAACAGAAATAATCCGAACACCATCAGCAGAGGTGGATTGCAAGCCAAGTACATGGGGCCATCTTACCGGAAGTTACCTGCAGTGTTCCCTCAGTGAGGACTGAACTAGACAAAAGGACCTTCTCCTACTCCGCTCCTGTTTCCTGGAAGATCTTGTAAAAAGATCTGAAGCTCTCGACCTTTGACCTCTCTAAGTGGCTTTAAGAATCTGTTGGACTCCTGGCAGGGTCCAATGCAGACATGTTCCTGTTTTTAGTTTCTACATTCGCCTTAGAATCTAGCTGTTTTTGTTACTTTTAGCCATTCTATTTGTTTAAAAAAAAAAAAAAAAAACTGGAGTATGACTTTTTATAACTGTCCATTGTTTCATCATTCTTTGTTAAATCAGGTCTCTCTTGTAAAAGAGTCCTCGAGGCTCAATGGGATTTACCTGTAGAAATAAAGGTTGGATGAACTGTTAGGGTTGGCTTGTTCTGCTGCTATAGACTTAGACTACTAGAGAACAAACTGACCTCATTTCCTTAAATGAATTGTTAAAATTGAATAGTTTTCATTTGATACTATTTCTATCTTAACATGTGATTCTTGACCTGCCATTGTGTATCTATTCCTACCAAACCCAGCCGGTCGAAGCAGATGGTCCTCTTGTCCTGATCCTGGTTCTGCTAAAGGTTTCTTCCTCATGAGGGAGTTTTTCTTTCCACTGTCGCCTTCATGCTTGTTCAAGATGAGAGTTCAGTGATGGAGTTAAACTCAAAGCTGCTCCTCACATAAATAATGTTAATTATTATTTTATACATGAATGTTTCTGTTCAATTATTATTTTATACATGAATGTTTCTGTTCAATTATTATTTTATAGATGAATGTTGCTGTTCAGTCCCTGAGACGACTTCTGTTGTGACTTGGAGCTTTAGAAATGAATTGACTCCAAGTAAGGAGGACCTTCAGGAGGATTAATCCTCACAAGGCAACTGGCCCAGACAACATCTCGGGAAGGTGCTGAATGTGCCGATCAGCTCTACGAGGTGCTGGCCGACATCTTGAACTCTTCACTTACCCTGGCAGCTGTTCCCACCTGCCTGAAGACCACCACCATCATCCAAGTTCCAAAGAGCTCTACAGTGACTGGTCTGAATGACTACCAGCCAGTAGCACTCACCCTGATGGTCACTAAAGCTTCGAAAAACTGGTCAAGACTCGCATCAAAGCTACCATGGATGTCATCGAGGGTGTCACCCTAACCCTTTACTTATTCAACCCTTTGTTGTCCACATGCACTGATTGACTTTTTTCTTCTAACTTAAAATTCAATGCATGTTGCATCGTAAAATCGTCGTAATCACAAAATAGAAAAGCGTTAAATTATTTTTAATTATTGTAGAACTTCTCTGTTCAGTTGTTTCGGAGTCATTGATCAACATTTCTGCTCCGTGCTGCAGAGCTGCATGAAGGGTTAACCCTTTGATGTCCTGCTGCACGTCTCGTTTTTCTTCTTCTTCTTTCGGCTGCTCCTTCTTCAGGGGTCGCCACAGTGAACTAAGTCGCACGAAGACTTGGCAGTTATTTTTTACACCGGATGTTCTTCCTGATGACACCACAGACACCGAGCTACCACCGCCCTGTGTGGAGCAGAGCTGCATCTAGGACACCCGGAGGAGCAGGTGGTGGGGGATAAGGGCCTTGCTCAAGGGCCCAGAGTGGGACGAATGAGGGTGGGGGCAGGTGTGGGTGCTTCACCTACCCTACCCACATTTTTGATGTCTGTACCGGGGCTTGAACCATCGATCTTCCAATCACAGGCCCACCTTCTCTAACCTCTGCGCCACCACCCCCCTCTCCTGCTGCACTTCTCTACAGTTAAATTTAAATACTGTAACATTTTAAATAATCTATCCATGCAGCATGGACAGATTATTTAAAATGTTCCAGTATTTAAATTTAACTGTTTATTTACACAGAAGGAGGAAGACTGGGAGGTGATGAGTGTGATTACAGCCTGGCACATGTCAGGACTACGTTTACTGATCTTGAACTACCGTCCCCCTACTTCAGTTTTTCACTTATCGGGGTGGGGGGGCAGGATACGGAACATCCACATTAAACGGAGGACTACTGGATACATAGTTGGCTAGCTGGGGCCATCCAGTTATGGAAAATAACTTTCTTACACCTAGATGCAGCCACACACCAAAATGGAAGTTTTATAGAGAATACTTCCAATCCTCTCTTGGCTCTGCGACGGGGGACAGAGGGAAAGAGTGGGATCCATCATCCATCCATCCATCCATCCATCCTCTTTTACCCACTTCCTTTTTGTGTCACGGGGGGTCACTCGTTCCCATGTCCAGCAGTCACTGCGCAATAGTCAGGGGACACCTGGACAGGTCTCCAGTCCTTCACAGGGAAACGTAGACACTCACTCACACCTAGGGACAATTCAGAGTTACCAATCAGTCTAACATGCATATTTTTGGTCTGTGGGTGGAAACTGGAAACCCATGCAGCACAGAGAGAACATTCAAACTACACCCAGAAAGACCCCCGGCCGGGATTTATCCAGCATCTTTCTTTCTGAGAGACGACGGCTCTACCAGCTGATCCACCGTGCTGCCATCTTTGGCACTTATTAAAAATAATTATAATAAAATAAATAATAAATAAAATCATTCTTCCTTCTTTATCAAGTGCCTTTGAATCTTGTACGAAAAAGTGAATCGACTAATCCCAGACACTGTAGCCATCTGTGGACCTCTGCCTTGTTAGAAACAGTTGTGGCCTCCAGTGGCTCTCATGTTTTACTTTTCTCTCATCTTCTGTTGTTCCATCACTACCATTCCATCATCTATTACAGGCAGGACTCACGCCACCTGCAAGTCACTGATGACGAACGCAGAGGCCTTGTAGCATTAGGAAATTGATTAGTTCCTTTTCCAGACAAAATATTTGAAGCAAGTTAACAAGTCGCAGAAGGATGCTGAGTGGTGGGTGGGAGGCCAATAGTCCCCAGATCTAATTGTGAAGCTCAACATGAAGCTTGTGTGGTTGCAGCGGACAAATCCCTCCTCTCTCTTAGCCACTCTTACGTCTGGATCTCAAACCATTGATTAAGACCGGCTGCTTGTCCTCTGCTTTTGTTTAAACAAGAATTCTGTTATTTTTCAAAGTTGAGAAATGTGAGAGCACCATGTGGGGTCCATTTCCTCCATGTGTTCGTCCCCCCACCCCCCATACATCTTCACTGGTTTGTGGTTCACGGCTCTGAGAGATGCAGGAACCTCCATTTTAAGCTGCACACTTAGTGAGTACAAATCTGTCAGATGGTGCCACTCCAAAAAGTTTCAGGGGACGTTTACAGCATTTTTAGGACCTGCTCACTAAACCAAAATGTATCTGACCCTACATTGAAAAGTAGGAACACTGTAGTGATTTACAAGTTTCAAATAAATTTCATTCACATCGCAGCACAGTGGTGCAGTTGGTAGAGCTGCTGCGCCTCCAAGAGCAGGTCGCTCCAGTTCAAATCCCGGCCGAGAACCTTTCTGGGTGGAGTTAGCATGTTCTCTTCGTGCTGCATGGGTTTCCTCCCACAGACCAAAAACAAACACGTTAGACTGATTGGTAACTCTAAATTGTCTCTGTGTCCCTGTGATGGACAGGAGACCTGTCCAGGGTGTCCCCCACCTCTCACACTGTAACAGCTGGATCTGGGCACCAATGGCCCCCACGACCCAAAAAAGAAGCAGATTTAGAGGATGGATGGATGAGTCATGGTAAACGTATTCCAATGTTTAAAATAAGAAAGTGAACCATTTATATGGAATATTGAGAACAATTTAAATTTGATGGCATCAACATGTTTCCTCTTTCCCACTGTGACGCAGCCCCTCTTTTAATAACGGTCTGTAAACGTGTAAGAAGTGAGGAATCTGCTGGTGTTTCGTGTGGTCCCGTTCTTGTCTGTAGTGTTTGAACACCAACAATCCTGGGCCGTCTTCGCCACATTTAGTCTTGATTTGCCAAATGGACTGCAGGTAGACCTGTTCCGACACCAGGCTCGTCTACTATGAAGCCATGGTGTATGTGGTTTCAAACCAATATAGATGTCATGATGGCCACGTTGGTATACCTTTTACTGTCACCTGGTTTTTTTTTTCACCTTTAAGACTATTTCATAAAAAATATCATGGACAGTGTTTTGTGTTCATGGTGTTTTTTAAGACCTTTCATAAATGCACAAATTATTTTTTAGTATATTTTCATTACACTTTCTCAACCTACCAATGTCATGCAGCTAAATGTGTGCATTTCAATTATTTCCAATAATAAATCCAGCTGTGAACGTTCTAGTCACTTTTACTGGTGGTGAGAAAGTCTAGACAGCTCGTCCACGTCCGGTGAGTCAGACGTTCCAGGAAGTATTTGGATTGATATCCTGATGGGCTGAACGACGTTTACACAGAGCTGTTTGTCCATTGATTCACCAACTGTTTGGAAAACTGGACAGATTTAAGTCTGAAGGGCATATATCAGAGAAAACTCATCAAACCAGTACATGTGTAACATGTGACGCCCGTCTCACAGTAAATCCATTGTGGGAAGATGGAGCCGACGAGGATATATGACACCACATATCTCTGAGGGGGTGACTGATGGTTGAACATTTAGGGATGCTAATAAAGACGTCATGCACGTCATACCCACCGTTGAGTTTTAAGTTCACATAAAACATTAACTTCTGTTTTCTTGGAATTGGTTAAAGGAATGCACGGTTCATCTTTACTGCTTGGTGTCCAGAAACCCTCGATTCACACCTGTTTGATAAATGTGGCGTCTGCCTCGGCCCACTTTCAGCACGAGTTGATTTGTTGTTTCCAATGTTGCATCGCACGTCAACAGATTAAACCGCTGTGAGCATCGACTTGGTGACATCACAAACACAACTTTAAATAGGGATGAGGCAGGTTCTTTCCATTAGAGAGATGCAGAGTTTAACAAGTAAATACTAATAATTATGTTGAATACCTGACCTTGGAGATTCCTTGGGTTTCTGATGAATCATTTTTTAGATCGTTTTTTCCATCAGTTCTCCACTGAGACATAAAGTGAAGTGAACAATTGGCCCTGCACTTTCCCACCTCTCAGGTTGATGTATTTATCTCACCGGCTGTTTACTTTGAGCTGATAAGATAAAGAAGTGTCGTAGTCGAGGTTATTTATGTACAAAATATGTTTGGGTGGAAATGACAGCCGTTTTTAGTGAAGTGACCTGAAGCCAGAAAAGTTCATGTACCGGGTAGATAAAATCAGTTTTATACAACCTCGATGTAGCTTTACCAAAACTGAAAACTTTAAAATGTTGCTCTAAAAATGTTTTAAATATTTAAACCTTGTAAAGTCAGGTCTCCCCCTCACGTCTCCAGCTCGTCCAAAATGCTGCAGCTCGGCTCTTAACAGGAACTCGCAGGTTTGAGCACATCTCACCGGTTCTGTCTTCCCTCCACTGGCTCCCTGTGTGCGTCACACTTGATTTTAAAATGCTGCTGACGGTTAAGTGCGTTACCTTGCACCCTCAGACCTTCTTCATCCTTATGCTCCTTCTCGGGCTCTGAGATCATCAGACCAGCTACTTTTGGTGGTACCAAAAACCAACTGAAGATCAGAGGAGATCGAGCCTTTTCAGTCGTGGGCCCTAAACTCTGAAACTCTGGAACAGTCGACATCGACAGGCCACTCCAGTCTCTGCTTTTAAATCTCATTTAACAGAATCTGATTTAATATTTCATTGTTTCTAATTGTTTTGTTTTTATGCTTTTGTTCCTGATGCTGTAATTATATCTTTATTTGATGCTCTGATCTTTTTGTTAAGAACTTTGGTAACAGTTCTTGTTTTAAATATGCTATACAAATAAATTTGACTTGACATTAGGTCTTGTGTGAAGTACATCGTGTTGTAGGAACTTTAGTTGTAGCTGCAAATTTCATCAACATATTGTCAATCTTAGTAAAAGCAAAAGTTGTCAGATGTTTTTCCACAGTGTATTAGGGTAACTGATAGGAATAGATTGGTGGAGGAAGTTGTAAAACTTTTTATGTTCAATTTTCATACACCCGTGGAAAGGTGAACGTGTTGCACCTTAGTCTGTCCGTCTGTAAACTTCCTCGTCTCACCCACAACTTAATGAAACTTCAAACACATGAGCATCTATTGCTATGACGGCGCACAGAAGTGCAGCGGCTTCGCATACTCCCGGGATTAAGCCTTATTTTAATTTTTTAATTCCTGAGGCTGTTTTAGGAACTAGTGCTAAATTCACAGCTCGAGTACAACTACACCAAATTGATGGCCATCAGAGACGGTTCAGTTATTAATATATCGCTGAGGCTGAAATCTGCACTCGGCAGACAGCGGCTCCTGAGGACAACGGAATGGCGCAGCAGAGTACGAGGAGCAACGGTGAAGAGGAAACGATGTTCCTGGAAACAGAAGAGGGGGAAGAGGTGGGCGCGCTGGCCTAGCTAAAGACTAGAAGGCCACTGATTCCTACTCTCTGGCCATTGTCCACTCACTGGATAACAAAATGGACTTGTTACATCCGAGGATGAGTGTTTCTACAGAGATGAAGAACTGTGCTGTTCTTTGCCTAACGGAAACCTGGCTGAACAACATCATGCCGGACTCAGCCTTCCAGATCAAAGGTCTTCAGTTATTCCGAGTGGACTGTGACCATCGGTCGGGTAACACGGGACGGAGAACTCTGTATGTTCGTGAATGAAGATTGGTGTACGAACCATGGACTGGTAAAAAGCTACTGCTCTGAGGCGATAACTCCATCCATCCATCCATGTTGACCGTACCATCTGCCACGGGAACTTACTGCTGTGTTCGTCACCATTGTTTATATCCCGCCGGGTGCCAGTGCTAACGAAGCATCAAAGGAGCTGTATGACGCCATTAGCTCACTGCAGATAAAGCACCCGCAGGCATTTTCTGTAGGGCTGGGCAATATATCGAATATACTTGATGTATCAAGATTTTTTTCAATTTATGATTGTTAAAATGGCTCCATCGCAACCATCGAGTATTAGACTTGAAAATCTGTGTAGTTCTTTTTCTCCTGTCTGCGCCTCCAACTTGACACCGCCCCTCCTCCTCCCTCACTGCTGCTTCACACGTTTACGAACGTGAAGGCGGCGCAGCTGAAGAGGATTACTAATATGCAAATGGTTTGTTTTTTAGACATTTAGTAGAGTTACAGTTGTTAATAAATATGCCTGAGTGACAATTGGGACAAAGCTTTGACTCAAATATATTTTTATTTATTTATTTATTTTTTTCATTTAGCCTTTATTTATCCAGGTTAGTCTCATTGAGCCACGAGAACTTATTTTCAAGAGAGACCTGTTTAGGGAGCACATGCTGCACAACAAATTTATGGAAAGAAAAAAAAATCATTCATGACAGGTGAGGCATGAGGACGCTGAGAGGTGAGGAAAAGACTGACTGCAGGCATTGCAAGGGCCAAAGCCACATACGCCCAGAAAATTCAGGGTCACTTCATCACCAACAACCCCCGGCGCATGTGGAAGGGCATCAAGTGCATTACGAACTATAACATCAGGGATGCACAATGCCCAAGGGACCCCTCATTACCAGATACACTCAAGTTCTGTGCTCTCTCTCTGGATCCTAACACCCGCCACCCCCCCCCCAGCACCAAACTTATACCACCACCCAGTGACATGCCCCTCTGTGTGACCACAGCAGATGTGAAGACCCTGCAAGGAATCGGCCCCCGTAAGGCTGCAGGCCCGGACATCCCAGGGTGGGTACTGAAGGACTGTACACACAAGCTGTCTGAGGTGACGGTGGACATCAACACCTCACTGTCAGTGGCATTTACTGCACCACCTGGTGGTGGATGGGTTAAATGCAGAGACTAATTTCGCCATTGTATGGAAACATACAGTGCTGACATTGTGATGACATTATTATTATTTGTCCCCACCTCCTGCAAGTCTACCACTATGCCGCTATTGTTCTTGTACCCAAGTGCTCCACAGTGACAGGCCTGAATGACTACAGACCTATAGCCTTAACATCGGTAGTCATGAAGTGCTTCGAGAGGCTGGTCATGACCCACATCAAGGACTCCATCCATGTCACTGTGGACCCACATCAGTACGCCTACAGAAGGAACCGCTTCACTTCTGACACCATATCATCAGTGGTCCACACAGCCCTCACCCACCTGGAGAGCAGAAATTCTTACATCTGTTTGCTCTTTCTGGATTTCTCCTCCGCCTTCAACACCATCATCCCACAGACCCTGGTGCAGAAGCTCTTCCTTCTTGGACTGAGTCCCACACTGGGGAACTGGATTCTGGACTTCCTGACCAACAGACCCCAGACTGTCAGGATCCACAATACCCTCTCCTCCTCCATCACCCTCAGCACTGGCTCGCCACAGGGCTGTGTGCTGAGCCCCCTCCTGTTCACTCTGCTGACATATGACTGCTCGTGGCTAGACACCCCAGCTGCCATATAGTGAAGTTTGTGGACGACACAGCAGAAGTAGGACACATCATGAACAAGGAGTCCAAATACCTATAGGAGGTGGAACACCTGGTGCAGTGATGCAGAGACCATAATCTCCACCTCATTGTGAAGACGACCAAGGAGATGGTGGTGGATTTCAGAAGGGACAAGGATTCTCTTAATCTCCTACACATTGGAGGAGCAACTGTGGGGGTGGTCGCCTGATACAGGTACCTGGGGGTGCAGTGACTTCACCTGGAGAGCCAACACTTCCTGTCTGGTCAAGAAGGTCCACCAGCATCTTTACTTCCTCAGGAAGCTGCAGAGAGCTGGACTTGGGAGCTCTGTTCTGAGGAGCTTCTATCACTATGTGGTGAACGTTCTCTGCACCTGCATCACCGTGTGGTACGGCAGCAGTGCTGCTGATGAGAGGACAGCTCTGCAGAGGGTGGTGAAGGCTGCACAGAAGACTGTGGGGAGCAGCCTTCCCACCACCTCGGACCTCTACACTTCACGATGCAGGGGGAGGGCGCTCCGCATCATGAAGGACTCCGCTCATCCTGCACACAGTCTGTTTCAGCCCCTCCCCTCAAGCAGGTGGATGAGGAGCATTCAGAACAAGAACCATCAGGCTCAGAAACAGTTTCTTCCCTGCAGCTGTCAGACTGCTGAACTCAAGCTGCACTTTATTCAGCTTCATCTTACTTTTTTTTTTACTTTGTTATATGTATATGTATGTATGTATGTATGTATGTAGATGTATATATGTTTATATACTCTTTTGTATTTATTTAATTGTTTGGCTTTTTGATCTGGGAACTGAGTCTGAATTTCGTACCATAAACACAAAAATGTGAGCTGACGATAAAAACAATCGTTGAATCAATACTAGACGAAATGTTGCATAACTTTTCATCACCCAAGATCAAAGTTAAAACAAGGTCTTTGTTTGTCCAGTCCATAACTTCTAATTCACTCGAGATAGTTTCACAATTATGGCAATTAGAATGTAGAGTAAAAATTTCATAAAGGATTTCACGACTGAACTGCATTGTGCTCCTGAACCCACATGCATTTCTCTGATTTGTACAATATCCACATGGCAAAAACCAACGCCGACATGTTCCTGTTCACAACCTAGCTGTTTTTGTTTAATTTTTTCAATACCATTTTCTTTTATTATTCTCAGTTTGTATGCTTTTTTTTTTTTTATATTTGTCTTATCACTTTTGTTAAAATCGGGTCTCTCTTTTTAAACGAGTCCCTGAGGATCAGTGGGATTAACCTGTATAAATAAAGGTTGAACGAATATGTTATGGATGCATTCTAGTGGGGAGTGGTAGCGCAGAGCGTTTAGAAGGTCTGTGATCAAAAGGTCGCTCGTTCAATTCCCCGTGCCGACAACATCAAGATGTTCATGGAAAAGATGGAACACCCACACCTGCCTCCACCCTCATTCGCCCTGCTCTGGGACCTTGAGCAAGGCCCTTAACACCCACCATCTGCTCCCCCCAGACCCCCTAGATAGCAGCTCTCTGCTCCACACAGAGGGCGGTGGTAGCTCGGTGGTCTGTGGTTGCATTAGGAAGGACATCTGGCATAAAAACAATCGCCAAGTCTTCATTAGAGTTGGTTTGCTGTGGCAACCCCTGAAGAAGCTGAAAGAAGAAGAAATGATTGATGCATTCTAGTGAGTAAACTACAAAAAAGAAAAGGGGAATTTCTCAGACCTGTTCAAGGTGTGGTCTTATTTTCTGCTGCGTCGCTTACAACAGCTAAACTCGCAGAGCTTAATTTAGTCCTTCACAAAGTCTCAAACAACACGAGTGTTAACTTCAAATTTCTTTCACGACGTTTGAAACGTCTACAACTTTTGTTGTTTCTGGGAAACTGCCGGCTAAACGCAAGAAGTTTCCAGAATGGACATGTTAACTGTTCAAGTTCAAGGTTCTTTGTCATTGGCATCACATGTGCTACATGAAGTGGAACGAAATTGTGTATACAAGGTCTCAGTTGCACCCAAAAATATAAAGTATAAAAAGAAACTGTATATAAATGGTAAATGGACTGTACTTGCAGAGCCTTGTGAAAGTATTCGTCCCCCTTGAATTTTTCAACCTTTTGCCACATTTCAGGCTTCAAACATAAAGATATAAAATTTTAATTTTGTGTGAAGAATCAACAACAAGTGGGACACAATCGTGAAGTGGAATTAAATTTATTGGATGTGTCAAACTTTTTTAACAAATAAAAACTGAAAAGTGGGGCGTGCAGTATTATTGGGCCCCCTTGCGTTAATCCTTTGTAGCTCCGCCTCTTGCTGCAGTTCCAGCTGCAGTTCCAGCTGTAAGTCTCTTGGGGTTTGTCTCCATCAGTTTTGAACATGGAGACACTGAAGTTCTGCCCATTCTTCCTGCAGAACAGCTGGAGCTCAGTGAGGTTGGATGGAGAGCGTTTGTGAACAGCAGTCTTCAGCTCTTTCCACAGATTCTTGATTGGATTCAGGTCTGGACTTTGACTTGGCCATTCCAACACCTGGATACGTTTATTTGTGAACCATTCCATTGTAGATGTGTCTTTATGTTTTGGATCATTGTCTTGTTGGAAGATAAATCTCTGTCCCAGTCTCAGGTCTCTTGAAGACTCAAACTGGTTTTCTTCCAGAATGGTCCTGTATTTGGCTCCATCCATCTTCCATCAATTCTGACCATCTTCCCTGTCCCTGCTGATGAAAAGCAGGCCCAAACCATGATGCTGCCACCACCATGTTTGACAGTGGGGATGGTGTGTTCAGGGTGATGAGCTGTGTTGCTTTTACTCCAAACATATCGTGTTGCATTGTGTCCAAACAGTTGGATTCTGGTTTCATGTGACCAGAGCACCTTCTTCCACATGTTTGGTGTCTCCCAGGTGCTTGTGACAAACTTTAAACAACACTTTTTATGGAGATCTTTGAGAAACGTCTTTCTTCTTGCCACTCTTCCATAAAGGCCAGATTTGTGCAGTGTACGACTGATTGTTGTCCTATGGACAGACTCTCCCACCTCAGCTGTAGATCTCTGCAGTTCATCCAGAGTGATCATGGGCCTCTTGGCTGCATCTCTGATCAGTCTTCTCATGTTCCAGATGAAAGTTTAATAATAATAATGTAATAATGTGTGGGATGTTTACAGCTTGGGAAATCTTTTTGTATCCAAATCCGGCTTTAAACTTTTCCACAACAGTATCTCAAACCTGCCTGGTGTGTTCCTTGGTCTTCATGATGCTCTCTGCACTTTGAACAGAACCCTGAGACTCTCACAGAGCAGGTGCATTTATACGGAGACTTGATTACACACAGGTGGATTCTATTGATCATCATCAGTCATTTGGGACAACGTTGGATCATTCATAGATCCTCACTGAACTTCTGGACTGAGTTTGCTGCTCTGAAAGTAAAGGGGCCCAATAATACTGCACGCCCCACTTTGTTTTTTATTTGTTAATAAAGTTTGACACATCCAATAAATTTCATTCCACTTCATGATTGTGTCCCACTTGTTGTTGATTCTTCACAGAAAATTTAAATTTGATATCTTTATGTTGGAAGACTGAAATGTGGCAAAAGGTTGAAAAGTTCAAGGGGGCCCAATACTTTCACAAGGCACTGTATACAGCTCCTTTCTATCTGATTAAGATACTCAAAGCTCTTTAGAACAATCTGTGTCCTTATGTACACATTCATACAGCACTCTACTAGATCTCTATAAAGCTAATTGAACAAATCATTCTAATGAGACTAATCAGAGCTTTGTCACATTCATACACTGATGGACACACATCAGAGGCAGTGAGGGGTTCAGTGTCTTGCCCAGGGACACTTCGGCATGTGACTGCTGGTGGATTCGAACCCCCAATTCTTGCATTGGAGGACGACTGCTCTAACCTCTCAGCCACAGCTGCCCATATAAGGATCTAAGATGTATGCTAAACAATTATAATGTATAATACGGTGTATTAAACAGCAGCCTGAACATGAGTCTGTAGTGAGCATATGGGCAAGAAATCAGCAGCATGGATAAGACGCATATCACCAATTAAAGTGACATCACAGTGATTATTCTAGTTAGAGATTCATGAGTCTAACAGCCTCAGGGTAGAAGCTGTTCCTCAGTCTAGTGGTTCTACACTTAATGCTCCTCAACCTCCTTCCTGAGGGGAGTGGGTCAGAAAGTGTGTGTGCTGGGTGAGTGTGGTCCTTCATGATGCAGGTGGCCCTCTTCCTGCATCTGGAGGTGTAGATGTCTGTGATGGTGGGGAGGCTGACTCCAACATCTTCTGTGCAGCCTCCACCACTCTCTGCAAAGCTTTTCTTTCTGCAGCTGTGCAGCCTCCATGCCACACATTGATGCTGGAGCACAGGATGCTCTCCACTGCACACCTGTAGAAGGAGGTGAGGACTGAGCTTCCAGACCAGCTCGCCTCAGCCGCCTGAGGAAGAAGAGTCTCTGATGATCTTTCTTCATCAGGCTGGTGGTGTTGTTGCTCCAGCTGAGGTTGTTGTTCAGGTGCACACCCAAGTACTTGTAGCTGGAGACCACTTTATTTTTTTCAACCTTTATTTCTACAGGTAAATCCCATTGAGCCTCGAGGACTCATTTACAAGAGAGACCTGATTTAACAAAGAATGACAACAGTGGACAGTTATAAAAGATGCATACAGATTATTTTTTTTTTACAAATTAAAATAAGATGCAAAAAAGTAACAAGCATCTCGATTATAAGGCGAACGTAGAAAACTAAAAACAGGAACATGTCTGCATTGCTGAAAGTTTCTGATGTCAGACTGAGGTTTTTATTTTACTTTATTTATTTTAGTCCATAAACATGAGCAGTAAACGCCTTTGGAGTTTAAAATTTACATCTTAATTAAAAACTACGACGAAACTCTGAAGCACGAGCTGTTGAAGTTTTATTTGACTTCTGCAGGTCCAGCGCGGAGTTTTCGAAATGCACTTTTTGTGCACAAAACTGCAACTTCCACTGCAGGTCCTCCTATGTTGGGGGGGTTTGCTCAGTCTGAAATCAACTGTGGCCTCAGGCTTACTGTTTCTCCATAGTTTTATTTTTTTAAATCTGCTTTAAACTCTGAAGTCACTCATTGTACAAGACATTTAGCCATTCCATGCTGACTCATTTATTATCATTGTTGTTCATATGTTCTCAGTATTCTGTTCTTAAAATTATATTTTGACATTATTCCTAAATGTGAACTAACACTCGTTCTCAGTTTAAGTCTCCCCCCAGATTAAGATTGAATCTTGAAGTTGACTTTGTGTTGTCTGCCGCCCTCTTGTGGTCCCTCTCTTCTTTGTTCTCATTGTTTTGAACATTTTTTTAATCAAATTTTCTAGTTTAAACTTTATCAAAGTGCTTTGAGTTCTCTTTGAGTTTTTTAATAACTTGGTGACATTGTCTTTTTCCACCTTTTTTCAGTGAGGGAGGTGTCATCTGTAGTATTTTCTCAGTCTTTCATGTCATTGACGTTGTTTTTAATGTGTGCTGTCAGCTCTCAGATGACCTGCTTGATGTTGGCAGCCAGGGACGGCTACTGTAAGATCATAAACCTGCTGGTGTCCCACGGTGCCAAACTCAACAAGCAGAACAAGATGGGATACACAGTTTGTCCACTTTTCTTTATTTTGCATTGTTTCTGTTTGGATGTTCTTCGTTGTTGATACGGATGTCTTTGTCAGGCGTTGTCCGTAGCAGTTCAGTACAGCAGAGAGGAGGCGGTGTTGAAGCTCCTTCAGCTGGGGGCAGACAAATCCATAAGAACAACGAGCGGCAAAAGTCCTGCTGATCTGGCTGAGATCTTCGGGCACACGCAGGTAACTGGTACTACCTGAAAGCTCTGATAGCTTTTCAATATGCGTTAAAGTTAGTCTGGTGGAGTACAGTTGTAATAGTTTCTGTACTGTCAGAATCATCCGTGTCCTTCCTCTCATTTTACTGTCCACAGATCGCGCACATTTTGACTTCATCCCACCTTTCTGCTGCTCAGGCCGTCACTTCTGTGGACGAGAGCCCGTCTACATTCTTCAAGACGAACTCTGAATACCCATCCTCTACGAAGAGGCAAGACAAACACAAAATCACAAGTACTTTGTACCATTAGCTCATGTCCATGTGTTTCTGTCACTTGGGACAGAAACACAAAAAACTGACTGCAACTGACCAAAACGCAAGAGTCAACATTTTCTGGGACTGATGAGACGCAACTGGAGTTTTTTTTACTTCCAGTCGCATCATCCAAGTTTCTGTGGGTTTGGTGGGTAGAAAGTAGACTTTTTTTTTTTTCCTCAACCTTTATTTCTACAGGTTAGTCTCATTGAGCCTCGAGGACTCGTTTACAAGAGACACCTGATGTAACAGAGAATGATGACAACAGCAGACAATCATAAAAAAGTGTATAAAATGCCTAGAAGTGATTTAAAGATGAAAATGGACCAGTACAAAAAGTGCTTGGATCCAAAACTAACATCATTTTATTAACAAGTTAACTGAACATGAAGCCAAAGCATGGAAGTTTAATCAGTAAAACTGAAGTAAAGGAATTATTCTCAAAAAAAGTAACTAAAATAAAAACTGCAAAGTAATTATTCAGAACCAAGTCGCCACCAGCCAGTGGTGATTTTAGCCTCTTTTTGGGGGTGCTCAAACACCCCTAATTTTAACTCTGCACCCCTGAAAAACAAACTATCATTGGGATTTTGAAAGGAAGCTCTCAAACCTTAGATTCACCAAAATATTGAATACATTTGGAATAAATATGGAATAAATGACGACACTCAAACGGGCCATGAAAATCTGATTTTTTTGTTGTTTTGTTTTGCACAAGTCAGATCCTCAACGCCGCCTGTCGATCAATCCAGCAGGATTGTCAGCAACTGACCAATCAGCAATTTCAATTTGTCCCAAAGGTAAACTCCCCTTACCTGCAGGAGCTCCACCCCCTTTTCCTCTGACAACATTGTCTGGATTTTGCGTCATAAACACTTTGCAGTCAGAGGGATTCTGTGAAAAATCATCAGGAAAAGGGTTAAAGGTGGTCAGTGGAGAACATGTAATCCAGACAGTTACTCTGAGAGATTAGAGGGTGGAATACAGTTTATTCCATTTCAAGATCTGAACAGACCAGAAACCTGCATGTTAGTCTGCCTTCAGGCCCAGGCCTCCCTTGCAAAAGAGACCTGTGGTCTCAGTGGGATTTGCCTGGTAAATAAAAGTTAATAAAATAAAGTGTGGAAAAATGTAAAAGGTAAAGCCCTGCAGCCGACCTCATGATCAGCTGAAAACAGTGATAAACAGGAAGTACACAGGTTCATCTGCACGAAGGTAACTGCAGGTAAATCCTCCAGTTTCTGTCATAATTACATGAATGTTTAAAGGTTAATGCTTCAAGCTTGTTGTGCTTTGTTTTGTGTGTAGATTTATGTTGTGACTTTTGGTTAAATAACTTTAGTCTTTGTTTGCTATGATCTTTAAAATGTGTTTTTGTGACTGAGCTCCTGGTTTACGGCCGTACCACCCTGAACACACCCCATCTCATCTGGTCTCTGAGCAGGGTCAGGCCTGGTTAGTACCTGGATGGGAGACCACCTGGGAATACCAGGTGCTGTAAACTTTTGCACTTCTCACAAACCTCACCAGGTGGTGCGTTGTTCAAGACGAGCCATTGTCAGCACTGGGGGCTAAGCACCCCTAAAGGTCAGATCCTAGAACCGCCCCTGCCACCAGTTTAACACGTTGTGTTTATGGTGAAAACAGACAAAGCACCACACGCCTCTAAACCCCAGAGGAAACACAAACAACCACCAACAAGAGACCTCAAGTTGTCCCCGTCGCGGAGCAAAGAGGGGGGAATTGGAAATCCCCTTCATCCATGCATGTTGTGAGCGTGATGACTTGGAAAATACGTCTGGCACCAACTTCCATTTTTGGTGTGTGGCTGCTTGTAGGTGTAAGAAAGGTTCCTCTTGAAAATTCAGTTTCCACATCAAAATTTCAAGGTAGTTGACGCACATGTGAATACACGTTAACCTTGTGAGCTGGAGCTGGTTGTTATACTTCTATCTGGCAGCGTGGTCATCACTGCAGAGTCCATGACTGGACCGTTTCAGACGTGGATTTAAAGAGTCGCCTTTAACTCCTGTCTGCATTCACTTCATGTTCATTCATTCTTTTCACAGTAAATTCTGCTACTTCTTAACATGTGTGTTTTGCTGATGATGCACCGTTTTCTGAGCCTGGTTCTGCTGGTGGTTTCTTCCTCATGAGGGGTTTTTCCTCTCCACTGTTGCCTCTGTGCTTGCTTACAGCGATGAAGTGAAAACTCTAAGCAGTGTGCTGGCTCCTTAGATTAAAAAAGTTAATTGAAGTTATTTGTATGTGAATGTTTCTGTACAGTGCCCTGAGACTACTTTGTAGCAGCTGTGGCTGAGAGATTAGAGCAGTCGTCCTCCAATGCAAGGGTTGCAGGTTCGATTCCACCAGCAGTCACATCCTGAAGTGTCCCTGGGCAAGACTCTGAACCTCTCACTGCCTCCGATGTGTGTCCCATCAGTGTATGAATGTGATCTAAAGCTCTGATTAGTCTTTGTTGAGCTCTAGCTGTATGAACCGGTAAATGAGGCACAGATTGTTGTAAAGAACTTTGAGCATCTTGATAAGAAAGAAAGGAGCTGTATCAGTACAGTCCATTTACTTCTGTTGTGATTTGGAGCTATATAAGTAAACTGCATTGAATATTTTTATTTCCATCAATCTTTTACTTCCAGAGTCATCTTCCATTACTCTGTTGCCAGTTTGCTCCCTGTTGGACTCTCAGTCCTGGGCCTGTGTGTTGGTCCGCTGTCACACCAAACATAAACAACAACAAACTTCTTCCACGAATGTTTAGTCGACTCGAGCTGCGCTGCACAGTCATCAGACAGAAACGTATTCATCTGTCTGGCATGTGGGGTTACTGCTCTGGAACAAGCAGGAAAGGTTTCCCATGTCAGCAACAAACCACATATATTTTCACATTTTTACAAAATCAAGGGGAATCAGAATAAACTTTATTATCATTGCACCGAAATACAGTGAGAATATGTTCGTACAGTCGTCTGAAAGATGGGCGGCGTGCACGTTGCTGCTGCTCCTTGAGACCACAGCCCCTTATCTTTTTTTTTCAGAATACTTTTTAGATAGAAAAGGGGGAAAAGCCATGAGGAGAGGACAGTGGTATTACAAAAAAGATCTCTTCACACTTTGTCTCATCAGGACATGATTTAAAACATCAAAAAACTATTTATAGACACGTTACATATACATGTGACAACAAGACGGTGAGATTTGTCCATGAAGCACTTCCAGATAGACCATAGTCCTGATAAGATGTTGGTGTCAGCCGGTGCAGCTTTTGATAAGCATTCACAGAAGTTCTGGGGGGGGGGGGGGGTTGTGATAGACAGCTTTTTCCTTAGTTTACACACATCCCAGGAGAAATGTGATAAGTTGGCCTGCTTCGAGGCCAATCGGGGGAATCAGAATCAGATAAGCCACGATGGTTGACTTTTTCAGGCAGACCGTTTTTTTCTTGTCATCCTTGAGCCCTGCTGGTACTTTCGATCCAAAATGGCCAGATTTGTGGGCATTCCACTGGTCCGTACTTACGAGCCCCTCCAAGGTCGTCCCCAACATGCTGGCGAGTCCTAGAAGCCACAGGTGGCCTGTGATTCTCACAAATTGCTTCCATCTTACGGTTTAGCCCGTAAATCAGCTGATTTTGAGTACTCGCAGCACAAACCAAACCTTCACACAGACTTGGCAGTTTTGCCGTGGTCCAAACTGCTTCTGCCGTCTTCCTTAATAGTCGATAACATAGGAATCTATCGATGCCAAAAAATCAGAAACCCTGCTATCATGGTTCTTATTATATAAAGGTCTTCAACGTCCTCCTGAGACAATACGGAAAGATGCATCAGCTCCTAATCCATGACGTATCCTGCTGCGTGAGTCTCAGTGGGGCATGAGGGCTCTCCAGAACCCTGTCGCTTTGTTGAAAAGAGTCCAGCTGAGCAGATCCATGACTGGAGTTTTAATTACAGAAGATGTGTAATAGGAGCTCTGATACACAGACGGAGAACAAAAAACCAGGAGGACGGGAGAGCAGCACCAGCAGGAGGAGGTAAAAGCGTCCGCCTTGCACGAAAGCGAGTGAGGAAGGAAAACAGGCACTTAAATATATTTAATTCACTTGTCGAAGGTGGATTTATAATTTTCTAGTCTTTGTTCGTCTGTAAACTTTCTCTTGTCCCATACATAACTTTTTTATCTGCTCTGTATAATTCAATAAACTTTATACACATATGCGTCGCCACTAGAGGAGTGTCACGTGGACTTTACATCACCCCAGCTCCGGGGTCAAGGTCACAAATCAAGGTCAAGTCTAGTCCGGGCCACAGATTGCTGTATAATTTTTGACGGGTGTATAATGTGCCATGTGGTACTCTTGTTGGTTATACCTGTCCCAACCTGTTATCTTTTATAATAATTCATACTTGTGGAAAGAAATGTAAGTCCTGTTTTCTGTGCTGATGTGCTCTTTCATTGCCAACAGGCTTGATGAACTTGAGCTTTTCCTGCACGGCCTTGATCTGGGCTACCTGACCAACATCCTGTCTGTGAGTATTCTACGGCACAGTGAGACGACGTGTTACGTAATCTGTCACTTTGATGTGTTCGACGTGATTCAACATCTGGTCTATAACGCATTCCACCGTGTCATATAACATTTAAGAACAAACAGTTCATCCTTCTTACTGCGTCTGTTTAGGGTTCAGGAGGTTCAGAATCAGTCAGGTGCTGCTGATCAAATGCATTGATGGCTAAAATGCCAAGAAGAGAAACAATTGTTGCTGCATGTCAAACTACGAGGGGTTAAAGGTCATTTTCCAGGCGTCTGTCTTTCTACAGAGATTATTCACAAGTGACCAACATTTGACAGCTGCCAGTTGCTCATGACTGGATCTTCTTTTTCCTTCAGCTTTTCCCTCTTCAGGGGTCTCCACAAGGGGTCCTCCTCCTCCATCGTACTCTGTCCTCTGTGTCCTCTGTCTTCACTCTGTCCTCTGTGTCCTCTCTAACTGCATCCATGTATCTCCTCTTTGTCTTTTTCCTGCAGCTGCATTTCAAACATCCTTCTACCAATATACCCACTGTCCCTCCTCTAAACATGTCCAAACCACTGTCCCTCCTCTGGACATGTCCAAACCACTGT
>NC_056507.1:1168110-1172407 GCF_014905685.2 Nematolebias whitei
CCTCCGGACGTGTCCAAACCGCTGTCCCTCCTCCGGACGTGTCCAAATCGCTGTCCCTCCTCTGGACATGTCCAAACCACTGTCCCTCCTCTGGACATGTCCAAACCATCTCAGTGTGTCCTCTATAACTTTATCTCCCAGTTGTTCAACCTGTGCTGTTCCTCTGATGATCTCATTCCTGATCTTCTCCATCCTTGTCTCTCCTAAGGAGAACCTCAACATCTTCATTTCTGACACTTCCAGTTCTGTCTCCTGTCTTTTTGTCCATGTCTCTGTCTCCAGACCATACAACATAGCTGGTCTCACCACTGTCTTGTAAACTTTTCCTTTGACCTTTGACCTTTGCTGACACCCTTTTGTCACAAATCACTCCTGAAACTTTTCTCCATCACTCCATCCTGCCTGGGCTCTCTTCTTCTCCTCTTCACCACACTCCCCATGTTCCTGGACAGTGTGGTAAAGAGGTGAAAAAGCGAGTCCAGGCAGGATGGAGAAAAGTTTCAGGAGTTGTTTTAGTAAATTCACACCAAGTTCAGGAAGTGTATCGCTCAGACAAATGACCAATAAGCCAAGAGCTCCATTTTAGTCTTTCTTGCCTCATTTTTCAGGTTAAAGGTTAAAGTTCATTACGGGACAGATGGAGAAAAATACGTCAGGTTTTAGACGTGTTGCAGGAGAAAACCTCTAAAAAGATGAATCACTCCTGAGTTTTTCACCCATCTTGTTTTTCCTCGTTGGTTTTGATTAGTAAATATTAAAGCCCGACTGATATGGACATTTTCTCTATCACCAATACTGATATTGGGCGGGGCTTAATGCCAGTAACTGTTATATTGGCTGAAAATCTGTTAACATTGTCCACCCCCAAGAATCTAAGTAAACAGCTACTTTTAAACTTGGGATTCATTTTAAAATTATTTTATTTGCTTTTAAAGCTCTAAATGAACTTGCCCCGCCCTATCTGTCAGAGCAGCTGCATCTGTGCACACCTCTGGATCCCTCAGGTCACGTGACCAGCTGCTCCTGAGCGTGAGCTCAGAGGAGACCTTTGCTGCTGCAGCTCCTAAACTGTGGAACCACCTTCAGTGAACATCAGACTCTTCCCTGTCTGTTTTTAAATCCTTCTTAAACCATCTCTTCTTCTCCCTGACCTTTGACACCATCTGAGGCGTTAACTTTAATCATTTTAATACATCTTTCTTATCTGATGGTTTCATTATGTGTACCTCACTTTGGTCCTGTGGGTGTTACAGTCTCTATAAATAAAGCTGGTATGGTCAACCTGTTTTAACGTTTGAAGTCTTGAAACAGTCTTCCTAACATGCATTTTCTATCCCCCACCATGCACCATAAAGTGTATTACAACAATATAAATTAAAGAAGCGCCTTCCTGTTCATCGTTCAGTCATGGTCAAGGTCTAATTAGTATCGTCCGCAGCAGAGTTAATTTTTTTGTAGAGAAGTAAATATTTTAGATACATGCTCTCATGTATAAAGATTTGAGTGGATTTTTTACTCAAACATGGCATACGCTTGACAGAACTGTATACTCGAGTCCAAGCACAAATCGAGCAGAATTACTGTGCAAGTCCAGATCAAGATGAAATCAAGTGCACGGGACACCTGCCCTGAAACGCCTCAACTTAAAGATGTAAATAGATGCAAACTAGCTGTGGGTGACTTTTTTTTGTTTTTCAAAAAAATCTGCCGTTTAGAGATGATCCAACATTTTTCAGTCAGGTCATCTGAACAGTTTCTTTCTTTTGTGCTGAAACATTTCATCTTCCATCCAGAAGGCTTCATCAGTCAACGAAACACACAACACAAAACTGATTCTTCCCCCAAACAGCTTACTCCAAAGTGGAACAAACCAGTTATGTTGGTGCTAAGATGGTGTCTTTGTCACGCCCCCTCCTCCGGTGCCGGCCCTCTCCCTTGTCGGCAATCATGTCAAACTGGTTCAAAACCAAAGAGACCATCTTAGCACAAATAAAACTGGTTTGTTCCACTTTGGAGTAAGCGGTTGGGGGAAGAATCAGTTTTGTGTTGTGTGTTTCCTTGACTGATGAAGCCTTCTGGATGGAAGGTGAAACGCTTCAGCACAAAAGAAGAAACTGTCCAGATGACCTGACTGAAAAATGTTGGATTGTATACCTGGATTATTGAGCATGGACTTTGTTGGTTTTAGAGATTTACTGATGCCAGGCTGAAGAGCAGAGATGGCGCATTATTCTCTTGGGAGCGGTGGGGAATACAGAGCCCTCTTGAAGCGTGTTCGGCACGGCTGCTTCATTGACACATGGACATGTGTTTGCATGGGAATTTGTCACGAGACATGTAGTTTACATATTTGGCTTGCAGATGGTTTGATGTGGGTCAGCAGACGTGTTCAGCCTTCAGTGAAGTATGAGGGCGGTTCTTGACAGGTGCAGGTAGCTCGTCGTTGCTGTTCAGGTAAAAAGGCCCGTGCAGGTACATCTGTTACAGGAGAAGCTGTTGTCTTTTTATTGTAAGTGGGTGAATTCTCTTCACTTTCTGACTTTTTCCCATGCTCAGGAAAACGATGTCACATGGAACAACCTGCTGACCATGGAGAAGGATGACTTTGAAAAGGTAGAGGATGAAAATACATCTGTGTATCTGAAGTCACAGCTTCTTAGCTTTAAAAAAGCACTGGAAGCAAACTAGAAATACCTCTTTGTCATTTTCTCATTTGTTAGATTGGTATCACAGACCCAGAGGAGCAGCAGAAGGTGATGAGGGCTGTGCAGCAGATGCACCTGGACAACGTGGACTTGGACTCAATTAGCCCTCTTGGAGCTGGAGACATGGGGTAGGATATCACTTCACGTTTAGCTCAGCGTTGCAGTCAGCGCAGGTTCACAACAAAACGGTAAACTGACAGGATCAGCAGCATCACCTCAGTACCAAAAAAAGTTTGGTTGTTGTTTAAGAAGTCTCAACATTAAACAGAAGTTCAATATTCTTAAAAAGAAAAAAGAAACTTCAAACTGTGCAACAATTTAAAAATAAATCCTCATTTTAAATCCCCAAATACTTTGAACACGCCATTGTCTAGCAGTGGTTCCCAACCCTGGTCCCTGAGGAACACCATCCTGCACGTTTTAATTGTTCCCCTGGTCCAGCACACCTGATAGTGATTTAATTACTTCCTCGGGTTCTGCAGAAGCTTGTTAATAACTCTTCCATTGAAATCAGGTGTGTCCATGCAGGAAAGCACTAAAGCATGCAGGATGGTGTTCCTCAAAGACCAGGGTTGGGAACCACTGATCTACAGAACATTTGATGAAGGATTCATGTGTTTGAGAATTTTAAAATGTCCCTGGGAACAAGAAGCGTGACAAAAACCTTGCAGTGAAGCTTTAAAAAGAGCTGCGAGTCAGTCGTGCACAATGCTGCTTGAGTTTAGGAACATTGTTAGAAATTGTGTCATTTGTGAACGTTAAAGCTCTATCAGTCAAATTTTATCTTAACGTGAGCTCAGTATTCAACCATCTGGTCTGAAAGTCATAAACTGTGGTCAATTTATAATTGTCTGTCGCTACAGAGGATGACTGCGTGCATGAGAGCGTGAGAGACACCTTACTGACTGTACATGTAACCTTACTGACTGACTGTACATGTAACCTTACTGACTGTACATGTAACCTTACTTACTGACTGTACATGTAACCTTACTTACTGACTGTACATGTAACCTTACTGACTGTACATGTAACCTTACTGACTGTACATGTAACCTTACTGACTGTACATGTAACCTTACTGACTGTACATGTATCCTGACTGTACATGTAACCTTACTGACTGTACATGTAGCCTTACTGACTGTACATGTAGCCTTACTGACTGTACATGTAGCCTTACTGACTGACTGTACATGTAACCTTACTGATTGTACATGTAGCCTTACTGACTGTACATGTAGCCTTACTGACTGTACATGTAGCCTTACTGACTGTACATGTATCCTTACTGACTGTACATGTAACCTTACTGACTGTACATGTAACCTTACTGACTGTACATGTATCCTTACTGACTTTACATGTATCCTTACTGACTGTACATGTAACCTTACTGACTGTACATGTAACCTTACTGACTGTACATGTAACCTTACTGACTGTACATGTATCCTTACTGACTGACTGCACATGTATCCTTACTGACTGTACATGTAACCTTACTGACTGTACATGTATCCTTACTGACTGTACATGTAACCTTGACTGTACATGTAACCTTACTGACTGTACATGTAACCTTACTGACT
>NC_056507.1:1172417-1187250 GCF_014905685.2 Nematolebias whitei
GACTGTACATGTAACCTTACTGACTGTACATGTAACCTTACTGACTGACTGTACATGTATCCTTACTGTCTGACTGTAGTGACTGTACATGTATCCTTACTGACTGACTGACTGTACATGCATCCCTACTGACTGACTGTACATGTAGCCTTACTGACTGTACATGCAACCTTACTGACTGTACATGTAACCTTACTGACTGTACATGTAACCTTACTGACTGCCTGTACATGTAACCTTACTGACTGACTGTACATGTAACCTTACTGACTGACTGTACATGTAACCTTACTGACTGAATGTACATGTATCCTTTCTGACTGACTGTACATGTATCCTTACTGACTGACTGTACATGTATCCTTACAGACTGACTGTACATGTAACCTTACTGACTGTACATGTATCCTTACTGACTGTACATGTAACCTTACTGACTGTACATGTAACCTTACTGACTGACTGTACATGTAACCTTACTGACTGTACATGTATCCTTACTGACTGACTGTACTTGTATCCTTACTGACTGACTGTACATGTAACCTTACTGACTGTACATGTAACCTTACTGACTGACTGTACATGTAACCTTACTGACTGTACGTGTATCCTTACTGACTGACTGTACATGCATCCTTACTGACTGACTGTACATGTATCCTTACTGACTGACTGTACGTGTATCCTTACTGACTGACTGTGGTGTTGCGTTAGTGTCTCATGATGATTGCTGTACGTACAGTAGTCTACAGTTTCTATCGTCTCCGTGTGTCTCTGCCACCTAAGACATTAAGTTCTGAGGGTTTCATGTGATGGAAGTATCTCCTGGAACTCCAGGATTTACTTTTGGAAAAATCAGGGGAATTTGTTTCCATCAAAATGTTGGGAAGCTGCTGCTGCTGTTGGGGAATGGCAGCTGCCAAGTTCATGGCAACAACCAACACAGAAATGTTCCTGTTTGTAGAATCGCTAAATAATGTTGCTGTTTTTGTTTCATTTGTTTAATATAATTTTCTTCCATTCATTTTTCATTTTATGTGATTGTGTATTGTTGTTTGTACGTCATCTGTGTTCCTCGTTTAAAGCAGGCCTCTTGTAAATGAGTCCCCGAGACTCAGTGACACTAACCTGTAGAAGAAAAGGTTGGATGAATGAATCATGAACCAACCGGCTTGTCGAGCCCTACTCTAAAAGTTTGCAGCTCAGATTGTGTAAGAGTTCTTCAGTGGCTGTGGAACCAGTCTACTTGCACATCTGGAAAGGTACATAAAGGTATGGTCGGCTTTAAGAGCATCATGTACTCAAACCCAGGGAGCCTATTTTACTATTACATTTACAAGTTTTTAACTTTTCAGTTACACGTTTAAGTGGAGGCACCTGTCTCAGTGTGGAAATCTTTGTGTGTCGGCACACACACCTCAAGCTGCCTCTCTTTGGCATGGCAGGGGTCGACATGAGGAGTTTGTTTGTCCAAGACGGTCTTCTTTCGTCTGGGACAACCAGATCTCACCTCGGGGTTGTCCGGTTGTTCAACCAAATGAAACAGGCACAGAGTGAAGTTCTCCGTCGCCGCGACAGATTTCTGACATGTCATCTGTAAAAATGAAAGGGGGAAAAACGAGTGTTTAGTTTTGGTCTTTTTAAAGCCTTCCAATGATCCAGGGGTTAAACTGACGCCACTTTCAACCAACAAAGAGAACCAGAGTCATAGTTTGAGCCAATCAGAGCAGGGCGGGGCGGGGCCTGCTGTAACGGCAGGTGAGAGCACCAGAGTTTCCTGGACTATTTTCCAAGGAGGACACCCAAACTGATTATTAATCGCATGTTGGAACGTGACCAATTCATCACCCCATCCCCTGTTCCTGCTCCACGCCCCTGACGTCCCAAGCACTTTGGTAAATAAAATCTAACAATTTATAAAACGTTACTGTGTGAGGAGCATCATCATCAGACGTGCAGCCTGCCTGCGTGGCCAAACTTGTGGCCTTCAAATGATGCAGCGCAGTTCGCTCAGCCAGTCTCTCTCAGTGAGACAGGAGGCTGCTTCAGTTCTTATAATTAACAAAATTAACTCTAAAAGAGAAATATTCAAATGTCCCACATTATACCAGACATGTTTCTCCATTTCTCTCTGAGAGTTTCAGGTGTTTGCATTTATCATAAATATGTAAAAGGTTCAGTTCTACACGTGATTTAACAACAACAAGGTGTTTGTATGGATGAGCTAAACCTGTACACAGTATGCTGTGTATTTGACCCAAGTTAAAGTACACTGTATACTGTGTACTTTCAATAGTCGTGTACACAGTATGGACCAGGGGAAAAGGTTTCATCACCAAACGGTTTATGGGAGTTGAATCTGAACAGTTGACATTTGTTGACAGCAGCAGAAATGTGTAGAGAAAGGCTGAATAGATGAAATAATTAAATCTGAAATTAGCTAAATAGAAGCTGATGAGAACAGAAAAAGCTAAAAATAGCTGAAACAGCTGGCGACAAAACTGAAATTAATAGAAAGAAGCAGAATGAAGCAGAAGTGTAAAATATTACAAAGAATTTTAAAAAGCAGAAAAACGTCTAAAATTTCCTGAAGAATACCTAAAATGTAGTTGAAACAGTGTGAAAAGGTGAAATTAGCAGAAAGAAGCCGAGCAGAGATACCATACCACTTTATAAAGAACTGAAAAACAGCAAGAAGGCCGACTGAAGTGCTGAACAGCAAAACAAGCAAAGCACACGTCAGAACATACATGGATGAATAAATAAATAAGTTGTATAGATCCACAGAGGTCAAGATAATAACTAATGACAGACGGTACAGAGAAGTTAAAATCAGCTCACGCAGTGACAAAATCCAGGGAATTAAAGTGAGTTTTTAAACGAGACCTAAAACCAGCGAGAGGGAGCCTGCCTGACCTGCAGTGGTAACTCAGTCCACAGTTTGGACCTGCAGCAGAGAAGGTTCTGTCACCTCTGAGCTCAAGACGAGTGACTGGAACCAATAAAACATCGCTGGGGGACATATGGCTGCAGCAGATCAGTGAGTTAGGAGGGGGCAGAACTGTTCAGAGATTTAAAAACATACAGAAGTATTTTAAATGAATTTGGAAGTGAACTGGGAACCAGTGCAGGGAGGCCAGAACCGGAGTAATGTGCTCTCTTTTGCCTGGACCAGTTAAATTTTGGGCCGCAGCATTTTGGACCAGTTGTAATTGTGCAATGGAGGAGTGAGTGATTCCAAACAGAAGTGCACTGCAGTAATCGAGCCTGGATGTTATGAACGCATGTAATACAGTCTCAGATTCATTCAACCTTTATTTCTACAGGTTAGTCCCACTGAGCCTCAGGGACTCATTTACAAGAGAGACCTGATTTAAACAAAGAGTGATGACAACGGTGGACAAACGATGACAATAATCATCATAAAACAAAGCGTACAAATTGAGAAGAGCAAATAAAAGAAAATGGTATTTAAAAGAAAGACGAAACAAAAACATCTAGATTGTAAAGTGATGTAGAAAACTAAAAACAGGAACATGTGTGCATTGGTTTTTGCCTGGAACTTTCAACAGATCATGGCCAAGATGATGAGATGAAAAAATAGCTGAAAAACTGAACTTAGCAGAACGAATCTGAAAGGAGCTGAAACAGCTGAACTAGAACCAAAGCTGAAATGAGCGGTCAGTGGTGACGGCTCAGAGTTTGAAGGACGTGAAGAGCTGCATTCATTTTCAGCAAGAAGCCTGGAAACGCTGAATAGTTCCAAAAGTAAAAACTGCTTTTCCAAAAGTCGCAACATGAATGTCCTAAACGAGCCGAACGTTTTGATACATGAACTGAGTTGCACGCTGAAAAACAAATCTCGATAGTGAGAATTCTGTATAAACATTGACACTAACTATTCTGTACGTAACTTCATATTCAGAGTACAGAGCAAACAAGGTGTCGAACTTTTTTAACATCACAGTATTTTAAAATGTTCACACTCCTAAAATTGTCTGGTAAATAAAAAATAAATAATTAAGTTGTCATATAGAACCCTAAACAGCCGTGATGGAAGTGGTAAAACGTTGAACACTTGTCAGTGAACCCTCCCCCCGCCTTCTTCTCCCTAAAAGGCTCCATCTGTCCTCCTCCACTGGAAGTCATCCATCAAGTTGATGACTATCTCACTGTCCAGGTTCTGCACCGCCCTTCCTCCCGTCCCCACAGCTGAGCCTCGAGCCCGGCTGTAATGGTTTAATGGAGCTCTAATGATTTGTAAGGTGAGAGGGAGCGGGTGCTTGCAATAAGCATGAATCCTCAGCTCAACTGGACTTGTTGGCTTCACTGTACCAGCCCTCAGAGTTGCAGATAGCAAGTTCTAGTACTGCTTCTTTATCTTCCTGATTGGTTGAGTACTGGCTAGGCTGATTGTTTTTGAACATGAGTCTGTGTGAGCAGATGAGTACGAATGAACGCATGAGATCAGCAGCATGGATAATCAGCAGCACATATCACCAATCAAAGTGGCATTACAGTGATTTTTTTTCACAGTGATTATTCTGGTCATGAGTCTAACAGCCTCAGGGTAGAAGCTGGTCCTCAGTCTAGTGGTTCTACACTTAATGCTCCTCAACCTCCTTCCTGAGGGGAGTGGGGCATAAAGTGTGTGTGCTGGGTGAGTTGGGTCCTTCATGATGCAGGTGGTCCTCTTCCTTTGCAGAAAAGCACCCCCAAATTTTGATGTTTCCACCCCCATGCTTCATGGTTGTGTCGGTGTTCTGGGGGTTCATCCTTCTTCCTTCAAACACAGCGAGTGGAGTTGATACCAAAAAGCTCTGATTTGGTCTCATCTGACCACATGACCTTCTCCCATCATCTCATCCTTCTTGTTTTCCTTCAGTCAATGTAGGTTGCATGGGGCACTTGATAAGGTGGCAAAATAGTTGCCCACCACTTATAGAGAAAGCAGTAGACGTATGTAAACAGGCCACCCTGATCATTGACGACACTATGCGTTCTAGTTTTATATTGCTTAAAAATAGTTTTTTCAAATGATTAGGTAAAAAAAAATGTCTTGGCCACCTCCCTCTTTGCTCTATGTCCCATCTCCTTATATTCCTGTCTCCTCTCTTCACTCCTCTCTCTGTCATATTTCTTCTTGTCTAACCTCTTTCTTTGAACAGCTTCCTGCACTTCACTATTCCACCACCAGGTTTTCTGATAATCCATTCTCTGTCCAGATGACACACCAAGTACCTTCCTACCTGTCTCTCTAATTACTGTTGCTGTAGTAGTCCAGTCATCTGGAAGCTCTTTCTTACCACCCAGAGCCTTTAACAGCTCCTCTCTGAATTTATCACAACATTCTTCCTTCTTCATCTTCCACCGTTTGGTCTTCTTCTCTGATTTGACTCTTCTTCTCTTCTTCACAACAACAGTCATTCTACACACAACCATCCGATGCTGTCTGGCCACGCTCTCCCCTGCCACAACCTTACAGTCTCCAATCTCCCCCAGGTTTCCTCTTCTACACAGAATGTAGTCGACCTGCGTACTCCTTCCTCCACTCTTATAGGTCACTCTATGCTCCTCCCTCTTTTGGAAACAGGTGTTGACTACAGCCATTTCCATTCTCTTGGTGAAATCCACCACCATCTGTCCTTCCTGGTTTCTTTCCTTGACACCAAACCTACCCATCACTTCCTCATCCTCTGTTTCCTTCACCAACATGTCCATTCAGGTCTGCTCCATCACCACTCTCTCCTCCCTGGGAATACTCTCTATCACTTCATCCAGATCTTTCTCCTCCTCATCACATCCACCCTGTGGAGCATAACCACTGACAGCATTTAGCATCAGACCTTCTACTTCCACCTTCAGACACATCACCCTATCTGACACTCACCTCTACTACATTCTTTACCAACTCCTCCTTCAGGACCACCCCATGGTAAAACAGTTTAAAGTATAATTGTCTCAAATGATTGGGGTGGCCAAAGATTAATCTGTGGTGACTAATACAATCATTGCACCTGGTGGTGGATAAAATTGCTTCTCCACTCGCCAGGATTTGTCACTCTGCACTGCCTCGGACAATATGTATATTTTTAACACCTTCCTCTGTTCCTCTCCACAGTGCAACTCCCACTCACTTGAATATCTTGCAGAAAAAACATTAAGATTTACTTTCATTCCCTTTCAATTTCAGTCTAGAAAAACACTCCAAAAATAGAAATGTACCATCAAATCCTTCAGTGTAAAGTTCGTTTGATTCTTGAAATCTATTGAAGGATTTCTGGTCAAACGATAAACATTACTCCTGAAACCTAAGTTTTTGTTTTTTTATGTACTGTAAGGGAGGAAACGTGCCGATGTATTGTCAGTGGAGCAGGGAGATGGAAGTGTAACTTGGATGAATAAACATTAAATAGCACAGTTTTCAAGTTTATATGTTTCTGTAGACCTTGGGTAGGAACAAACACGCACCAACACTTTCACTGCTTTGACAGGTGAGCTAAAAGAATGGTTCCTTCATCTGATAAGGAGACATGCTTGAAGTGATCTTGGATCTGCTCCATCTGCTGTCATTTGTCAGTTGCTGACTGATGCTAATAAAAAATTAACTTTTCCTGCCAAAAGTAGGCTCAGTGGTTTACCGTCTTTCAGCATTCAAGCATGACATCTAGTGTGCCTTCTTCTCAGCCGGGCCCACCATCACCCTGTGCCCCTAGATAAACTAACAGCTGGAGAAGGGAGGTGTGGGTGCAGCAGAGGCTGGCTGACAGTGTTTACTCGCCCGTCTGACAGAGTGTTAGGAGGGCTGGGGCGGCTGCCTGCTCAGTACCCTCAGCGAGGGAAATGTACCATTAAGGTGAGAACTATCAATATCCCACAATTCCAGACGATGGTAAGATGGAACGAAGAAGCTGATGAATATAAATAAATCATTTAGGGTGGATGTTTTCAGAAGGGCATGACAGGATGGGTTCGTATGGGGAGGAGGAGGTGGGGAGAAAGCTCGGCCACCTGCTCGCTGAGGTGGACTCCAAGGAAAAAACATGAAGGATGTGAGCACCAAGTGTGGTTCAAGCTATCAGTCTGTCTGCACTGTCATCGCCGAGCATCTTCAGCAGACCCTGCCTTCCTCCTTCATCTCTGAAGCGCTCGATTTAAAGGAGCTGGACTCGGCTTCAATGGGCCATTTAGATTATTATGAAAGTAGTTAAAACTTTAGTCATGTATTGTACCTTCTAGGATTAGACTTTTGATGTTTATAGCAAAGTTGACACATTGTCGTTACTGGACTTATACTGTAGCATTAATGCAGTTCTGCTCTTAAGTCAAAATAATCAGACAATTTGTACTAACCATTAAAATATTTATTAGTGGTTTTACTTTAATGCACAAATACATCATGCCCTCTGTTAATAAATCATTTAAATTTGTTTCATTAGTAATTTTTCTGTTGTTTCATTTTGTTTTTCACTGCTCCTTTCTTCATGGTTCACCACAGTGAGTGAACTCGCACGAAGGTTTAGCAATTGTTTTACACAGGACGCCCTTCAAGGCTTTGAATGTTGTGGGGATGTCTTTGTTCATACGCCTTTGCAACATTGTGTGGACATCGGGGGCAGTGCCACTGGATTGGCAGACTGGGGTGGTGGTTCCCCTCTTCAGAAAGGGGGTCTGGAGAGTGCTCAAATTACAGGGGCATTACTCTCCTTAGCCTCCCTGGTAAGGTCTATTCAGGGGTACTGGAGAAGTGAGTCTAATCGTTGCTTGAACCTCAGATCCAGGAGGAACAATGCAGGTTTCTTCCTGGCCGTGGAACACTGGACCAGCTCTTTACCCTCACTAGGGTCCTTGAGGGGTCATGGGAGTTTGTCCATCCAGTCTACATGTGTTTTGTGGACTTGGAGAAGGCTTTTGACCGTGTTCCTCAGGGTACGCTGTGGGGGTGCTCCGTGAGTATAGGATTGGGGGCCCGTTGTTACGGGCTGTTCATTCCCTATACAAGCGGTGTGGGAGTTTAGTTCGCATTGCCGGTAGGAAGTCGAACGCCTTTAGGGGGGAGTTGGACTTTGCCAGTGCTGCCCATTGTCACCGATTCTGTTCATAACTTTTATGGACAGACCAACAAAGTCCATGATCAATAATCCAGGTATACAATCCAACAATTTTCAGTCAGGTCATCTGGACAGTTTGGAGTAAGCTGTTTGGGGGAAGAATCAGTTTTGTGTAGTGTGTTTCCTTGACTGATGAAGCCTTCTGGATGGAAGGTGAAACGTTTCAGAAAAAAAAAAAAAAACTGTCCAGATGACCTGACTGAAAATTGTTGGGTTTTATGGACAGAATTTCTCGGTGCAGCCAGGGACCGGAGGGTTTCCAGTTTGGTGGCCTCAAGATTCATTTCTGCTCTTTGCAGATGATGTGGTCCTGTTGGCGTCATCATGCCGTGATCTTCAGCTCTCACTGGAGCGATTTGCTGCCGTGTGTAGTGGTTGGAATGAGAATCAGCACCTCCAAATCTGAGGCCATGGTTCTCAACTGGAAAAGGGTGGATTGCTAAATCCTACAAGGTCTCACTTGTAAATGAGTCTTCGAGGCTCAATGTAATTTATCTGTATAAATAAAGGTTGAATAAAAAAAGTTCTCTTCAGGTCGAGGGTGAGGTTCTGCCTCAAGTGGAGTTCAAGTATCTTGAGTTTTGTTCCCGAGTGAAGGAAGAATGGAGCGTGAGATTGACAGATGAATTGGTGCAGTGTCTGCAGTATTGCAGACTCTGTGCCGGTCCATTGTGGTGAAGGGAGATAAGAGTCGGGAGGCAAAGCTCTCTGTTTACTGGTCGGTCTACGTTCCTCCCCTCACCTCTGGTCATGAACTCTGGTAGAGACTGAAAGAATGAGATCGTGGATCCAGGAGGTTGAAATGAGTTTCCTCTGCAGGAGCTGGACTCTCCCTCAGAGACAGGGGGAGAAGTTCAGTTATCAGGAGAGACTCGGAGTAGAACCACTGCTCCTCCACATCCAGAGGAGCCAGTTGAGGTGGTTCATCTGGTAAGGGATGCTCCCTGAGTGCCTCCCTAGGGAGGTGCTTCGGGCATGTCTGACTGGGAGGAGACCCGGGGAAGACCCAGGACACTCTGGAGAGACTAGTCTCTCTGTTGGTCTGGGGACACCTTGGAGTCCTCCCAGAAGAGCTGGAAGAGGCTGTGGAGAGAGATGTCTGGACCTCCCTGCTCAAGATGCTGCCCCTGAGACCTGACTGTGGAACAAATGGAAGAGGATGGATGGACAGACAGATGGAAGGATGGACAGATGTCTTTTCGTCCTTCCGGCTAATCGTCCGACAAACTAAAACCTCTTATTTCAGGTATTTAATAATTAGTATGAACCGTGGGGATGACGTGACATGTTGTGGTGTGAAACCAGTTATCGACCCAACTTCATAGCATCAAGTTAGATTTCTTAAATTTTGTATAGCTAAACTATTTGTCAGCACTGTAATCCATCTGCAGCAAAATAAATGTAAATATGCAGCTACGTGTTTAAAAGGTGGAACCAAATAATGTTTAATAACAGTGTAAGCTGTAAATTGTCTTTTCTTTTATTTACCGTTGTTGACACCTGATAAGACTGCTGATGTTTGTAAAAGATGTGTGGAACAGAAAATCACCATAAAATGTAACACTTTAGGGTTAAAGAGAAAGAGTAGTCCAATAAAAAACCTTTTTACTTTTGAGAGAGGAGTAAAGGAGGCCATCTTTGTGAAAAGAAACCGTCCATCATTAAACAGGGGTGGAGCCTCCAGGTTCAACTGTCCCCCTCTTACAATGCTGTGATTGCTAGTATCACTCAGCCCTCTGTGAACAGTAAACAGCCATCAGGTGCTAATGATCCATTGTTAGGCTGATGGTCCTTCTTGAGCATGTGATCAGCCGGTTCTGGTTGTCAGCAGCAAACTGGTTGATCCGCTCTGAGAAGGTGCTATTTAAGAGACTGAGCTGAATACAGCACCTCAGACTGAGGAAGTCCTCAGGATGAGAGACGAAACGTTTCTACATATTTTTTTGAATGTCCAGAGGACCAGACTTAAGTTTTTTAGATTTTTCTACCTGGATTATTGAGCATGCATCAGGATACTTTTTACTTTAAAACTAAGCTTCTATCCTGCTCTTTTCTTTAGGAGTGAAGATCTACAAAACTTTCTCATCAGTGTGAGACAACAGTGCTGCTACCTGACAGAAACTGTTCAGGATGTTGTGAGCCGTTTTCCTCGTCACGCCTCTCAGGTACAGTGTCTTCACCACTTGCTCAGGTCACTACAGGTGACCTCCGTCTCATTTATCACAGCAATGCAAGACGAGTTCTGTCATCACATGCAGTGTCACCAACAGTGGACTGAAATACTACTCACATGAGTACACGCTAACATCGTTCTGTTGGAATAGTTGCACAGTAGGAATGTGCAATACGGCATAAAATTCACATCACGATATGTCAGAGTCAGAGTTTCTTTATTGTCATTCGCACCTCATGTGGTACATGTGGTGGAGCGAAATTATGTCCACAGGGTCCCAGTTACATCCAACAATAAAATGTATAAGAATATATGTATATGTATAATGTATATGTGTTGTGAAGGGTGGCGATAACGATATGTATCACGATATGTTTTTGGTATAAAACTTGCAATAGGAATAAAAAAGCATAGGGTGTCCTTTTGCCATCATATATTTTGAATTAAGAAAATTCCACTACTAGGTGCAGAGAGTTTTTAAATGATAAATCAAGTATTAGGCTTCTTTCTTGTAGTGCAAAACAGTGCAAAAGATATCAAACTTAGTTTTAGGCATATGTTTTAAACAAAAGAATATGTTGTTAACCCTCAACAGTTTCCAGTCTTAAGAAATGAAGAGCAACAGACCAGCAACTGAAAACACTTCACCTCCAACCTCTAGTGGGCGCCTCCTTCCACTTTAAGGAGAGCCGACACAAAATGAGTCTGTGACCAGAGGGTCTGGCAGTAAAATCACACAACACAGAGTTCTTTTACAGATCGGAGAGCAGGTTTCTCTACAGCTGACCAACGCTTACTTTAACTTTAGACGGAAAAAAGAAACAGCATTCGATGGAACACAGCGTTTTGTGCATGCGTCTGAATACGGCAACACTACGGCAAGCCGGCTGTAGTTAGCTTGTAGCTTCACTACTTAGCTCTCCAAGAAAAGACTAACGCCACTTACGCACGGTTTTCAACTAAAAAAAGTAACGATTAAACTGACAGCTCTGATTTTACATCAGGCACAGCATTACTGCGGTTAGCCGGTAGAAGACAGATCTCTATCGTAGGCTACATTCTATTGTTTCTACCGTGTATCGTTTATATCACGCGTTCCTACTGCAAATAGGATTATATTTACCTGTCTCAGCTGCTTGTGAAGATTCCAGTCACCATGTCTGTGTATGGAGTTGTGCCAGAACAAGGCATGGACCGAAGAGTTGCTGCATCACGTTCAGAGATGAATATTCTGTCCTACATTCTGACAGATATTGTACATTCACAGGCAGAGATTTGTCATTCGCACGGTGGAACGAAATTATGTCCACAGGGTCCCAGTTACACCCAACAATAAAATGTAAAATAAAAACAGTGATAAGATCAAAGATATGAACTAAGAACAACATCAACTAAATATACACTAAGCACTAATAACAAAAAAACATTACGTCGAACAGCAGCACGAACATGAGTCTGTGTGAGCAGATGAGCACCATGAACACATCAACATGAAACAGATCAGCAGCAACATGAAACAGATCAGCAGCAACATGAAACTGATCAGCAGCAACATGAAACTGATCAGCAGCAACATGAAACTGATCAGCAGCAACATGAAACTGATCAGCAGCAACATGAAATAGATCAGCAGCAACATGATGTGATTTTTCACAGTGATTATTCTGGTTAGAGATTCATGAGTCTAACAGCCTCAGGGTAGAAGCTGTTCCTCAGTCTAGTGGTTCTACACTTAATGCTCCTCAACCTCCTTCCTGAGGGGAGTGGGGCAAAAAGTGTGTGTGCTGGGTGAGTGTGGTCCTTCATGATGCAGGTGGCCCTCTTCCTGCATCTGGAGGTGTAGATGTCTGTGATGGTGGGGAGACTGACTCCAACATCTTCTGTGCAGCCTTCACCACTCTCTGCAAAGCTTTTCTTTCTGCAGCTGTGCAGCCTCCATGCCACACGTTGATGCTGGAGCACAGGACGCTCTCCACTGCACACCTGGAGAAGGAGGTGAGGACTGAGCTTCCAGACCAGTGGGTGCTGGTCATAAAATTAGAACATCATGAAAAAGTTGATTTATTTCAGTAATTCCATTCAAAAAGTGAAACGTAAATTATATTCATTCATTACACACAGACTGATTTATTTCAAATCTTTATTTCTTTTAATGTTGATGATTATAACTGACAACTCCAACCATCTATCCAATCATCCATCTGTGAATCCATCCATCCATCCATCCATCATCCAACCATCCATCCATCCATCATCCATCCATAAATTATTCAACCATCCATCCATTCGATGCTCCTCAGGATGCTGAGGAACCTGCTCCAGATCCTGAACAACACGTCACCCCCCCCCTGCATGACACTCTGGACTCACCGCAGCACCTTCAGTTATAGACTGAGAGCACGAGGTGCTCCACAGAACAACACAGGAAGTCCTTCAAACTTTCAACTCCTCCCCCTTTCTACACAGAGGACAATAAAATTAATCCTGCACCAAAATAAACTCTTTAATGTTTCTGTCTGACCTGTTTAGATCTTAATGATGGTATTTTTATATTCTGTTATTTTGTAGATCTTGTGTGATTCTTGTGTCTGTTCCTTTGTACTGAAACTCTGGAACAATAATTTCCCGTAGGATCAATAAAGTTCTAGCTTATCTTATCCATCATCCAACCATCAATCAATCCATCCATCTGTCCATCCAACCATCCATCTGTCCATAGAGCCATCCATCCATCTGTCCATAGAACCATCCATCCATCCATCTTTCCATCCAACCATCAATCAATCCATCCAACCATCTCTCAATCAACCATCCATCCATCTGTCCATCCAACCATCCATCTGTCCATAGAGCCATCCATCCATCTGTCCATAGAACCATCCATCCATCCATCCATCCATCTTTCCATCAAACCATCCATCAATCCATCAAACCATCTATCCATCCATTAATTTAAATATTCATTCATTACTAAATAACACTCCAGTGTTTGCCCTAGTTTGCTTGCCTTGTCAGGACGCTCGATTAGCAACATTTGTCTGGAGCGGTGTGCCACAAGTCCATTCAGGTCTCTCTTGTAAACGAGTCTCCGAGGCTCAGTGGGACTAACCTGTATAAATAAAGGTTGATTGAATGAGTAAACCATTTCATTTTTGTTCAAATAGTGGGTCCTGCATCAAGCTGAGGTCTTACTGTGGCCAACCAGGACTCTGATGTTCTCTCTAAAGACTGGGATCAACACAGACATGAACTTGACCCCAGTGTCAATCCAGAACCAGTTACAGCAGCAGAAGAAAATATGGTTGAAAGACTTTTAAGGCTCCATGCCCGAGTTGTCGCACCCTGCTGACCCGAGACCGCAGTGTGCCTATAGTGCCAGTTAATTTATCAAATGACAAACAAAGCTTTCTTGTAATGTTGGTTTTGATTTGTTCTTTATTGTGAACACCAGCGCTGCTACGTGGAAAAGTTAGTTCTCCTGTTTGTTTTTGAAAATGGTATCAAGTTTTGACGTTCAAATTCCAGAATCATGTCAGTCTTATAATATTCAAAATAAAGGTTGGGAAATATTGGTTCCCTGCATGTCTCTTTGTCCCTCGTGCACTAAGCTAAACCTCTGTGCGTCTCTGGTCTTCCATGCAGTTGGTCTTCTCGCTGGACCCAAAGAAGGAAGCCCAGACTGTGTGTAACCAGCTCGTAGTCGTAACTAAAGATCTGCAAAAGGAAGTCATCTGCCTCCGCAGTCTGCTGTGCCAGGTCAACACATTACACACTCGTACAGATTAAGGGCAGGTCGGTGTTCTCACCTTTTTTAGAAGCGTGCAAAACATACACTGGGGGGGGGGGGGGGGGGTCGGTCCAGGACTAGAGCACGCTTTTCAAAATTATATAAGGTGCACTGATTTTGATGTTCCCTGAATGATCGACACGTCAACATGGTCCCACATGGCAAAAATTTGTCTCAGAGTTCAGTGAAAAGGCTGCAGAGATCGTCCCGTCGGCGAAGCGTCCACGTCCCGCTCAGAGGCGAGCGTTCACAAATTAATGCAGTTGAGCAGAACCAAAGAGGCGGAGCAGGACTCCGCTGCTGAAGCAGAGGGATGCATTCACTGTGTGTCGGACGTCTTCCTCGTGTCGTTTACTTTAATGAATTAACTCGCTTCAGTAACTTCAGTGTTTTTCTTGCATGCGAGATATAAAGCAACACAACCAAAATGCTCTGTCAGCACTGGCCGTTTGATTTTCTGAATTAGAATGAATGGGGGCTGTTGAGATGAGGTGCTGGTACCGTCGGATCAAGGTTTTCATTCTGTTTGACCACAGTCGTGGTGGAGTGTGTCTTCGGTTCTGATAAAAGTTTCCAATATGAACCAACCAGACCCACTTACAGACTCTAGAACGATTCCTACTACAAACTGAAAAAAACACTCTGCTCTCTGCCATTTATTACAAATGTTATTTATTATAACCGTTATTTATTATAACTGTCGTTATTTATTATAACTGTTGTTATTTATTATAACTGTTGTTATTTATGATAACAACA
>NC_056507.1:1187260-1189306 GCF_014905685.2 Nematolebias whitei
TGTTGTTATCATAAATAACAACAGTTATAATAAATAACAACAGTTATAAAAAAATAACTTTTGTTATTTATTATAACTGTTGTTATCATAAATAACAACAGTTATCATAAATAACAACAGTTATTTATTATAACTGATGTTATTTATTATAACTGTTGTTATTTATTATAACTGATGTTAGAGTAGAGAAACTTTGGACTGCAGCTGCCTGGAGTGTTCATGTGCCACTTCAGTCCTCCGTGGGGGGTTCCTCTGAACATGTCCACTCTGAGACCTGGACTCAGAAACCTTCAGGTTCAGAGAGGATCAGGACGTTGTCTGTAAATGAACGTTTCACGTCGTGTAAACGAGGCTCAGACTGGCTGCCCTGCCTGTCAGTCAAGAGACACACGTCAAAGATGGAAGATTAGCTGATGTCTAGTTTTAATGACATCTACCCAGAATACCTTGGGAGGTCCACCAGTAGATTGAGATCGACGTATTGGCACCCCAGTTTTAAAACGCTCACAAAACGTACGTTTGTTATGAAAGCCTCTTTGTTTCGGCACACTGACTGTTACTACCAGTGAGCCTAAATAAAGAGACACCTAACAGTGTTGGCATTTGCTGGTTTTTGTCTCCCATCGCAGAACGAAGAGAGGAACTAGGAATACACTCAGCCCCTCCGTCTCCTCATGAGCCAACTACTTTCAAAATAAAGTGAGACACTGACGTCCGATCTTGTAACTGACACGTAAGAAAGGACACTGTCAAACAGAATCCAAGATGGCTGCCACCAAATATAAATGCAACTGACCGCCTCGATCATCGGAGGAAACTGCGTTCTAGTTTTATATAGGTCCAAAGTATTGTTTCCTCAAATAACGAAGATTACTCTGTGGAGTCCAAGGACACCTTGTCACCAAATCTTTGCCCAAATATTTCAGATGTGGGTTTTTAGACTGAAACACATTTTACTGGCTGTCCACAAGTTTTAAGACAACAAGAAATGTTGTTTTAGAAAGAGAAAACTATTGAGTCGTTCTGGGTGGGGAGTGTCGGCTGCTGGATCTGGGCTCATTCTCCTCCTGTGGGATTAAAGACTTCTTTGTATGAATCCAGGAAGTTTGAACAAATCCCAGTTCAGCCTTTCAAGGCCTTTTTCTAAGAAGCAAACTTGGAGCTCCGTGGTTTTTAATCTTTCTCACGTGATGAGGATTCAGCTCTTTGGTGCATCACCCTCTGACAGACCGGATGCTCCACTTGACCCGGGAATCCTGGAGGGATTGACTCGAGAAGTTTGAGGGACTCGAGCAGTGGTGCAGTGGGTCCAGACATGGCCTCACCTCAGAATGAGCTGAAGATATTTCGATAGCAGTAAATGAGCAGAAGCTTCAAGGCTGGCCTAAACCTGACTGTTCCACGTGTTGTAATCCAGGTTTAGGGTTTGAGCAGGTTCTGCTTCCTGTCTGACGTCAAAATGGCTTTTTCTTTGTCCAGTGTTCAACTCCGTTTGTTGTCTTCCCTCAGATGGATGAAGCCAAAGATTGCCATCAGCTCCCTCAGCCTCCTTCCTCCAGCAGCTGGAGAGCGTGGTTTCTGACCGTCACCGGTACCAGTGCGCTCGGAGCCGCCGCCATCTTCCTGCTGTGCAAGGCTGCCGGCGGCAGGGCGTAGACCTTCACGAAGGTCTTCCAACCTGCGTACGTCTGTCAGACTTCCTGTTACGATCTTGTTTCCTACTCCAAGTTCAGTCGTAAGAATTTTATTTTTAAGAGATATTTCAAAAAGTTTGTTTTGGTTTCTTAGCTCTTCAGCGAGTTTTGGTCCCAAGTCCTTTTATTAGTTTTGAAAGAGTCTAGATTCTTTAAGAATAAAACGCTGCAAAGACAAACGATCGGCTTCAGAAGGTTCTTGAGTTGTGTCCTTTTTTTTCTCTTGTCTGCCTCTGCCAGTGAAGTACTCACTATACGTGTACTCTGTCAGTGAAGTACTCACTATACGTGTACTCTGTCAGTGAAGTACTCACTATACGTGTACTCTGTCAGTGAAGTACTCACTATACGT
>NC_056507.1:1189316-1194772 GCF_014905685.2 Nematolebias whitei
AGTACTCACTATACGTGTACTCTGTCAGTGAAGTACTCACTATACGTATACTCTGTCAGTGAAGTACTCACTATACGTATACTCTGTCAGTGAAGTACTAACTATACGTATACTCTGTCAGTGAAGTACTCACTATACGTATACTCTGTCAGTGAAGTACTAACTATACGTATACTCTGTCAGTGAAGTACTAACTATACGTGTACTCTGTCAGTGAAGTACTAACTATACGTGTACTCTATGTATACTCTGTCAGTGAAGTACTAACTATACGTATACTCTGTCAGTGAAGTACTAACTATACGTGTACTCTACGTATACTCTGTCTTCTTCTTGTGGCTGTTCCCTCTTCAGGGGTCTCCACGCCAGGGGCGATTCTAGAATCTGCCCTTTAGGGGTGCTTAGCCCCCAGTGCAGATAATGGCTCTTGGTGGTGGCCATTTGCGTCAGAAGCTTTGATAATGTGGGGAGGGGGCACACTGGTGGGGGGGTCCGGGGGTCCTTTTTAATAAAGCAGATGCCATTTCCTGCATCCTGGTGTATTTTAATGGGTTGTTAAACATCTACGTTTACCTACATAAGTAAACACTTGCTCTTTTAGAGAGCTCGGCACAACAAGAAGTAGCACTAAGCTAGCAGCGTGCAGTACAGACGTGCTAGCTAAGATGCTATACGTAACATTGTATCTTAATGTAAAGCTCTGCTTTATGTTACACAACCCAGTAAAAGCTTTGTACAACATCAGTTCAGTGTTAACTAAAGTTGCAACATCGATATATGTAAATACAAAATACACCAAACAAAGCACAAGCTTTGATCATTAACCTTTAATTTAACCATGAAGCATCCAATGTAATTATGACAGAAACTGAAGGATGTACCTGCAGTTACCTTCAGACAGATAAACCTCTGGTACTTCCTGTTCATCACGGTGGGATCCAGCTGATAATGAGGTCATCCACAGGGCTTTATCCAGCTGATAATGAGGTCATCCACAGGGCTTTATCCAGCTTTTACATTTTTACAAACTTTATTTAGTTTTGGAAATAGAATAAACTGCATTCCACACGAAATCAGGACTATTCAACCAAAATATACATTTTTTTTGTTACTTTTAACTTTTTTTAGCCATCCTATTTGTTAAAAAAAAAAAGATGACTTTTTATAACTGTTTATTGTTGTTGCTGTTGTCCACTGTTTTCATCATTCTTTGTTAAATCAGGTCTCTCTTGTAAATGAGTCCTCGAGGCTCAATGGGATTTACTGTAGAAATAAAGCTTGAATGAAAAAAAAAATATATATATATATACACACTAAAATAAACTACTTCTTGTACTACTATTCCTACTTTGCCGTTTTTTATTTATTGCGGGTGGACTGAGAATGGAAACCCCTAAAAAGGCTACGTACATACGTAAATGTGTTTTTTTGTTCTGAACAACGCGGCTGGTAAAAATAAGAATAAACGGTCTGATGGAATTTTCCTCTTCATTGAAAGTGAAACTGTTTCATAGTCTGAGACGACAGACTACGTCCCCTCATGGATGCTTGGATGTTGTTTCCATGGCGATTTTTAAAAATATCTTTTGGTCAGCTTTCATTCAGGATCTGGACAGTGGAAACCCCCCACCCCCCTCGGCGGCGCAGACGACATTCACATAAGTCTCCTCCCCTCACCGATTCAGGTTTATTTATTTTTTTACTTTATTTCAGTTTATTTATATAACACAAAGTCACAACAGAAGTCTCAGGAAACTGAGCAGAAACGTTCACATACATAAAAAGTCGGTTAATAACGTTATTTATCTAACAAGACAGCAGATTTTTAAACGGGAGATCTGATAAATGTACATCTATCTTGGGGGGGGGTGTATGGTAGGCACCTCATTGGTCAATAGGGTAACTTCTGGTCACATGGCAAGAGTGGGGGATTATGGGTATTTACCGGTAGTAGCAAAATTGGAACCATGTCATGTTTACCTGTGGCATTCACTCTGTCACAAAGGCCCGCCCCCAAGAGGGGTGGGTTTGGGCACCTACATGAGCGCACAGGTGTGTCAACGGAAAATGTTATTCAGCGGCAGGAAACTTGGCAGCCTGTCAAAATACAATATAAAAATAAATAAACATATTTTTTAAAGTACATAAATTAACTGGTCCTGTGTACAAGCTGCAGTGTCCAAAGCGTGAGCATAAAGTAGTGGCTTATACACCGGCATTTACGGTAAATAAAACCAGGCCACCCAGTCGTTTGAGGAAAATATGCTTTTGTTTTGCTTAAAAGTATAATTTCCTGAAATTATTGGGGTGGCCAAAGAATAATCTGGCCAGCATTGGCCACCCCTCCTCCACTCAGGACCCGTCACTCTGCTCTGCCCCCCTCCGAGAACTTTGTGTGCAAGCTTATCAGAACTGCTGGCTGGAACAACATCTTCAGAAACTGTGGCTGATCTGAAAAAATGCTCATGGACAAATCTCAACACCTCAATATCAAATCCAGATGTGATCTTGTTTTAATTGAGCTGCTGGAAGAGTTTTTGATGTCTCAAATCGTGTCCTGATGGACAAGATGTGAAAGATCTTTTTTTGTAATACCACCATCTACTCTCATGTTTCTCCCCCTTAGGTGTACTGCTTGTTTGTTTTTATTCTTAAACATGACCTTACAGCGAGGGTGCAGCTATGTTTGAAATGATAACCTGATCTTTAAATCACTTCTTGGTCTGCTGCCTTCATACATCTCCTCCTACATGTCTCTGTGTGAGTGCAGCTACAGCGTGCGCTCTCAGGACATCATTACCTGCAGTGTTCCCTCAGTGAGGACTGAACTAGACAAAAGGACCTTCTCCTACTCCGCTCCTGTTTCCTGGAATATCTTGTAAAAAGACCTGAAGCTCTCGACCTTTGACCTCTCTAAGTGGCTTCAAACATCTGATAAGTTCCTGGAAAAGACAAACGCAGACATGTTCCAGTTTTTAGTTTCTACATCGCCTTAGAATCCAGCTGGGGTTTTTGCTGCTTTTTTCCTTTTGACTGTGCGTTTGGTTGCTATTTTATTTTAATTTGTTAAAAAATAATCTGTATGCCTCTTTTATGTCTTGTTGTTGTTGTTGTTGTTGTTGTTGTTGTTGTTGTTGTTGTTGTTGTTGTTGTCGTTGTCGTCGACGTCGTCGTCGTCGTCGTCGTCCACTGATGTCATCACTGTTTGATCCAGGTCTCTCTTGTAAATGAGTCCCCGGGGCTCAGTGGGATCAACGTGTAGAACTAAAGGTTGAACGTTAATGTCGTCAGTTTCTGAGGACGAACGAAGAAAAAGGCAGAAGTGTCTTTCCAGTCCAGTTTAATGTCCGCTGAAGTGAAACCACAAACCAGCAGAACCTTAACTGGTATTAAATATTGTCCTTTTTTGAAATGAATGGAGCTCCACATCCTTTGTGCTGTTTACAACCTCAGGCGCTCACGGCTCATCTGGTTTTTAGTAAATTCAGTCTGTGCTGTGTATAAATGATAAATGTGGGGCTTTAATTGAAATCGGTCAAGAACAGGGTTTGTGAAATCAGTTGCTGCTGAAACGATGTTTTGAATAAAGGAAATACAGCGGAGATCCTCGGAGCTTTGAGATCATGAGAGAAGTCCAGTTTGCTCGTTAAGCTCATCTGAGCGGGGTCTCAGGACCTGCAGATCAAAGATGGAGGAAATGCCGTTTGACAGCTTCAGATTTCCTGAGGAACTTCAAAAAGACTGGAGTGAGTAATCCAGTGGAAATGGACACGTCACCTTTAGGTGCTGCTGTGGGAGAACTGAGCGGTGCTTGTGCCACTGTCCACCATGAAGAGCGTTCTCTGACCTCAACACTTCAAACACTGAAGTTTAACAGTTTCCATTAAATTGTTGTAAAAGTCCCTAACTGATTTTTGACTTCATAGAAGAAAGTTTGAAGATTTAACCCCGTTAAGATCACTTCTTTTTTTTTTTTTTTTTTCAACGAACACCTGAAGGCAGCCTGACCTGCATGTGTTTGGGCCGTGGGAGGAAATCGCAGCACTAAACATGAGGAGAACATGCAAACTGCACAGAAACACCCTAGGGCCAAACCTGGAAGTATAAATTACAGTTCAATATGCAGCCCGTGTCTCATTGATTTATTTAAATAGCCCTCTGGAGACCAAACGTTGTAAATCACAAACAATAATACGATATAATATACAGTATATATACACATGTACAGTATACATTTACTATGAACTTACAGCAGCAGTTTAGACGAGTTGACACGTGTAAAATGTAAATCTAAACAATGCATTGATGTGAGAATCCTTTAATTGATTTAATTCATAATTAATCATCAAGTGTTTAAACTTGGGAATGTACATATCTTTCCTTTAAAGGGGAGTCCTTCTTTATTTACCTGTTTATTTTCATTCAATTCATTCAACCTTTAGACAGGTAAATCCATTGAGCCTCGAGGACTCGTTTACAAGAGGGACCTGATTTTATTTAGTTTATTTTTTGCATTGATGTTGCTTTTCCAGGTGTGAAATCTGGCTACGACAGAATGACTAATGTACCCCCATATCATCAGAGAGGCAGGCTTTTAAAATGTAGTTACTATCCGGTTGAATGGTTCCTCTTTACTACAGAGGACATACATGGTTTACAAAAATAATTACAATTTCAGAGTTCTGGACTTCATCCTCATTCCATTTGAAAAGGGTTCTGGTCCAGGGAAGACTGCAGTGGCTCTGGATGGTGTTCACATCTGTGAACAGAACCAAAACAAAAGAAGGAACAAACTAACCTACACCCCACCCCCCCCCCCAACATAAGAGGATCTGTAGTGGAAGTGGTCTCCAGCTACAAGTACTTGGGTGTGCACCTGAACAACAACCTCAGCTGGAGCAACAACACCACCAGCCTGATGAAGAAAGATCATCAGAGACTCTACTTCCTCAGACGGCTGAGACGAGCTGGTCTGGAAGCTCAGTCCTCACCTCCTTCTACAGGTGTGCAGTGGAGAGCATCCTGTGCTCCAGCATCAACGTGGGGCATGGAGGCTGCACAGCTGCAGAAAGAAAAGCTTTGCAGAGAGTGGTGAAGGCTGCACAGAAGATGTTGGAGTCAGTCTCCCCACCATCACAGACATCTACACCTCCAGATGCAGGAAGAGGGCCACCTGCATCATGAAGGACCACACTCACCCAGCACACACACTTTTTGCCCCACTCCCCTCAGGAAGGAGGTTGAGGAGCATTAAGTGTAGAACCACTAGACTGAGGAACAGCTTCTACCCTGAGGCTGTTAGACTCATGAATCTCTAACCAGAATTATCACTGTGATGTCACTTTAATTGGTGATATGCCACTTTATATGTGCTGCTGATTATCTCGTGCTGCTGATTATTTCATGCTGCTGATTATCTCGTGCTGCTGATTATCTCATGCTTCTGATTATCTCAT
>NC_056507.1:1194782-1203765 GCF_014905685.2 Nematolebias whitei
CTGATTATCTCGTGCTGCTGATTATCTCATGCTTCTGATTATCTCATGCTGCTGATTATCTCATGCTGCTGAATATCTCGTGCTGCTGAATATCTCGTGCTGCTGATTATCTCGTGCTGCTGTATTCTTTCATACCTATCTGCTCACCATAGACTCCTGTTCAGGCTGCTGCTGTTCCACTGTGTAGTTTGACATTATTAGTGTTTAGCGTATATCTTTAATCCTTATAGCGTTTCTTTTTATACTTTGTATTTTTATATTTTGGGTGTTACTGGGACCTTGTGTACACAAATTTGTTCCACCTCATGTACCACATGTGATGCAAATGACAATAAAGATCTTTGAACGTGATTAACCAGTGCCCGGGTTTCTAAACGTTATTTTTCTGCCGTTCACGATTAAATGAAGGACGAGCAACGTTTGGATTCCAAAGGGCCAGTGGAGATTTTAAAGCACTTGAAGAGCCGAACGGGGAACTGGAAAATATATTTTCTGTTAGTCAGCATCGTTAGCATGTTCAGAAATATCTCCCCCAACTCTAGAAACATTATTATTATTATTATTATTATTATTATTATTATTATTTCTGTTAACTGGCTCTTGGACAATGTATTGGCCTAAATATGGAAAAAAGTTGAACGTTTGTCTTTTAGTGTTTAAGGTTCAATCTCAATCTGAAAATACAACTTGAAGAAAAGTTTAGGCTCGTTCTAAATGTTGTTTTAGTGTCTGAGAAGTTTCATTTAAACTTCCTTATTGATAAAATGCAGGTTTTCATCAACTTTTTTAAAGTTTTATTTTCACTAAAGAGTTTTTATTAAAGAGCTGGATGGAGAATGTTCACGGGCCAGGTTTGGCCCTCGGGCCGTACGGTGGCTGTTTGGTGAAATTGTTCAAATGTTTGTCCTTTTATTATGTTGAACTTTTTCATGGTGTGCAGTTTTCTTTTAGTCCAGGTCCCACTTGATGCCAACCAGGTGTTAAATAAAGGAAATGAAGGATCCAGCAGGTCAGGTGAGCCCCTCCCCTTTCAGATTACCTGATCCACTTATCTAGACTACTGGAAGTCCCTGTCATAAGAAAAGCAAACAGAAGTACGAACCTCTTCTACCAGATGTCCTACTTCCTGCAGACTTTTTGGTATTCCCCTGTTTTCTCCAAAATGAAAGTGTTCTTACTCCCCTGTGCTTCCTGAGAGGTTTCGGTGCCAGCTTTTTGAACCCTGACGTTAATAAAATTATCATTTGGACACCTCGGCTGTTTGTCAGATTCAAAATTACTTTACTTTTTTCTGAGTAATAGTACATTTTTAGTACAAACATTTAATGTGTTAGCTGTTTCATGGTGAATAAAATGTGTTTGTAGGGTTTTTTTTCCAATTAATAAAAGCAAAGCTGTTGAAACATTCAGAATTCTTGTATGGACTAAAGAAAACGAGGAAGTCTGTGTCCCTTGATGGACGTGGGTTATCGGGGCCCCACCCTGGAGCTATGCCTGGGGGAGGGGCTTGTCAACGAGCACCTGGTGACTGGGCCTTTACCCACTGGGCCCGGTCAAGCTCAGACCGAATGAGCAGGTTTGTGTTCTTGTGGGCCCAACTCCTGCAGGAGGGGCCATGTGAGTCGGGTGCATGACTCGGTGCCGTGGCCGAAGGTGGGGGCCTTAGCGCTCTGCCTGTGGTTTACCAAAGCTGGCTCTTGGGACATGGAGCGTGACCTCTGGTGGGGATGGAACCTGAGCTTGTGCGTGAGGTTGAGAGTTACCTACTGGATATAGTTGGGCTCACCTCGACGCACTGCATGGGCTCTGGAACCAGAACTGGAACCTGGAACTTGAGAGGGGCTGGACCTTATTCTACTCTGGAGTTGACCATGGTGAGAGGCGCTGAGCTGGTGTGGGTCTACTCTTAGCCCCCCGACTCGGTGCCTGTGTGTTGTGATTTTCCCTGGTAGATGAGAGGGTAGCTTCCCTGCACCTTCAGGTGGGGGGGATGGGCTCCGACTGTTGTTTGTGCCTATGTGCCAGACATAGAGTTCAGAGTATCCAGCCTTCTTGGAGTCTTTGACAGGCAGTGCTGGAAGATGCACCAGCTGGGGACACCTTTATTCTGCTGGGGGACTTCATTGACCGTGTGGGTAATGACAGTGTGACCTGGAGGGGCGTGACTGGGAGGAACGGCCTCTCTGATCTGAACCCGAGTGGTGTTCTGTTGTTGGACATCTGTGCTGGTCATAGTTTGTCCATCACCATACCATACCAATTTATTTATAGAGCACTTAAAACGGCAACAAGACCAATCAAAGTGCTGTACAATAGAAACAAGCACAGCGGACAGGATAACATAAAATAAAAATATAGATACAAACACGATCACGAGCACCATGTTTGAACATCAGGGTGTCCATAAGGGCACTTGGCACCAGGATGCCCTAAGTCGTAGATCGATGATTGACTTTGTAGTTGTGCCATTTGATTTGCAAGTGACTGTTTTGGACACTCAGGTGAAGAGAGGAGCTGAGCGGTCAACTGATCACCACCTGGTAGTGTGTTGCATCAAATGGTGGGGGAAGATGCCGGACAGACCCAGTAGACCCAAATGTGTAGTGAGTGTTTGCTAGGAACGCCTGGCAGGAGAACCAGTCAGAAAGATATTCAACTCACACCTCCAGGAGAGCTTTAACTGCATCCAAGCTGAGTCTGAGAATATTGAGTCAGTGGGCCATGTTCCGCACCTCAGTTGTTGAAGTGCCTACCTTGAGCAGTGGCCGCAAAGTTGTTGGTGCTTCTCGCAGTAGTCATCCTTGAACTCGGTGGTGGACACCCTGCGTTAGGGAGGCTGTCGAGCTGAAGGACGAGTCCTATCGGTCCTTGTTGGCTGGTGGGACTCTGGACGCAGCTGAGGAGTACCGGAGGGCCAAGCGGTCTGCAGCCTTCGCTGTTGCTGATTCAAAAGCTCAGATGTGGGAGAAGTTCAGTGAGGCCTTGGATAGAGACTTTTGGATGGCTCCAAGGAGATTCTGCCTGATCCTGAAGTGGACAGGAAGCCAGTGGAGAGAAGCCAGGACAGGGGTTATGTGTTCATGTTTTAGTTGCTGTTAAAAGACGAGCTGCTGCGTTCTGGACACATTGTAAACGATGCAAAGATGATTTGTCTAAACCAAAATACAGTGAATTACAGTTGTCCAAACGAGATGTAATAAAAGTGTGAATCACCTTTTCAAGGTCTCTGAAAGGAAGACAAGACTTCACCATGGCAATGAGTCTTAGCTGGAAGAAACTGGATTTCACAACTGTATTTATCTGTTTGTCTAATTTAAAAGCACTGTCAAAAATAACTCCCAGATTCCTGACATTGGAGTGGCTGTATGAAGCCAAGGGGCCAAGCACATTAAGGGTATTACATTTACCAAATCTGATGACTTCCGTTTTATTTTCATTTAGATTCAGAAAATTTAGTTTTAACCAGACTTTAATGTCATTTAGACAGTTCAAGAGTGGATCCAGTGAAGTGACCCTGTCTGACTCAATCGGAAGATATAACTGAGTATCATCAGCAAAGCAGTGAAAAGGGATGTTGGGTTTTCTAAAAATGGACCCCAAAGGCAACATGTAAAGATTAAAAAGCAATGGACCTAAAATAGACCCTTGAGGGACCCCACAGATCAGAGGAGCTGGAGATGAAGAACATTTCCCTAAATGAACAGAAAAACTCCTGTCAGTCAGGTAGGACCAGACGGTGTGCATCAATTACAGGGTATCACTCTCCTTATCCTCCCTGGTAAGGTTTATTTTGGGGTACTGGAGAAGCAAGTCTAATCATTGGTTGAAGCTCAGATCTAGGGGGAACAATGTGGGTTCTGTCCTGGCCGTGAAACACTGGACCAGTGTTACCTTCACTAGGGTCCTCGGGGGGTCATGGGAGTTTGCCCATCCAGTCTACATGTGTTTTATGGACTAGGAGAAGGCATTCGACAGTGTTCCTCGGGGTGCACTGTGGGGGCGCTCCGTGAGTATGGGATTGGGGGTTTGTTGTTATGGGCTGTTCAGTCCCTATACAAGTGGTACAAGAGTTTGGTTCACATTGCTGGTAGTATGTCAGATGCCTTCAGGGTGGAAGTTGGACTCCACCAGGGCTGCCCCTTGTCACAGATTCTGTTCATAACTTTTATGCACTGAATTTCTCGGTGCAGCCAGAGGGCGGAGGGATTCCAGTTCAGTGGCCTCAGGATTCATCTCTGCTGCAGATCATCTGTTGCAGATGATGTGGTCCTGTTGGCGTCATCATACCGTGATCTTCAGTTTTCACTGGAGCAGTTCGCAGCCAAGTGTGAAGCGGCTGGGATGAGAGTCAGCACCTCCAAATCTGAGGCCATGGTCCTAAACCGGAAAAGGTGAATTGCACGACTACAACTGGTCCAGAATGCATTTTTAACCAGTACAGGCAAAAGAGAGCACATTACACCAGTCTTGGCCTCCCTGCACTTGTTACCAGCTCACCTTTGAATCCAGTTCAAAATACTCATGTGTGTCTACAAATCAATGAACAGTCCCCCCCCCCCATCTCTCTGATCTGCTACAACCGTATGTCCCACCATGCTCCCTGAGGTCAGCGGACCAGTTGCTCCTCACAGTTCCAGGAACTCGTCTTAAGTGCAGAGGTGACAGGGCCTTCTCTGTAGCAGGACCAAGACTTTGGAACGAGTTACCTCTGCTTGTCAGACAGGCCCCCTCCCTCTCGGTTTTCAAGTCCTGTTTAAAAACTCACTACTATTCAGCAGCTTTCAACACCAGATGATCTGTGTTTGATCCTGTATGCTCCTCACTGGTTTGTCGTCATTATCTGCATCGTTTTTATGTCTATATTCTGATTTACCTCATTTTGTATTTTGCTTTGTGTGTTACCTGTTGTTCTGTCTGTACAGCACTTTGGTTGGCCTTGTAGCTGTTTTAAGTGCTTTATAAATAAAATGGTATGGTGTCTTCAGGTCGAGCGTGAGGTTGGATGAGTTCAAATATGTTCAGGTTTTGTTCATGAGTGAGGGAGGAATGGAGCGTGAGATTGACAGACAGATTTGTGCAGCGTCTGTAGTATTGTGGACTCTGTACCGGTCCGTTGTGGTGAAGAGGGAGCTGAGCTGTAAGGTTCTCTGTTTACTGGTCAGTCTACGTTCCTCCCCTCACCTCTGGTCATGAACTCTGGTAGAGACTGAAAGAATGAGATTGTGGATCCAGGAGGTTGAAATGAGTTTCCTCTGCAGAGCTGGACTCTCCCTCAGAGACAGGGGGAGAAGTTCAGTTATCAGGAGAGACTCAGAGGAGAACCACTGCTCCTCCACATCCAGAGGAGACAGTTGAGGTGGTTCAGACATGTCCGACTGGGAGGAGACTCTGGGGAAGACCCAGGACATGCTGGAGAGACTCTCGGTTGGTCTGGGAACACCTTGGAGTCCTCCCAGAGAGGTGGTTTTGGAAAGAGATGTCTGGACCTCCCTGCTCAAACTGCTGCCCCTGCAACCTGACTTCAGAACAAGTGGAAGATGATGGATGGATGGATGGATGGATGGATAAATGTTTAAACATTGACGGGAAAGACACAAATGTTTAATGTCAAAATGCAAAACATCCAATAATTTATGAACATTTGAATCTAGAACTTGTACTTCTGTCATGCACACGTGATTTATTGTCCAGGAATATTAGATATTAATGAAATATTGTGGGAAATTAGATATTTATATATTGTGTAGGAACATTATATTGTGTAGGAATTTTATGTAAATGATATATTGTGTACAAATATTCAATATTGATATATTGTGTATGAATATTGGATATTGATGATGGATTGTTTAGGAACTCTGTACACGTTATGGGTTTAAGACAGAAACTGCTTTGGCACCGTAAAATGCCTTCAGAACTTGTCCCCTGATGCTGAACGAAGAGGGGGACTGGAAATATGATTCATGCACGTTGTGAGCACGATGACTTGAACAATAAGAGAAGGACTGACTTCCATTTTGATAACGAAGGTGGAAGAAGGGGGCCTTTTGAAAATTGGGTTTCACTGTCAAAGTCCAAGATAGCCATTACACACACGTATACTATATGTACATACTGTATGTATATATATATATATATATATATATATATACACTACGTGTATATATGTAATACTTTTTTTAATGTGTGTTTGTGTAGATGTGTAAACCACCGTCCCCAGGCTGAATATTAATGGTGGTCATGGCCCCCACAGACACCCCGCCCCTCTCCTCCACCGCACCTGGCGCATGAAACGTTCCCCTCACGGGGTCTGTCGCTCCGTTGCCTTGAACAAGCTGAGAAAAAACTCTTTGAATATTTTGCAACAAAAAGTGTTTTATTTGTTTCATTCCCTGTTTCATCCAGAAAAACGTCCATTATTTTTATCCACTTCTTCCTTTTCGGGTCACGTGTCCACGTCCAGCAGTCACTGTGTGAGAGGCAGGGGACACCCTGGACATGTCTCCAGTCCATCTCAGGGACACAGAGACATTTCTTCTAATCCGTCACGTGTGCTTCTGTTTCTTTCCTGACTCGTTTCTTTGGGCTGGTTTATAAAAGAACTCCGTCGTGCTTTGGACATGAGGAAGATTTGACACCTGTGCGTCTTGAATCTTTCCAAACACCCGCAGTCCGGCGCATCGTCCTGGACCCGTTCGAGCCCGAATCTGGATCGGAGCCAGACCCGGTTCTCCGGCCACCCCCATAAAGCTGCCAGCACATCATCATCGTCATCGTGTGCCTTTAAGAGCCTCCTCTTCCTCAGAACCCTCACCATCCAGCCGAGCCGCCTGAGGAACCATGGAGACGTTTACGCGCAGCTCGTCCGCGCTCGGGTCCATCTCCGCCTCCAGCTCAGTTTTAGTTTGTTGATGAACTTGTTTCTTTTCTCTCTGTAGTTCCGAGTGGACATGAGCTGTTCAGCCTCTTAACATGAAGTTTCTGCCAGGTGGGATGTGGTTTTATGCGTCTGTAGCGATCTGCTGGTTCCCGACCGAGGTCCATGCGTCCTGGTGGTAAGTTCTGACCCGGTTCAGCCCAGTTGTACTAACACAGGCAGTAGTTACGCGTGTTTAACTAAACATTGATACATACTACCTTCTACTATAAAATCTTTCCTAACATTACTTTTGACAGGGGTGCCACCAGGGGGGGGGGGGGGGGGGCTGGAGGTGCACTGGTCACCCTTTAAACCTGGTGGCCAATCCACTGCCCCCCGACCAGTTTTATTCATTCATTCAAGCTTTATTTCTTCAGGTTAGTCTCAGTGAGCCTCGAGGACTCGTTGACAACAGAGACCTGATTTGAACAAAGAATGAAGAAACAGTTATAAAAAGGCACAAATATATATTTTACAAATAAGATGAGTAGCAAAAACTGCTGGATTCTAAGGCGATGTAGAAAACTAAAAACAGGAACATGTCCGCATCGGTCCCTGCCAGGAACTGAACAGATGTTTGAAGACATTTAGAGAGGTCAAAGGTCGAGAGCTTCAGGTCTTTTTACAAGATATTCCAGGAAACAGGAGCGTTCACATTAAAGATGTACCTGTCACTATTTTAGGTAAAATTTCAGAAAAGCAATTTATGGCATTTCAAGTGCCTGTAAAAACACAGACTCAATAAAACTGGACTTTGTGGAGCTAAACGGTCTGTTCAGGTCTGTGGACATCACAGCATCAGAAAGATAAAATAAGAAGCTGAGCTCCAGTCGGTGGAAAGTCCTGAACTCTCCTGTTGCTAAAGATTGAAAAACAGTTTTTACAGCAACAGCTTAATTAAGTTCATGAAATTCTTGTCTGACTTTTACTTCCAGTGTGCCACCCCAGGAGTTTCAGGGGCCCCACAAGGTGACCCCAACAATATATTTCTGGAAACGCCACTGTCCCCAGGCTCTAATAAAGTAAATGCATTAAGATATGTTTGCAGCTTGTTCAGGACAGGCTGTGGTTTATCGATTTATTTATTTCATTTTACTGACATGTTTAGGTATTTTTGGCAACGTGCTGATTTCTGAGTTCCATTTAGAAAATTTGCTGTGATTTTTGTGGACAGGTGTCTCCACTGGTCCTGTTGGACCTCAGTCCTGCATTTGATACAGTTGATCACAATATTTTACTACAGAGGCTTGAATATGATGTTGGGATTACAGGAACAGCTCTAAAATGGTTTAAATCATATTTATCTGATAGATTCCAATTTGTAAATGTAAATAATGAATCTTCATCATACACCAAAGTTAGTCATGGAGTTCCTCAGGGTTCAGTGCTTGGACCAATACTTTTACCTTACATTTTTACATCCACTTCATGTATGACAAGTTAAAAATTATAAATACTAGTTTGGTGATATGAGAAGAGAAGAATAAGAAGAGTTTTGGCTTTAGCATTTAGCAACGACTTTACTCATTCTTGCTTTTTTGTCCTTGTTAAGAACAAGGGTGATGTACAGAGTTGTAGCAACTACAGGGGAATTGAGTTGATGAGCCACACGATGAAGATCTGGGAGAGTCGTGGAAGCTGGACTTAGATGAGAGGTGACTATCTGTGAGCAGCAGGATGGTTTCATGCCCAGAAAGAGCTCCACATACGCCATCTTTGTTTTGAGGATGATGATGGAATACTGAGAGGGTCGAAGTCAGTTTCTTTATTGTCATTCGCACCACGTGGTAAATGTGTTGCGAATGAAATTATGTCCACAGGGTCCCAGTTACATTCAACAATAAAATGTAAAAGAAAAACAGAAATAAGATCTAAGATATGAACTAAGAAAAACATCAACTACAAATACACTAAACACTAATAGCATAAAACATTACGTCGAACAGCAGCACGAACATGAGTCTGTGTGAACAGATGAGCACGCATGAACACATCAACATGAAACTGATCAGCAGCAACATGAAATGATCAGCAGCAACATGAAACAGATCAGCAGCAACATGA
>NC_056507.1:1203865-1205370 GCF_014905685.2 Nematolebias whitei
GAAATTAACAGAGCTCGGCCTGACCCAAAACTAATGTTGATGTCTGAACCTGGCTCCCCCACATCGGCTTTGGAAGGTTGACTATCTCAAATTCTCCTGGATGTTATGTGAACAAGACGCTCTCCTCCCCCCTCTCCTCCCCGCTCCATTCCCCAAGAACATGGACCGGTGTCACAGCTCTACCGATAAACACTGCATCATCTTTCATCAGGACAATGGCTCCCGGGGGATCTGGACAGTTCCCCCTCAAATTCACTGGCTTCACTGGCACCCCTCATTTGACCCCCCCCCCCCCCCCCCCCCCCGTGCATCAACCTAGGTAGATGTGAAAGCGCCAGTGGCTGCATCACTCACTTGGGCGACCTGTGCTGGGACCCCCACCCTCACCCACTTCACATGCAAATGTCTTGATGCCCTTTTTGTTGTTTTGTGCTGGGGGGGGGGGGGGGGGGGTTGCAGTCTCACATTGTGTCCTGTTAGAGACACAGTGTGAGGTATGATTTTTTTAACCTCCTCTACCCTCGTGTTCTCCTTTTTCTAATGTAACGAAAAAGGAAGCACCTCTCAGTGAGGCTGCAGCCGCAGACACTCCGTCTACCCTGTCTGTAGTTTGTGTTTCTTCGAACGGGCTGTAAGTTCGTTGTGCTTCGGTGCAGTGACAACAAAGTTCATTCTGATTCATCAGAACCAGGCTCAGGACAAGCGGCCATCTGCTTCAACTGGCTGGGTTTGGTAGGAACAAATACACAACAGGGCGGCTGTGGCTGAGTGGTTAGAGCAGTCGTCCTCCAATGCAAGAGTTGGGGGTTCGAATCCAACAGCAGTCACATGCCAAAATGTCCATGGGCAAGACACTGAACCCCTCGTTGCCTCTGATGTGTGTCCCATCAGATATGAATGGGATGAAGCTCTGATTAATCTCTTTAGAATGATTTGTTCAATTAGCTTTGTACAGATCTAGTATAGAGCTGGATGAATGAGGCTCAGATTGTTGTAAAGAGCTTTGAGTGTCTTGATAAGATAGAAAGGTGTTATAACTACAGTCCATTTACAATGGCAGGTCAAGAATCACGTTAAGATAGAAATAGTATCAAATGAAAACTATTCCATTTTAACAATTCATTTAAGGACATGAGGTCAATTTGTCCTCTAGTAGTCTAAGTCTATAGCAGCATAACAAGCTGACCCTAACTATAGGATTTATCAAGAAGTTTTAAAACTGGACAATGTGTCAGCCTCATGGACAGAAACTGGAAGTTGGTTCCACAAGAGAGGAGCCTGAGAACTGGAAGATCTTCCTCCCATTCTTCTCCTGGAAACTCTAGGAACCACAAGTAAACCTGCAGTCTCAGAGTGAAGTGCTCTGTTAGGAAAATATGGAACAATAAGATCTGTAATATAAGATGGAGCTAGGTTGTTGAGAGCTTTGTAGGTTAGAAGTAAGATTTTGAATTCTATTCTGGATTTGACAGGGAGCCAATGGAGAGAAGCTAAAACTGGAGAGA
>NC_056507.1:1205470-1216702 GCF_014905685.2 Nematolebias whitei
ATTCCTAAGGTGCTCAGGTCCAAAAACCAAAACCTCAGTCTTGTCTGAACAGATGAGCTCAGGCAGGAATCCCCGTGGACCATGATGTTTGCAGCTGACCATGTTTGTTAGTAAAATATATCATTAAGCACTGGATGGATTTAATGGCACTGACCCTCTGCAGGTACATGGGCACCCTGGGCTCCCAGGTCATGTGCGACAACATCCCTGGCCTGGTGAACAAGCAGCGCCAACTGTGCCGCCAACACCCCAAAGTCATGCAGGTGATCGGGGCAGGGATGAAGGACTGGATCTCTGAGTGCCAGCACCAGTTCCGCAACCACCGTTGGAACTGTAACACCACGGGTCGGGACCAGAACCTGTTTGGACGTCTGCTCCTACGCAGTGAGTACAACCATGCCTGTCCTTGGAAACAATGAAACTACCATAACTTCTGATCCACTCAAGATCACTTTATTAAACTGCAAACATTTATGCATCATCACTAGATGGACTGTCTTGTCATCTCCCAGTGTCAAGGTCATAAATCAAGGTCATAGATTATACAAGGTTGGTTTGTTCAAGACAGTTTGGGTCACTGTGCTGCTGGGACTTTCTTTATCTGCACCTGTTCTCCTTTTACAAGCGCACGTTTATCACCTGAGGGCAGCCGAACGGTTCTCTGACTCTGCTGCTGCAGTTCTTTCAGTCACTGCTTTGTTAAATGTGTCCCATGAATTATGGAGCTTAGCTGTAACGAAACATAAATAACAAGACAGTATATTATTACCCACCACCAAAGGCAAAGTGATGACGTTTTCGCCCGTCTCCATGTCTTTGTTTTTGTCTGTTCTCAGTAAATTATGTCACGAGTCAACGAACAGATCTGAGTGAAACTCTCAGAAAGCAACCGTTAGATTAACAGTTTAACTTTTGGAGTCAACACAAGTCAAGATGGCTGCCACTGCTAATTGACACAAAAAATGTCTGCACATTTCCATTATACAATATAAACTGGCCTTTATGGAAAAAAAGGTGAAAATTTAAGTGAAATCAAATTTCGACTAAGACAAATGAAATAAAAATAACGTAAATGATAAGTGGTTGCATAAATATTTACCCCCTTTAATTCTACTCAGAGAAAATCCCCCTTTACGATGTGGAGTTAATTTTTCCTCCATCTTTACAAGCCTCCCAGGTCCGGCTGCTGAGAAGGTCATGGAGTCTTCCACATGCTGTTTGGAAAACTCTAGTCCAGCTAAGACTGGTGAAGAAACTGGACAGCAGTTTGTTGAATGCCCCAAAAAATAATGACACATCAGACCCCATCTCAGACACCCCAAAGTGTGCTGTTTTGACCACGTGAGGATTTGTGTTGCATTCAATTCCAACCTGTAAATTAAATAAAAACACAAAGAAATTTGAGTTAAATATCAAACTAAATATCAGATGCATGTGTGCATTAATAATTTTCAACATGAAAGTGTTTTGGTTTCATTACTTGATGAAATTTTACAGAAACGGTAAGTATGTTGTACTTGAACATGAGACTAGGTGAGCTGCAGGGCCTTCTGGGTAATCGAGGGACAGAAATGGGAGGACTTTTTCAGGTTCTGTGTTCAGATAGGTTGTCCGGTTGGTTCTGTTCAGGTTGTTGATGGTAACTGTAAAGAAATAACTCCATCAGTCACATGTTGGACCTGATGGATCTAAAGAGGAGAAGCACTTCCTGTCAGAAAGTTACTGGATTATTTTTTTCCTGCTTGCTCTTGGCGAAGGCGTACGCTTTTCCCTCCTGCTCCTTCCCTGCTCTGCTCTTTGTCATGTGAACCTTTTTAGAGCCTCCTTTTGCACATCTTCTGAACTGTAAACTATGGATCTGGTCAGCTGGTCTCTCAACATCATTGATTAAATTTTCTCAATGAGAAGACAGGACGAAGGAGAGCCCTCCTGTCCCGACGGGACACTGGCAGCTGGATACACGATGGATTCCTGGGGGAAGTGGAAGATCATGTCTGTCCATATTGTTGGTCAAGTATGCTGAAGATTTGTACATAATTGGATTTATGATCAAAGGATTTCTGTTTTTTGGAGTTGGTGGTAACCTGGCATATCGCCAAGTTCAGACAACATGAGCAGCTGTTCTGGCCGTTGTGAAGCTGCCTGGCGTGTGAAGGAATGTGCCGTGCTGTCAACACCAACACTCAGATGCTGTGCGAGCTGAGCCCTAAGCTGCACGAGATTCTTGCTGGGATTTCTGCTGGTCTCCTTAGATAGAGAACTTTACTAACTGGCTTTTATGTGAATGTTCCTGTAAAGTCCCTGAGACAACTTGTTGTGATTTGGTGCTTTAGAAATAAACTGAATTGAGTTGAGAACTGCAGGCTACTTGCAGCGCCTGAATCTTGCTGGCAGGAAGGAATAGATCTTGGATAAGTTGTAAGCTCGACTCAGCGTGTGTAATCACCATTTGGCTGTTTGGAGTCGCCATGAGATGTAACTAGTGAGAGTAAAAGGCAGATGGAAATTAACAGAGCTCGGCCTGACCCAAAACTAATGTTGATGTCTGATCCTGGCTCCCCCACGTCGGCTTTGGAAGGTTGACTATCTCAAATTCTCCTGGATGTTATGTGAACAAGACGCTCTCCTCCCCGCTCCATGTCTTTATGTCTATATGTTGTTTTGTTTTGTGCTGGGGGGTTTGCAGCCTCACGTTGTGTCCTGTTAGACACACAGTGTGAGGTATGATTTTTTTTAACCTCCTCTTCCCTCGTGTTCTCCTTTTCCTAATGTAACCAAAGGAAGCACCTCTCAGTGAGGCTGCAGCCGCAGACACCCCGTCTACCCTGTCTGTAGTTCGTTTGTGTTTCTTCGGACGGGCTGTACTGAAATGTAATTTTGTTGTGCTTCTGTGCAATGACAACAAAGCAGATTCTGATTCTGAAACTGGATGGATGGGAAATAAAGTGACGTAACAAGGTCTTGACACTATAGCATCTTCAACGTTAGCATTTAATAAGATGTTACTATAGTGCATCCTAATGGAAGTCACAGTTCATCACTGATTGTGACCCAAGGTCAGCAGGAGGGTTGTTACCACTGTGCAGTTACCATGGTGACCATACACTGTGCAGTTACCATGGTGACCATACACTGTGCAGTTACCATGGTGACCCTAATGAAGCACTGACGGTGGTCCTAACATTTCTCTTGATCTTGATTCTCGTTACTCTTCCTCTGCACATCTTTTAAAGAAGAGATGGCAACAGTAATCCTAAAACAGTCATGTCTGGTCAGCAGCCATGTTTATCCTCTCTGGTGATTTGCTGGAGAAGATTAGAGCGATCAACGATTTTGGAAGTTGAGAAACAATATAGGGAGTTTTATTTTTGTATTAATGACTGCTGGCGTGGGAAATCCAAAGAGTTCTGGTGCTGAAGTGTGATTAGCAGCATGAGTGGCTGAAGGGATTAAGAAGCAATGCAGCCTGTGACAGATGAGGCAGAAGCATTTAGACAAATGAAACATGTGCCACCAGTCTCAGCAGCTACAGTCAGTCTGCTTCTCCAGTGAGGACAAGTTTTTTTCATTTGTTCTCTTTGCAACTGGAAGGAGGAACATCGGAACCTGAAGGCCCGATGTTCCTCTCCCATGACCTGAGATTTAACCTGCAAGGCAGATCCTTCAACTTAGTCTGTTTCATGTTGGGCCTTTAATCAGCCGTGTGGTATTTGGACCTCCCAGCTGGGCCTCGACCGTGTCACACGACATTATCGCGGTACATGGAGGCTCTTTCAGAAGCTCCTTATTGTCAATGTCAGCGGGCTAATTTCAAACAATTCCCACCCAGCACCTTGTTCTACGAGTGTTTCCTCATTAACCTGGTTAGACACGCACAACTTAGCTGCTGGACCCAAACAAACACACACACATGCACAAACACACACACGCACGTTTGTCTTTTTATGTTTACAGGGACTTTGCATTGACTTCATTTTACATTAATTTCTATTGCCTGACCCTGACCCTAAAACCAACCGTTTTAGAACACAGATGACAACAGTAGAAAATAATCAAAAAACATCTAGAATGAAAAGTACATGGAAGAAATTATATTAAAAACACACACGTTCAACAAACAAAACACACACCTCATGTTAGAATATCTTTACTCAGCACATACAACACTTTAGGTCAAAATACTATCATTTTAAAGCCACGGTACTAGAGTTCCGTCCGTCCTTCCATCCATCCATCCATCCATCCATCCATCCATCCATCCATCCATCCATCCATCCATCCATCCATCCATCATCTTCCTCTGGTTCTGGACTCAGGTCTCGGGGGCAGCATCTTGAGCAGGGAGGTCCAGACATCTCTCTCCACAGTCTCTTCCACCTGTTCTGAGAGTACTCCAAGGTGTTCCCAGACCAACAGAGAGACATAGTCTCTCCAGAGTGTCCTGGGTCTTCCCCAGGGTCTCCTCCCAGTCAGACATGCCCGAAGCACCTCCCTAAGGAGGCACTCAGGGAGCATCCTTACCAGAGTTCATGACCAGAGGTGAGGGGAGGAACGTAGACCAACTGGTAAACAGAGAGCTTTGTCTTACAGCTCAGCTCCCTCTTCACCACAACGGACCGGCACAAAGTCCACAATACTGCAGACACTGCACCAATCCATCTGTCAATCTCACGCTCCATTCTTCTCTCACTCGTAAACAAAACCCAGAGATACTTGAACTCCTCCACTTGAGGCAGAACCTCACCCTCGACCTGAAGAGAACAATCCACCCTTTTCCAGTTGAGGACCATGGCCTCAGGTTTGAAGGTGCAGATTCTCATCCCAGCCGCTTTACACTCAGCTGTGAACCACTCCAGTGAGAGCTGAAGATCACGGCATGATGACACCAACAGGACCACATCATCTGCAAAGAGCAGAGATGAATCCTGAGTCCACCAAACTGGACTCCCTCCATGGCTGCGCTGAGAAGTTCTGTCCATAAAAGTTATGAACAGAGTCAGTGACAACAGGCAGCCCTGGAGGAGGTCAATCCAAGGAGTTGGATTGTGGAATGTTCTAGAGAGTGATGTGAAAAATGCCAAGTCAATGTGTACGTTTAAGAAAAAGATCAAAGCTGGATTGTTAAAAAAGTACATATGAAGTAGCTTAGTGTGTTTTTGTATTAGAATTATAAAAATTAGAAAGAGTTATTCATTTTGTTCTGTTACTTGAAAATTATTGTGATTGAACTAATTGTTTGAAAAAAGGGGCAGATATAATAAGATTTTTTCTTCTTTCTGCTGCCTTTCATTTTAAATCTTTTGTATCTTTTTATATTGTTATGGGATTGTTTTGTACTTTTTAAAATGAATAAACTTTATACCATACCATAGTTCCCACACACGACCAGTATTGCGCAATACCGCTTTTCCTCCATCCCTGTAGAGTCGCGCTGGACCACGTTCAATCAAGATGGCTTACAGACAGACCAAAGCTAAGTATATTGATACTCTTGTCCAGTGCGCAAGAGAAAGATGCATGCTTAAAATAGTTGCGGTCTGAGTTGACCCGTATGAGGTGGATAAAGAAATCATGTCAGACAACACTGACATCACTGATAAGTTGCTCTGATATTTTTTCTGACTTTTTTGGTTTTGAACCAGTTTGACATGACTGTTGACGAGGAAGAGGGACGGCTCCAGAGGAGGGGGCGTGCCAAAGATATCTTAGCACAAACATAACTGGTTTGTTCCACTTTGGAGGAAGCTGTTTGGGGGAAGAATCAGTTTTGTGTTGCGTGTTTCCTCGACTGATGAAGCCTTCTGGATCGAAGGCGAAAGGTTTCAGCACAAAAAAAGAAACTGTCCAGTTGACCTGACTGAAAATTGTTGGGTCTTCATGTTAATAACAAAGTTCTGGTGGCTGGCAGTGTAAGTAGTTACAATAATTTACACCAGCATGTCCCTCATCGCCTGTAGATACAAGCTACATCAGCTACAGTAAAGATGGCTGATATTTCTCACATTACTACATTATTTATTTTGCCTATGACTGCCTTTCATACTTGATTTATTTTGTTACCACTAATTTATTTGTAATTATTGCTCATAGTATTTAACGTGCTACAGTAAATGCCCCTGATATTATTCATTTTCCACTATGACTGCCTTTGTTAATAAAGTTAGTGGTGAAAAGTTACAATTTGATAACTCCTTTTAATCCATTGGTTAAATGTTTTAAAACCCTGAAACAAGAAGAGCATTTTAATAGTTTCCTCCTGTGTTGTGTTTCTGTGTGAGGTTCTCCCAGAAGATGAAACTCCACTTGGTCCAGAAGTTGTGCAGTCGTGCACCACAGCAACAAATGAGTGAAAACATGATTTCTATAAATGAATCTGCTTTTCAAGTACATGTGGTGTTGTCGTGAAACACGTGTTGTTCTGTAATTCATCCCTAAATGTACTTTTTTTTACCTTTAGTTTGATTAAAACAGTTGCACCAAGTTTCACCTTCTTTATTTCAATAATGAAGATCCTCTGTTTAATCTCCAGTACTGAGAAATAGTTTCATTGTAATGTCGCCTCTACTGGACTTTATTCTACTGCACATCAATAAAACCTGGCTGTAGTGATTGTTCTTTGGCAATTTACCAGTTTAGTGTTTTATTGACATGTACGAAACATAAAAACATGCATGTTGCTGACATGTACAAAACATAAAAACATGCATGTTGCTGCATGTTCCTCCTCCAGGAGGAGACTGACACAGTTCTAAGTCAAAGCCTATAATTAGAAATTCAACACAATTGAAACTGAATACAAGATGAGAACTGTGGGTGATTTGATGTGATGGTGAGATTGAGAAGATTCGAGAAGTATTCATTCCACCTCCCCATGACATCACTGGCTGAGGTCAACAGCACCCCGCCTTCACTGAACACAGTGAGTAAAGAGCTGCTTTCCCCTCCTCAGCTGCCTGATGGTTTGCCAGAGTCTCCTCAGAGCCAACTGAGAGTCTCTATCCAAGGCCTCACTGAACTTCTCCCACAGCTGAGCTTTTGCCTCAGCAACAGCCAAGGCTGCGGACTGCTTGGCCCTCTGGTGCACCTCAGCTGCCTCCAGAGTCCCACAAGCCAAAAAGGACCAATAGGACTCCTTCTTCAGCTTGACGGCCTCCTTAACCCAGAGTGTCCACCACCGTGTTCAAGGATGGCCACAGCAAGAAGCACCAACAACCTTGCGGCCACAGCTCAAGGCAGCTACTTCAACAATTGCATCATGGAACATGGCCCTCTCGGACTCGATGTCTCCCACCTCAGCTAGAATGTGGTTGAAGCTTTCCCAGAGGTATGAAGTGAAGATCTTTCTGACAGGTTCTTCTGCCAGGCATTCCCAGCAAACCCTCAGTACACGTTTGGGTTTACTGGGTCTGTCCGGCATCTGATCCAACTCACTACCAGGTGGTTATCAGTTGAATGCTCAGCTCCTCGGCCTCAAATCAGATGACATGACTGCAAAGTCAATCATCGATCTATGACCTAGGGCATCCTGGTGCTATGTGCACTTATGGACACCCCTATGTTTGAATATGGCGTTTGTGATGGACAAACTTTGACTAGCACAGAAGTTCAACAACAAAGCACCGCTCGGGTTCAGATCAGAGAGGCCGTTCCTTCCAGTCATGCCCCTCCAGGCCACACTGTCATTACCTGCATGGGCATTGAAGTACCCCCAGCAGAATAAAGGAGTCCCCAGCTGCCGCACCTTCCAGCACCCTCGCCAAGGACTCAAAGAAGGCCGGATGCTCTGAACTGCTGTTTGGTGCGTAGGCACAAACAACAGTCAGAGCCTGTCCCCCCACCCGAAGGTGCAGGGAAGCCACCCTCTCATCTACCAGGGAAAACTCCACCACACAGGCACCAAGTCTAGGGGCTAAGAGTAGACTTACACCAGCTTGGTGTCTCTCATCACGGGCAACTCCAGAGTGGAATAAGGTCCAACCCCTCTCAAGGAGATTGGTTCCAGAGCTCATGCTGTGTGTTGAGGTCAGCCCAACTATATCTAGTCAGTACCTCTCAACCTCACGCACAAGATCAGGCTCCTTTCCTGCCAGAGAAGTCACATTCCATGTCCCAAGAGCCAGCATTGGTAAGCCAGGGTCAGAGCGCCATGGCTCCTGCCTTCGGTCCCTGCCCATGGCATCATGCACCCGGATCATATGGCCCCTCCTACAGGCAACACATGCCAAAATGTCCCTGGGCAAGACACTGAACCCCTCATTGCCTCCGATGTGTGTCCCATCGGTGTATGAATGTGATAAATCACTGATTAGTCTCTTTTTGTTTTGATGAGGTACAGATTGTGTTGTGAAGTGCTTTGAGTGTTATGATAAGATAGAAAGACGCTATATAAGTCAATACCCAGAGACATAATTTCAGATGCTTGACATAAAAATGTATTTTGTTTTAAGGCAGCCGAGAAGTGGCCTTTGTGTACGCCATCTCCTCTGCTGGAGTGGTTTATACATTGGCGCGAGCCTGCAGCCATGGTGAGCTGGACACCTGCTCCTGTGATCCCACGAAAAAGGGTTCATCAAGGGACACAAAGGGCTCTTTCGACTGGGGAGGCTGCAGCGACCACGTGGAGCATGCCATTCACTTCAGCCAAACTTTTGTGGATGCCAAGGAGAGGGAGGAGAGGGACGCTCGAGCACTTATGAATCTGCACAACAACAGAGCTGGCAGGAAGGTAAAGAACCCTGAACCCCTATACATTATACAAGATTATATACATATTATCCACCAGCAGAGAGGAAACACTGATTCATTCAACCTTTCTTTGTACAGGTTTGTCTCAGTGAGTCACAAGGACTCATTTACAAGAGAGACCTGTTGGTGGACTTCTGTGCTTGTCATAGTTTGTCCATCATGAACACCATGTTTGAACATAAGTCCATAAGTGCACTTGGCACCAGGACGCCCTAGGTCATAGATCGATGATTAACTTTGTAGTTGTATAGTGAACTTAACCTGATGTCAAAACTAGGCCTAAGGTCAAAACCCTTGACCTTAAGAACCTTGTGGGACAGGAACTGTCATTTCATTGATTTGAATCCAGAAATACAGGTTCACCCATCCTGAGACTCTCTTTCTTGAAAATCAAGTGAAAGAACACTCTCTTTTTATTATCATTACTATTTTACAAATGTTGATAATCAAAGTGTCTTAGTTCAAACCATTTTAGATGTTGCAGTGAACTAATCAATTTTATTAACTGTGAAACAGTGTAATGATTTTTAATGCTTATGCAGAGTTAGAATTCATGTTAAGGTCTGTTACAGATTTTTATGCATTTTCTGATTTCTGTCTTTGAATGAGCAAGTGTGCGTTTTCCAAGGTCAGGAGTCGAAGCAGACATGTGTTGGAACAACTGTCTTGTTTACATCCTCAGACGCCAACGGAGTTGGCACCTGTTTCTAAAACTCGCCAAAACAAAACTCTCTCTGTCTCTGAGAACAGTTTAATCTGTTCCATAACAATTCTTGCTGTTTTCTGACTTATAGTAACCTCTTACGTCACAAACCACACCCCTGTCTGGTTGATATTACCCAATAAGGGACGCTCAAATATACCGGAAATAGAGCTCTTTAAAATGCCGGTACTTCCTAGTTCTCTCAGTTCGGTTCTGCGCTGAGTCTGAAAAGTTCAGTTCGGTGAAGCTTCTGAGGAGTGCGGTGAGGTGCTGAGAAGTCGTTTGGGAGAACAGAAGTCCAGCATGATAAGGCTCCTCCGAGTTGGATTATTGCTATTGCTGAGGTGAGCTGGTGTCGGACGGAATCTCGTCACTACTTCGGACGAGTCACAGCCATCCTATGGAGACGCTGGACAGGTAGCGTTAACTGGAACTCCATATCTGCTGATTAATCTTCAGAAAGGTAATGAGTCAAGTTTCCTACCAAAGCGTACCGAGGAAAAGCTGGGTTCGAATGGAGAGTGTCGGTTCTGGTGAACACTTCCCCTCACATACCATCTTTTACTCCCTTTAAACTTCCTTTCCATCTTTAAATTCTTCTCTCAAGTAGAAATCCTTCCAGATATTTAGAAATGTCTGTGTAAAGTGCTCATCCACCGCCGTGTGGATAATTGATCATAATTGTACAGTTTTCATTAATGTCTGTGGTGAAGCAACGGAAAATCATGGCCGTATGGTTTTCCTGATTGATTGATTATGTTGTTATTTTCATATTTTGCCAAATTAATGTAAATGTTTGATGTTAAACTTTGATTCTGTAAATAAATGACCGCATTCATTTTGATGGGTCAAAGATAAATGACGTCTCACGTTTACATTTCATTAAATTCAATGCACGTTTTATTCAGTCCAGAAAAATGAGGAATCCGTGTTAATTGATGAATATTTTGCAGCATCTGTTCATCTACAGTTGTGTCATCTAAGCTATTTGTTTTGGACACTCGGGTGAAGAGAGGAGCTGAGCTGTCAACTGATCACCACCTGGTATTGATTTGGATCAGATGGTGGGGGAAGATGCCGGACAGGCCCGGTAGACGCAAGCGTGTACTGAAGGTTTGCTGGGAATGCCTGGCAGAAGAACCCATCAGAAATATCTTTAACTCACACCTCTGGGAGAGCTTTAACTGCATCCCAGCTGAGTCAGGGGACATTGAGTCCAAGTGAGCCATGTTCCACACCTCAATTGTTGAAGTGGCTGCCTTGAGCTGTGGTCGGAAGATTGTCGGTGCTTCTCACGGTGGCCATCCTTGAACTCGGTGGTGGATACCCTGGGTTAGGGAGGCCATCAAGTTGAAGGAGTCCTATTGGTCCTTGTTGGCCGGTGGGACTCCGGAGGCAGTTGAGGAGTACTGGCAGGACAAGCGGTCTGCAGCCTTGGCTGTTGCTGAGGCAAAAGCTCTGATGTGGGAAGAGTTCAGTGAGGCCTTAGATAGAGACTTTTGATCAGCTCCAAGGATAATCTGGCAGACCATCAGGTGGTTGAGGAGAGATCATGTTATACCATACCATTTTATTTATAGAGCACTTAAAACAGCGACAAGGCCAACCAAAGTGCTGTACAGACAGAACAACAGGTAACACACACAGCAATATACAAAATGAGGTAAATCAGAATATAGACATATAAACGATGCAGATAATGACGACAAACCAGTGTGGAGCATACAGGATCAAACACAGATCATCTGGTGTTGAAAGCTACTGAATAGTAGTGAGTTTTTAAA
>NC_056507.1:1216802-1220449 GCF_014905685.2 Nematolebias whitei
TATATATATATATGTATATGTATGTATATGTATATGTATATGTATGTATATGTATATGTATATGTATGTATATGTATATGTATGTTTATTTTGATCATTTTAATAATCTGTATTCTTTTTAATTCTTCCTTCATCTTTTTGCTCCTTCTTGGGCTTTGAGATCTTCAGAGCAGCTGTTTGGGTGGTACCAAAAACAGCTGGTTGAAGATCAGAGGAGATCGGGCCTTTTCCGTTTCTGCCTTTAAATCTCTTGTGAAAACACATCTGTACTCCGTGACATACGATTTCATATTTCTTTGTTTCTGATGAGGTTTTGTTATTTGTTCTTATTCCATGTGCTGTAATTGTATCTTGTTACATTATATTTGATGCTTTGATGTTTTTGTTGAGGGCGTTGGTAACAGTTCCTGTTTTAAATGTGCTCTATAAATAAATTAGACTTGTTGTGTCTGTCCTGAGCTCAACCTTCTGCTGATGTTGCTCCTGAACTGATGCTCTGTTCTCCTGCAGGCGGTGAGGCGCTTTATGACTCTGGAGTGTAAATGTCACGGTGTCAGCGGCTCGTGCAGCGTTCGGACCTGCTGGCAAGCCATGGCTGATTTCCGACACACAGGTGACCACTTGAGGAGGAAGTACAACGGCGCTGTGCAGGTTGCAGTAAACCAGTACGGCACAGGGTTCACCGCCGCACACAGACATGTCAAACGACCCAGCAAAAACGACCTGGTCTACCTGGAGGCCTCGCCAGACTACTGCGTACAGGACCAGGACTCAGGTAAACTCTGGATCTGCCCATCACTTTTCAATGGATGTAGCTTTTGTTTTTGACACAAAAAATCTCATGTGGATAAAAAATAATTTCGAGCACATTCTACATTTCTTCTAAAACATAGATGTATAAAAGTTTTTATTCTGTGCAGTTGTTTTAAATTTATTAATTCATAAAAAAAATCTTAATAAGAAGCAAGTACACTCCACAATACGACGATTTTACACAACTTGCTCACACAGCCTAAAATAAACACTGAAGACTGCGTTACGTGCAGTGTTGGGCCGAGATAGTGTAGGGGCGGGGCAGCCGACTCAAGACCCCAAGGTCCCGGGTTCGATCCCCGGTCATTGCACATGTCCTGGTGTCTCTGAGCAGGACACCTTATCTCCAATGGTTCCCTGAGCAGTTTCCACAGCTGCCCACTGCTCCACCTATGGGAACATACGATGGTGACACACAAACATTATTGTAAACGAGTCCGAGGCTCAATGAGACTAGCCTGTATAAATAAAGGTTGAATGGAAAATTTGTCAGCACTTATTTTACATAAACTGAACCAAAATACAAAATCGGTGAATAAAAACACACTTTTCCTGCTTAATAAATTAATTAATGGTGTAAGTAGCAGCAGTGGTGCTTGGATGTTTGTGAACTCTTTATAATTTTCTATATTTCTGCATCAGTATGACCTAAAACATCAAAGTAGATCAAAAGAACCAGTTCAACAAATGAGACTAAAATATTAAACTTGGTCATTTATTTTTATTGAGGACAATGATCCAGTATCATCCATCAGTGGTAAAAGTATGTGAACCTTTGCTTCAGTACCTGGTGTGACCCCCCCCCCCCCCCCCATAACTTCAAACATTTCTGGTAACTCTTGATGAGTCCTGCTCAGCATCCAACATCTGCAGCATCCAACATGTGCAGCATCCAACATCTGCAGAGTTCTTGTAGGAGCGTTCATGTAAATAATGTCACTGTAATCAGTGGAGGGAAGGAAAGTCACAGATACAAGGTGTTCCTCAGGGTTCAGAGTTAGACCGGATCTGTTCCTGGAAAACAAACCCAGTTTAACTTCCAGTTTCTTTATCAAGTTTTCCACATGGAGCTTAAAAGAGAGATGTGAGTCGACCAAGATACCCAGATATTTATAGGAATCAACAAACTCAATGGGGACACCATTTGAGGATAAAATCAGAGGAAGAACTGCTGGGACTGACTCCTCCTGCATCTGGAGGTGTAGATGTCTGTGATGGTGGGGAGTCTGACTCCAACATCTTCTGTGCAGCCTTCACCACTCATAGGGACACCCTGGACAGGTCTCCAGTCCATCACGGGACACATAGAGACAAGCGAGACAACCATTCACTCTCTCACCTAGGGACAATTTAGAGTTACAATCAGTCCAACATGTTTTTGGTCTGTGGGAGGAAACTGGAGTACCTGGAGAAAACCCACGCAGCACGGAGAGAACATGTAAACTCCACCCACAAAGACCCCAGACCGGGATTTTATCCAGAGACCTTGCTGAGAGGCGGTAGCTCTACCAACTGTGCCACCGTGCCGTCCACGATCGAAATCCATCTCATTTCGTGTCTTGATCCTCGGTTACCGTCGAGGAGTACCTTCATGCATGTGACATGACGTGACTTCATCCTGCAAAACAAATCTTGATGTTTTCAGTTTTCAGTCGATCTTTAGCCTCATTAATCTATAAAACACACGTGACAAACCTCATCGTACTCATGGAGGGGTGCTTCTGTCTTTTACCTTGACCTTTCATTCAGACGCTTGAAGCAGGTTCCAGTTATGGACAACAATGGTTCCTTCTCACGTAGATCTTTTAACCATTTTACAGGTTTTTGTTCCCATAATCTGTTTTGTTTTATCTTACTGGTTGTTTTATCTTACTGGTTGTTTCTGCAGAACAACAGGTGCTTAGGATCAGATAAGAAGTCACAGTGATGTGAGAAAGACAACATGTGTGTGAGAGCCAGAAGACAAAGACAGGGACATGAGTGTGTGTCTTTGGAGGACGTGGACGCCTGTCAGGCAGCAGATGATCTGTGGTGATCAGGTGTCGACCATTTAAGACCCATTACACACTTCTGTGGACTGAAACCTTAGAATACCACACACAGATATAAATCACCTCACACACACACACACACACACACACACACACACTCACCCACACACACACACACACACACACACACACACACACACACACACACACAGAGACTCACACACACTCACACACACTCACACACACACACACACACACACTAACCTAGACGTCACAGTTTTCTTTTGTATTCGAGGTCTGTTTCAAACAGTGGAGTTGTCTCAGGAACAGTTTTTCAACTCATCCTCGTTCTAACGAAGTCGTCTGGTTAATTTTTTCACGTCGTTTCTTGTTGGTCTGCTCTTGAGTCGTTATAGAATCGAGGAGCAGACACTTGAACAAGTCCTTCAGCCGGTCCGACACAAAGACCTGTTGCACTGTAGCTCTGACTGGATGTTTCAGGTCACGGTTCTTCTGGAAGGTGAACCTCGGCTCCAGTCTCAAATATTTTCAAGGTTCAAGTTTTTTTATTCACATCACATGTGGTACATGAGGTGGAACAAAAATGTGTGCTCAAGGTCCCAGTTACACCCAACAATAAAATGTAAAATAAAAACAGTAATAACATCTAAGATATGAACTAAGAAAAACATCAACTAAATATACACTAAACACTAACAGCAAAAAAACATTACACCGAACAGCAGCACCAACATGAGTCTGTGTGAGCAGATGAGCACCATGAACACATCAACAAGAAACTGATCAGCAGCAACATGAAACTGATCAGCAGCAACATGAAAC
>NC_056507.1:1220459-1222565 GCF_014905685.2 Nematolebias whitei
GAAACTGATCAGCAGCAACATGAAACTGATCAGCAGCAACATGAAACAGATCAGCAGCAACATGAAACAGATCAGCAGCAACATGAAACAATTCAGCAGCAACATGAAACAGATCAACAGCAACATGAAACTGATCAGTAGCAACATGAAACTGATCAGCAGCAACATGAAACTGATCAGCAGCAACATGAAACTGATCAGCAGCAACATGAAACAGATCAGCAGCAACATGAAACAGATCAGCAGCAACATGAAACAAATCAGTAGCAACATGAAACAGATCAGCAGCAACATGATGTGATTTTCCACAGTGATTATTCTGGTTAGAGATTCATGAGTCTAACAGCCTCAGGGTAGAAGCTGTTCCTCAGTCTAGTGGTTCTACACTTAATGCTCCTCAACCTCCTTCCTGAGGGGAGCGGGGCAAAAAGTGTGTGTGCTGGGTGAGTGTGGTCCTTCATGATGCAGGTGGCCCTCTTCCTGCATCTGGAGGTGTAGATGTCTGGGATGGTGGGGAGGCTGACTCCAACATCTTCTGTGCAGCCTTCACCACTCTCTGCAAAGCTTTTCTTTCTGCAGCTGTGCAGCCTCCATGCCACACATTGATGCTGGAGCACAGGATGCTCTCCACTGCACACCTGGAGAAGGAGGTGAGGACTGAGCTTCCAGACCAGCTCGTCTCAGCCGTCTGAGGAAGTAGAGTCTCTGATGATCTTTCTTCATCAGGCTGGTGGTGTTGTTGCTCTTAAGTCCACAATCATCTCTTTTGTCTTCTTCACATTGATGTGAAGGTTATTCTCTTTGCACCAGCTCTCCAGGTGTTCCACCTCCTGCCTGTAGCTGGACTCATAATTGTTTGTGATGCATCCCACCACCGCTGTATCATCTGCAAACTTTACAATGTGACAGCCTGGATGGGTAGCTGCACAATCATACGTGAACAGAGTGAACAGGAGGGGGCTCAACACACATCCCTGAGGAGAGCCAGTGCTGAGGGTTATGGTGGAGGAGGAGAGGTTGTGGATCCTCACTGACTGTGTTCTGTTTGTTAAGAAGTCTAGTACCCAGTTGCAGATGGAGGGGCTTAGTCCTAGTGTGGATAGTTTGTCCATCAGGGTTTGGGGGATCATGGTGTTGAAGACAGATGTGAAGTCCACAAAGAGCATACGGACGTAAGAGTTTTTCTGCTCCAGGTGGTTGAGTGCAGTGTGGACCACAGAGGAGATTGCATCCTCTGTTGATCAGTTCTCACGGTATGCATACTGATGAGGGTCCTCATTGATGTTGATGGTTGTTTTGATGTGAGTCATGACCAGTTTTTCGAAGCATTTAGCGACTATCGGGGTGAGGGCCACTGGCCGATAGTCATTCAGACCAGTCACTGTAGAGCTTTTTGGGACTGGGATGATGGTGGCAGTCTTCAGGCAGGTGGGAACTGTCGCCAGTGTGAGGGAGGAGTTAAAGATGGCATGAGCTACAATTAATGGGTCTGCAGAGCCTACAGGCTGGCTAGTTAATGGTTTTTCAAAAGCACAGAGTCGAGCCTCCAGATCAAACAGCCTCCCCACCAGAACCGACATATCAGAACATTTATTACATAAACTATCATCTTCAAACAAGGCAGTATTATTGCTGAACATCTGGCACATGATGCATGTGATGAATCCAGAAGCCACATTGAGCCAAGGCCAGTAGGAGCCAGCAGATTTCAATACACTGATACAAACCAGAAGTCCTGAAAAATAAAGACCCTGTAGAATAAGTTTAATGTTAGGGTGATCAAGTGATGTGGATCCGATGCAGGCAGTCTCTCAGCGGTGATATGGTCTCTGCTTTTGTGTGCGTTGAAAGTTAGCAGCTCGCTAGGCCCACCACAATGTAGCACCACCATGTAGCACCACAATGTAGCACCACCATGTAGCACCACGATGTAGCACCACCATGCTGCACCACCATGTAGCACCACCATGTTGCACCACCATGTAACACCACGATGTTGCACCATCATGTAGCACCACGATGTTGCACCATCATGTAGCACCACCATGTAGCACCACCTTGTAGCACCACCATGTTGCACCACCATGTAGCACCACGATGTTGCAC
>NC_056507.1:1222575-1225276 GCF_014905685.2 Nematolebias whitei
TGTTGCACCACCATGTAGCACCACCATGTAGCACCACCATGTTGCACTACCATGTAACACCACAATGTTGCACCACCATGTAGCACCACCATGTAGCACCACAAGACTGGCTCCCTCCACTCACAAAACAACTAGAATACAACAAAAGTCAACAGAGGGCAGAAAAAATGAATAAACTGTTTAAAACCAGTCGCCTGGTCTCAGCTGAATGCGAGTTCAACCTGAGTCGATCCAAACCGAGTTGATTAGCTTAGCTTGGCACACCAGTGTAGAACCTCACAGCAGCGATTCCCGTAACTCAGAACACTTGATTGATGATCTTAGGCTTTGCGTGAGTTAGCGGTTAGCACAGCACCATCGGGTCAGGTACCTCACAGCAGTCCTGGTCAAATTCAAGCAATCCAAAGAGATCCGGATAAAAATCCGGTTGGAATCCAGAGAAAAACACCGGAGCTTCAAGCAACGTCTCCTCCGCTCGAGAGGCGACCTGACCAGCAAGAAGTGTTTGGAATGATCGATGAGGCTGGAAGTGGTCCTAGTCCCAACATTCCCGGAAGGTTCTGTACGGCTCTCTGCGTCCACTGTGCACCAAAACCACTTTGAAGAGGAACCAAACGTTTGTCTGGTTCGACTCGGGTCAGTTTGGTGTTACGAGGACTGCAGAGAAGAACTCTGGGACTCCGTCAGAACTCCGTTTCTGGATGTGTGAAGATTAACCAGCAATACAGAAAAGTTATAAAAAGGTTCATTCAGGCAGTGAAAACTTGGCACAAAAAGCTGCAGATGCTCTGGTCATGTTGTCCTGGATTCATAATTAGTGTTGGTTACTGCAGAATTTCTGTACGGTGATAATATTTTCTGTTTGTGATCAGAATGATGTCCTCTGGTCGATGTCCCCAAAACCCATTGAAGAGGACGGTGGTTGTTTTGAAATGTTTTCATGGAAAATGCCAAAAGCAGATGAGGAAACCAACCCAGCTTTGACGTTTGTGTTTGTCTGCAGGGTCCATGGGGACGGGAGGCAGAGTCTGCAACAGGACGTCCCGCAGCGTGGACGGCTGCGAGCTGATGTGCTGCGGACGAGGCTACGACACGTCGCGCGTCAGCCGCACCGTCAAGTGTGAATGCAAGTTCCACTGGTGCTGCGCCGTCCACTGCCGGGACTGCCAGCAGCAGGTGGACCTGCACACCTGCAAGGGTCAGACGTGACCTGGACACCAAGGAGCACAGCCAGAGACTGGCTGGGACAATAGCAGAGGACGTTCAGTGCTAGGCTCTTCTTCTGCTCCAGGATCAGCTGTGAGTCTGACAGGAGGAAGAACTTTCAGCCATCGGCTTCTTGCTGCTCGTCCAAACAACAAGAAGGTTATGTCAGCGTGGGGACCTCCTTCAGTCTTGATTTTAAAAACATCTTCATATAGCTGTTCAAATGGACCACACGCTGACAAAGCTGAGACGTAGAGAAGAAATGAGAAAATACACTCATCGTTGATGTCCATCTTTACCCACTTCTTCCTTTTTGGGTTGCTGGTGCCCATGTCCAGCAGTCACTGTGTGGGGACACCATGGACAGGTTTCCAGTCCAACACAGGGACACCATGGACAGGTCTCCAGTCCAACACAGGGACACATAGAGACAAACGAGACAGCCATTCTCTCTCTCTCTCTCTCACCTAGGGACAATTTAGAGTTACCATCAGCCTAACATGCATGTTTTTGGTCTGTGGGAGGAAACTGGAGTTCCTGGAGAAAACCCACTTAGCACAGAGAGAACATGCAAACTCCACCCAGAAAGGTCCTGGGCCGGGATTTGAACCGGCAACCTTCTCACTGTGAGGTGGCAGCTCTACCAACTGTACCACCATCACTGACGAGAATATCATAAAAATCTTTAACTCTTGTGTCGTCCTTTAACTTTATGATCATTAATTTATTTTAGGGGAAAAATCCACCACTTTACACATCTTCTTAAAAATATTTCTCTTTTTCCTACAAAATACTGTTCAGTCTTTCAGAGCCATCTCAGCCTGAAATCAAAGTACCACATTTAAATCCAAAAAAGTTCAATCTGGTCCTCTGGACATTCAAGAACACAAAAAACAAAGCAAAAAATATATATATGTAGAAACGTTTCGTCTCTCATCCTGAGGACTTCCTCAGTCTGAGGTGCTGTATTCAGCTCAGTCTCTTAAATAGCACCTTCTCAGAGTGGATCAACCAGTTTTGCTGCTGACAACCAGAACCAGCTGATCACATGCTCAAGAAGGACCATCAGCCTAACAATGGATCATTAGCACCTGATGGCTGTTTACTGTTCACAGAGGGCTGAGTGATACTAGCAATCACAGCATTGTAAGAGGGGGACAATTTTTTTTGGCTTTGTGTTGTTTTTTTTGAATGTCCAGAGGACCAGACTGAACTTTTTTGGATTTTTCTACCTGGATTATTGAGCAGCATCAGGATACCACATTTAAAGTTTTTGCTCTTTAAATCCAAACTAAATTTAACTTGAGGTTATTTGAGAAAACTCTGACAAAAAAAATAAATAAATAACGTAGGGTTTGTCCGAAAAAAATTGGGTTCATTGATTGCACCAATAAATATATAATAAAAAACAGTTAATTTTAATGATTTCTTTGAACTGTTCTTTTTGTAAAAGAGATACAAACTGTTCTTGCAATGATGTGTGAAAACAAGTTTG
>NC_056507.1:1225376-1229362 GCF_014905685.2 Nematolebias whitei
CTTTCAAGTGCATACCTCCACCTCTCCAAGTTCTCTTCCACCTGTTCTCACCACTGAAAACTCATCAACCAATTTAGGACAATCCTGTTGGATCAGTTTTTCTCAGCAGCAGCTAGTCGGTGTATGGCATGTCTCCTCAACATCCAGCTGTTGAGCAATTCCTGATGGTTCCTACCATGAGGAACATTTCAGAGGAAGCTGTCTAACTGATCTGGACTGTCCAGTGGACCCTGAGCCAAGCTGCCAGTGGTGTGGGGTGAGATAACTGCATGTCAGCCAGGGCCGATGTACAATCAGTCAGAGGTACCAACTCTTGTTTCTGTGTTCTGCTTTTCTCACCTCAACATCTGAACAGATGAGAAGCTCCAGATGATGGTGGTTGTGTCTGAGGAAGCAGACTTCTGTCTCAGTCATTAAAAACACAAACAATTAAAACAGCACGATGAACGTACTTGCAAAGATACACAAAAAGTCCTTTTATTGATTTTTTTTATTTTCATTTTTTAACGATGGCAACTGATCAAAAACAGCTTTAGACGACTGAACCCCCCCCAAACTGCAAACGTCACAGGGGAAAGCAGTTCTCTGTTCTGCTGCATCCCGTCATGTGAACTCTGTAAATCTGGGCAAAAACGTGTCTTTTGTCCAATGCAGGGTTCTGGTTTCAGTTTGGCCGTGACTGTCCTCAAGAAGATCTGTCTGTGGTGTTGGTCCTGGTTCCTGTGAGGTCGTTCTGGGTCAGATGCGTGTTAGTTGGTGCCAGAGGCTGGACGGCAGGATGCTCTCCACCTTCTCCATGATGAAGTTCAGAGGAGCGAAGAGAGTGCTGAGGAACTGCAGGGACAGAGACGGAGAAGAATGACCACACGAGCGCTGAGCCACGATTTACAGAACGCACAAGACTTGTTGTGGCCGTGAAGGAAAAACAACAACAACAACAATTCCATGTTTGTTTACATTAAGGACACATGTACAGTCAGTAAGGATATATGTAGTCAGTAAGGATAAATGTAGTCAGTCAGTAAAGATAAATGTACAGTCAGTAAGGATACATGTAATCAGTCAGTAAAGATACATGTAGTCAGTAAGGACACATGTACAGTCAGTAAGGATACATTTAGTCAGTAAGGATATATGTAGTCAGTCAGTAAAGATAAATGTACAGTCAGTAAGGATACATGTACAGTCAGTCAGTAAGGATATATGTAGTCAGTAAGGATACATTTAGTCAGTAAGGATAAATGTACAGTCAGTAAGGACACATGTTGAGTCTCAGTAAGGATACATGTACAGTCAGTCAGTAAGGATATATGTACAGTCAGGATACATGTACAGTCAGTAAGGATATATGTAGTCAGTAAGGATAAATGTAGTCAGTCAGTAAAGATAAATGTACAGTCAGTAAGGATACATGTAATCAGTCAGTAAAGATACATGTAGTCAGTAAGGATACATGTAGTCAGTCTGTAAGGACACATGTACAGTCAGTAAGGATACATTTAGTCAGTAAAGATAAATGTACAGTCAGTAAGGATATATGTACAGTCAGTCAGTAAAGATACATGTACAGTCAGTAAGGATACATGTACAGTCAGTCAGTAAGGATATATGTAGTCAGTAAGGATACATTTAGTCAGTAAGGATAAATGTACAGTCAGTAAGGACACATGTTGAGTCAATCAGTAAGGATACATGTACAGTCAGTCAGTAAGGATATATGTACAGTCAGGATACATGTACAGTCAGTCAGTAAGGATATATGTACAGTCAGTCAGTAAGGATATATGTAGTCAGTAAGGATACATGTACAGTCAGTCAGTAAGGATATACAGGTCCTTCTCAAAAAATGAGCATATCATGAAAAGGTTCTCTAAACAAGCTATTAACCTAACCATCTGAATCAACGACGTAACTCTAAACACCTGCAAAAGATTCCTGAGGCTTTTAAAAACTCCCAGCCTTGTTCATTACTCAAAACCACAATCATGGGTAAGACTACCGACCTGACTGCTGTCCAGAAGGCCATCATTGACACCCTCAAGCAAGAGGGTAAGACACAGAAAGAAATTGCTGAAGGAATAGGCTGTTCCCAGAGTGCTGTATCAAGGCACCTCAGTGGGAAGTCTGTGGGAAGGGAAAAGTGTGGCAGAAAACGCTGCACAACGAGAAGAGGTGACCGGACCCTGAGGAGGATTGTGGAGAAGGGCCGATTCCAGACCTTGGGGGACCTGTGGAAGCAGTGGACTGAGTCTGGAGTAGAAACATCCAGAGCCACCGTGCACAGGCGTGTGCAGGAAATGGGCTACAGGTGCCGCATTCCCCAGGTCAAGCCACTTTTGAACCAGAAACAGCAGCAGAAGTGCCTGACCTGGGCTACAGAGAAGCAGCACTGGACTGTTGCTCAGTGGTCCAAAGTACTTTTTTCAGATGAAAGCAAATTTTGCATGTCATTCAGAAATCAAGGTGCCAGAGTCTGGAGGAAGACTGGGGAGAAGGAAATGCCAAAATGCCAGAAGTCCAGTGTGAAGCACCCACAGTCAGTGATGGTCTGGGGTGCCATGTCAGCTGCTGGTGTTGGTCCACTGTGTTTTATCAAGGGCAGGGTCAATGCAGCAGCTATCAGGAGATTTTGGAGCACTTCATGCTTCCATCTGCTGAAAAGCTTTATGGAGATGAAGATTTCATTTTTCAGCACGACCTGGCACCTGCTCACAGTGCCAAAACCACTGGTAACTGGTTTACTGATCATGGTATTACTGTGCTCAATTGGCCTGCCAACTCTCCTGACCTGAACCCCAGAGAGAACCTGTGGGATATTGTGAAGAGAAAGTTGAGAGAACAAGACCCAACACTCTGGATGAGCTTAAGGCCGCTATCGAAGCATCCTGGGCCTCCATAACACCTCAGCAGTGCCACAGGCTGATTGCCTCCATGCCACGCCGCATTGAAGCAGTCATTCATGCAAAAGGATTCCCGACCAAGTATTGAGTGCATAACTGAACATGATTATTTGAAGGTTGGTGTTTTTTGTATTAAAAACACTTGTCTTTCATTGGTGGGATGAAATATGCTCATTTTTGGGACAGGCATTTTGGGTTTTCATGAGCTGTATGCCATAATCATCAGTATTAAAACAATTAAAGACCTGAAATATTTCAGTTGGTGTGCAATGAATCTGAAATATATGAAAGTTTCATTTTTATCATTACATTATGGAAAATAATGACCTTTATCACAATATGCTCATTTTTTGAGAAGGACCTGTATGTATAGTCAGTAAGGATATATGTAGTCAGTAAGGATACATGTACAGTCAGTAAGGATGCATGTACAGTCAGTAAGGATATATGTAGTCAGTAAGGATACATGTACAGTCAGTCAGTAAAGGTATGTGTACAGTCAGTAAGGATACATGTACAGTCAGTATACATGTACAGTCAGTCAGTAAGGATATATGTAGTCAGTAAGGATACATGTTCAGTCAGTAAGGATATATGTAGTCAGTAAGGATACATGTACAGTCAGTCAGTAAGGATACATGTACAGTCAGTCAGTTAGGATATATGTACAGTAAGGATACATGTACAGTCAGTCAGTAAGGATATATGTAGTCAGTAAGGATACATGTAGTCATTAAGGATACATGTACAGTCCGTCAGTAAGGATACATGTACAGTCAGGATACATGTACTGTCAGTCAGTAAGGATATATGTAGTCAGTAAGGATACATGTACAGTCAGTCAGTAAGGATATATATAGTCAGTAATGATACATGTACAGTCAGTAAGGATATATGTAGTCAGTAAGGATACATGTACAGTCAGTAAGGATACATGTACAGTCAGTCAGTAAGTATACATGTACAGTCAGTCAGTAAGGATACATGTACAGTCAGTCAGTAAGGATACATGTACAGTCAGTAAGGATATATGTAGTCGGTAAGGATACATGTACAGTCAGTCAGTAAAGATACATGTTCAGTTAG
>NC_056507.1:1229462-1239664 GCF_014905685.2 Nematolebias whitei
GTAAGGACACATTTACAGTCAGTCAGTAAGGATACATGTACAGTCAGGATACATGTACAGTCAGTAAGGATATATGTACAGTCATTCTAAGGATATATGTAGTCAGTAAGGATACATGTACAGTGAGTAAGGATACATGTAGTCAGTAAGGATACATGTACAGTCAGTCAGTAAGGATACATGTACAGTCAGTCAGTAAGGATACATGTACAATCAGTCAGTAAGGATATATGTACAGTCAGTCAGTAAGGATACATGTACAATCAGTCAGTAAGGATATATGTACAGTCAGGATACATGTACAGTCAGTCAGTAAAGATACATGTACAGACAGTAAGGAGACATGTACGAGTATCTACAAGCCCCTCCAAAGTCGTCCCCAACATGCTGGCAAGTCCCCGAAGCCACAGGTGGCCTGTGATTCTCACAAATCGCTTCCATCTTACGGTTTAGCCTGTAAATCAGCTGATTTTGAGTACTTGAAGCACAAACCAAACTTCCACACAGACTTAGTTTTGCCGTGGCCGATAATGCTGCTGCTGTCTTCCTTAATAACCGATAACATAGGAATCTGCTGGTGCCAAAAATCAGAAACCTGCTATCATGGTTCTTATTATATGAACGTATTGAGTGTCCTTCTGAGACAAAATGGAAAGACACATCAGCTCCCAGACTCCACCATGGATCCATGACGTATCCTGCTGCGTGAGTCTCAACGGGGCGTGGGGGCTCTCCAGGACCCTGTCGCTTTGTTGAAAAGATTTTACTGATTGCATTGAAAGTCCAGCTGAGCAGATCCATGACAGTAGTTTTAGTTTCAGAAGATGTGTAACAGGAGCTCCGATACACAGAGAGCAAAAAAATAAAACAGGAGGAGGACGGGGGAGGGAGAGAAGGCAGCCGCATTGCACGAGAGCAGATTATAGTTGTTATCCTGTGACATGCATATCTTACAAATACAAGTGGAATTAAATGTCTTAATATTTGAAAAAAAACCTCATTAGACACATGTTACACATTTTGTCATATAACCAGCAATTTTTTTTCAACATGGTGCAGCCAAAGTGAAACAGGAAGTGACATCAAAGAGGGACTCCCTAAATGCAGCCACAAACCAAAGTGGAAGTTGGAACCTCATTTATTTTTCAAGTTATCATGCTCACAAGAGGGATGGTATTTTCACATCCCGTGCTGTTTCCTATGTTAGTTTGAACTATTAGATCAAAATGTCTGAAACTCTACAGGATGGATATTCACCTAAACTGCTCAGGGGCCAGTTTCTGAGAGCAGCAGCTCAGGGGCCGGACATCCAGCAATTAAAGTCATTCTGTAAATAAATCATCTGTTACCTTTAAAATGTGTTTGTTTTATTACATTGAATCATTAATGCAATAAACAGAACCCAACCCCCCCCCCCCCCCTTTTTATGAACTCATTGGGCCGGACTGAAGTCACCCGCGGGCCGAAAATGGCCCACGGGCCACCAGTTGAATAGCCCTGCTCTAATGACTGTACTGACTGCTGCAGCTAAAACACTGACTAACCATAATTAACTCAAACTAACAAAGTCAACTAATCCAGTTTGATTGTAAATGAAGGAAATAGTGTGTGTGTGTGTGTGTGCACGTGTGTGTGCACTCACAGCTTTAGCGAACACTCCCATGAGTTCAGGGAACTGGTGTGTGAGCAGGGCCAGCATGGCGGTGAAGGAGCAGAGGCCGGCGGTGAAGAGGATGAAGAAGGGCAGCTCCTTCTTGGGGTAGACCGACACCTCGTGAAACACTGCTTCCACGTGGGACAGACAAACGGCACAATGTTAGCTCGGAGCGCCACGGCGCTCCTCAGGGCGCTCCTCAGGGCGCTCCTCAGGGCGCTTCTCAGGGCGCTTTCAGCCACAACAATAAACTGTCGTCACATTCAAACCGAAACTCCAACGGCAGGCTGCTCCTCTGATTAACATGCTTCTGTTTCAACGACAAACGAGCAGTTGTCCTCGTCTCTGAGGGGTTGAACAGTGAATGTTGTTTTCAAGATGAGTGTTTTTCTGGACTGGAGCTGAACAGGGAGTGAAGTAAACCTAAATGTTTTTGGTGAAAGATATTCCAGTTGTAAGAGTTACACAGAACAGAGGGAGGTTTTTATCACCACCAGGAGCAGTGGTGGAGCCAAGGGGTGGCCAGTGGTGGCCTTAGTGCTGTAGATTAATCTTGGGCCACCCCATCAGTTGAAGAAGCCGTACAGGTGAGCAATATAAAAACTAGGAAGTGTAGTTTCCTCAAATGACAGGGGTGGTTGGTTTGAATATATAATATGTGTGTGGTGGTGGCCATCTTGGATGTTCATGTGGCAACCCCAACATTAAAAAGGAACCTTTCTTACACCTAGATGTAGTCACACATCAAAATGGAAGTCGGTACCTGACTTATTGTTCAAGTCATCGTGCTCACAGGATGGACAGACTGATGGACAAAGGACAGTCCAGTTCCCCCTCTTCACTTCATGACGGGGGACAAAATGCCTGCTGTGAATATTTAATCCCAGCTGTATGTAAATAAGATGAAACTAGTTTGACTCACTTCCTGCATGTTGCAATAAACCAGTCAGTGATTTTACATTAATGTTCAAAATCCAAACTGTAATTTTTCTTCCCATAGAAAGTGCTTTTGTCACTTGTGACATGAATAAATAACTGTAAAGAAGTCGTACGCTACTTTGGTTAAAACAGACCATGATGCATTGCTGCGTGAGCGACACGACCAGCAAGCTAATGGAGGCTAATGCTAACGTCTGCAGCTCAGGACTTTGAAAAATGCTCTTAATGATCAGGACCAGCGGTCCACGTGCGTGCACGTGTCAGAACGTCTCTTACTGGGTAGCAGCTCTCTGTCGGCCGTCTCTGTGCAGATGGGGTAGGGGTAAAACAGGTGTCCCTTCTCCAGAGGATACGGGATCATTCTGAACGCTGGAAAACACACGGAGACAACGAACAACTCACTTTTCATCTTCGACTCAAACGGATCACGTGCTGCCTGGAAACCACATGTTTACATACACACTATCAAATGTGTTTCACCTCAGTGACTTTAAATCAAAGTCAACCTTTCTTGTTTTAGGTCAGTCAGGGTTCACACAATTTATTTTATTTGTTAAATGATAAAAAACGAAAGAGCCACAGGTTTGTATTCACTACAATTACTGTGTCTTTATTCAGTTCAGGAAAACATCAGTGTTAACTGGAGGAACATCTCAGACACACTGCTTCATGTGTGGCATCAGAATAAATCAGCCAAGATAACAGAACCATCCACTACTCTGGTCCATCCCTAGGTCCAAAAGGTCCAGAAGTCTGAAGGTTCATGCGTTCTTCATGAGAACGTCCTGCCATGGTACTGCTCAGGTAGGAGACGAGTTCTGTGTTCCTGAGATGAACGTGTTTTGGTGCTTGCATCAACCCAAAGCAAAGCCAGAAGAGCTGCTGAAGAAGCTGCTGAAGAAGCTGCTGAAGAAGCTGCTGAAGCTGGTCAGAGTCGTTCTCAACAGAAAAACAAGTCCTGGACCAACATGGACTGAAAGGATACTCGGAGAGGATGGACGCTTTAGTCCCAAAGCAACACAAAAAAGACAGACTAGTTTTTAAATGCACACAGGGACAAAGACAGTAATGTTTGGACACGTCCTCTGGTCTGATGGACTAAACATGGACCGTAATGTTTGGACACGTCCTCTGGTCTGATGGACTAAACTTGGACCGTAATGTTTGGACACGTCCTCTGGTCTGATGGACTAAACATGGACCGTAATGTTTGGACACGTCCTCTGGTCTGATGGACTAAACTTGGACTGTAATGTTTGGACACGTCCTCTGGTCTGATAGACTAAACTTGGACCGTAATGTTTGGACACGTCCTCTGGTCTGATGGGACTAAACTTGGACCGTAATGTTTGGACACGTCCTCTGGTCTGATGGACTAAACATGGACCGTAATGTTTGGACACGCCCTCTGGTCTGATAGACTAAACTTGGACCGTAATGTTTGGACACGTCCTCTGGTCTGATGGGACTAAACTTGGACCGTAATGTTTGGACACGTCCTCTGGTCTGATGGACTAAACTTGGACCGTAATGTTTGGACACGTCCTCTGGTCTGATGGACTAAACTTGGACTGTTTGGTCAAAAAGATCGTTACATTCAGAGGAAAAAGCGGAGATGCTTGTTGGCTTTAGAACACCATTCCTACTGTGAAGCACGGTGGTGGCAGCATCATGCTGTGGGCCCGTTTGGCTGCAGGTGCTCTTCACAAAATAAATGGCATCATGAGGAAAGAACATTCTCTGGAAATATTGAAGCAATATCTCTAAACATCAACCAGGAGGATAAAGCTTTGGACACGAATGGGTCTTCAAACAGACAGTGTCTCTCAGCATTCAGCCAGATTAGTTACAAAATGGCTGAAGGACACAAGAAGTCAAAGTTTAGGAGTCACAAAGTCCTGATCTCAGAGCTGTAGAGCATCTGTAGCAGAGCTGAACATGAGGTCTACAAACCTGACTGAGTTCTGTCAGGAGCAACGGGACTAAAGTCCAACAAACCAACAAGAAGTTGGTGAAAAGAAACTCCAAACATCTGACCCAAGTCACAAAGTTTAAAGACAAAGCTGCCAAACATTAAGTAAATGTATGTAAACTTGTGACTTCAAAGAACGTAATAATAATTTACAATAAAACATCCTTAAAGTAACAATTTGTGAATCCTAACTGAACTAAAGAGGAAAGGTTAACAGCAAGACAAAAAAACAGCATTTTTTACAGCGCATGGAAAACATCTGGTTTCAACTGCATTTGCCACCGACGTGTGTGTGTGTGTGTGCGCGCGCACGTGTGTGTGTGTACTCACTGCCCTCCCAGGTGCAGTGCAGCAGGTTGAGTGCTCCCTCCACCCTCTTCCAGTGCTGCAGGTGAAAGAAGGCGTAGGCGATGGCTTCGCTGTCACCTCTCTTCAGAATGTGTTCTGGAGGAAGAATCAGACTCTTCATCTCTAGCAGGTACTGAGGAAGAAGAGGAGATCAACAAAGAGCTTCTGTTTAGCGACACTGGCACTAAAGTCACGTGCAGATTTCTTTGATGTTCCATGACTTGCTCTTTTTTACTCATTTTATAAATCAAGAAGCATGAAGAAAACAACATGGGTGTTAAATACCAGCTGAAATTCAGCTTCTTATGTTTCATTTTGATTCCACTCTACAGCTACGTTCTTGAGTACTCTACAGCAGAATAAGAAAACTGATTCAGCAGCATAAACACAAACAACAAACTGAGCACAGGGATGCCTCAAGGATGTGTACTCAGTCCTTTGCTCTTCATTCTGTTGTTACATGACTATTCTGTCAAATTCAGCTCAAAAGCACAAAGTTTGCTGATGATACAGCAGCAGCAGAACTCATGGGCACTAATGATAAAATATCTAACTGAACTGAGGTGGAAAAGTTGCTGAGATCATGTGAAGACAACAAACCATCTCTTGACGTGAACCAGCAGCATGCCAATGTCCCCGTTACTGAAGGATTTGAACAGTGAATGTTTATAGTTCTGCAGATGAGTGTTTTTCTGGACTGGAGTTGAACAGAGAATACAAGTGAACCTTAATTTTTGGTGCAAGATAGCAGGACTTCGCTGTGCCAAAGCACTGATGCATTCAATGTGTGTCTGACAGCTCCCTTGTGTTGTTTACTTTAATGAATTAACTCACTTTAACAATCCTCTTTGTGATGAACTACTTTTATAAACTAACTACAAAAGTTGTTGTGTGCCATCATCAATATTCTCTCTGTAATAAAGGTGTGTGAAATGTGTGAGAGAGTCACGTCCCAGAGACAGTGTGAGTGTTGCAAAGCATGCTGGGTAGGAATTATGTGTGTGATGTTTCTGACTGTTTACGATGTTTCTGACTGTTTACGATACGTTTCTGACTGTTTACGATGTTTTGACTGTTCACAATGTTTCTGACTGTTTATGGTGTTTCTGACTGTTTACGATGTTTCTGATTGTTTACGATGGGCTTCTGACTGTTACAATGTTTTTGACTGTTCACAATGTTTCTGACTGTTTATGGTGTTTCTGACTGTTTACGATGTTTTTGACTGTTCACAATGTTTCTGACTGTTTACGATGTTTCTGACAGTTTACAATGTTTCTGACTGTTTACGGTGTTTTTGACTGTTCACAAGGTTTCTGACTGTTTATGGTGTTTCTGACAGTTTACGATGTGTTTCTGACTATTTACGATGTTTCTGGGTGTGACAATGTGTTCTTCATGTTATCTTCCTGTTCTGGTTTGGCTTCATTTCTGTTAAAGTCTGTTAATGTCTGGAAACTGACACCACGAGTCAGAGACTGCTTGAGATGGACACTAGGAGGGTGGTGACACCACCAGGTGACACTTAAGATTTGCTTAGCTGCATAGCTCTGTATAAATTACCATTCTCCTGGATGCTTTTGGTGCAGAGAACTGTTTTTTTTAATTGTTTTTATAGAGGACTTGAACTTATCGTATTTAAATTTAGAAGAAGCTAATTCCACTAATGAATTTCAAAATGAGCAAAAACGCAAATCTGCTAAATGGAAAGCTAGTTTCACTTTTAGCAGAACCGTGCCCACCGCTGGTAGTCAGGTTCTGCCTCAAGGGAAAGAGTCCAAGTACCTCGAGGTTTTGTTCATAAGTGACAGAAGAATGGAGGAGACTGACAAATGGATCTGTGCAGCATCAGCAATACTGTGGACTCTGTGCTGGTCCATTGTGGTGAAGAGAGAGCTGAGCTGTAAGACAAAGATCTCTGTTTACTGGTCAGTCTACGTTCCTCCCCCCACCTCTGGTCATGAACTCTGGGTAGAGACTGAAAGAATGAGATCGTGGATCTCCAGGAAGTTGAAATGAGTTTCCTCTGCAGGAGCTGGACTCTCCCTCAGAGACAGGGTGAGAAGTTCAGTTATCAGGAGAGACTCAGAGTAGAACCACTGCTCCTCCACATCCAGAGGAGCCAGTTGAGGTGGTTCAGGCATCTGGTGAGGATGCTTCCTGGGTGCCTACCAAGGGAGGTGTTCCAGGCATGTCCAACTGAGAAGAGACCCCGGAAAGACCCAGGACATACTGGAGAGACTATGTCCCTCACCTGGTCTGTGAACGCCTGGGAGTCCTCCCAGAAGAGCTGGAAGAGGCTGTGGAAAGAGATGTCTGGACCTCCCTGCTGAAGATGCTGCCCCAAGACCTGAGTCCAGAACAAGAGGAAGATGATGGATGGATGGATGGATGGATGGGAGTTACATGGTGTAGGAGAACAGAGGGAGTTTGGTTGTTGTTTTTTTTTGTCTCCGGCAGAGTGACAGATCCTGGCAAGTGAAGGGAGCACTTTATACCACCAGGTGTGTATATATATATATATATATATATATATATATATATGTGTGTGTGTGTGTATGGTGGCAGCCATCTTGGATTTTGACGTGGCAACTCTGTTTTCAAAATAAATCTTTCTTGGATGATGATGCCTAGATGCAGTCACACTCCAAAATGGAAGGTGACATGTTGCTTCTTTTGCTCTCGTGCTCACAACATGCACAGACGAACAGACGAAAGGCATTTCCAGTTCCCCCTCTTTGTTCAGCATAATGCGGTACAACAAAACTAACGAGGTAACTGTAGATTTTAGAAAAACGTTTTACTGCTACCCTGACGCATGTTCAATAATCCAGGTAGTAAAATCTAAACAAGTTAAGTCAGGTCCTCTGGATGAGTACAAACTGCAGCAACGTTTCATCTTTCTTCCAAAAGACTTCGTCAGTCTGAGGAGCTGCAACAAACTCAGTTTTGGGTGGTTTTCACGCCTGATAGTCCGGTAGACTCGGTTCTACTGGGGACCAAAGTTCAGAACATTAGTTTACATTTCAGCTGGTGGTTCATTCACACTGCACTGAGTCGAGTCAACCTGTTCCCCCGCTCGCCTGTGGGGGCGCTGCACCAAGACCTACTGAAGGAAACGACACAAAAACCTCTGAAGACACGTCTTCTTCTGGAAATATAAACAAAAACGGAGTGGCGTCATATTTTAGTGGTTTTAGGAGTTCTATTTTGTCATTTCTCAACAATGGACTCAGCATGAGAGGAAGCTGAGGCAGAACATCATGGAGAATGTCATCTGGACTTCGTTTTTTTGTTAAAAAGAAACGTTTCGCCCCTCATCCAAGAGGCTTCGTCAGTCTGAGGCCTAGCCATCTGGTATTACCCAGAAGCCACCTTGACTCTTGTGTTTCAAGCCTGCCTCAGATACCCCTGAAGTCTGGCCTTTTCACTAATGAAGTTAGTAGCAGTTTTGTGTTTTTGAAACCATTAGTGAAAAGGCCAGACTTCAGGGGTATCTGAGGCAGGCTTGAAACACAAGAGTCAGGGTGGCTTCTGGGTAATACCAGATGGCTAGGCCTCAGACTGACGAAGCCTCTTGGATGAGGGGCGAAACGTTTCTTTTTAACAAAAAAACGAAGTCCAGATGACATGATTCAACCTTTTTTGTTGTTATATACCTGGATGACTGAGAAAACAAACTTTGTGATCATGGAGAATGTTGTTCTTCACACAAGACGGCTGACGGCTCCATATGAGGTGAGAGAAATGTGTGTTTGTTTTTGTTGTATTTACCCAGAATGCCCTGCACTGTAGTCCACTTCCTGCTTTTGGAGCGGTCTCCAGTCCGCTTGCATTCACACTTTATTTGAACCGCACCAGTTTACTTCAACCGGACCGAGATCTAGGTATTTAGACGGACCAGAGTTCACTTTTTTGGTCCACATCAGAGTTCGATTGTGCATTCACACCTCCCCAAATCAACCGGACTTTCTAGGCAAACGGACTAGAGTTGGATTAAAGTTGGATTAAAGTGGACTGGTGTGACTGCACCCTTAAGTGTGTGAGAATTTCCACCTCCGTCACTCCAAACTTTACTGACAGATTCCTGATCAGCTGCGTCCCTTCTTAGTTTGTCAGTTACAAGATGGTCCGAGAGTCGTCAGAGCTTCACTTCCCTCCGAGACGTTTAAGGAGTGACGTGAGAAAAAGCTCAGAGGTTTTCCAAAGATCCCAGTCACTCTCCTAACAAGCTGCTGAACGGTTCTGTCCCCGGTCCGTAAGTCAGAGGAACTCTCTACACACCCCAGAACAAAACAACACTTGTTTCATTTCATTACACACTGAAATATAAATGACATGGAAAAACAAAAGACTTCATCTTTGAACTCCACCGGCCAATCACAAAGAGCCGTTTGTCTTCAGCTAGAACCACACATCCAGTCGCTGACTGTTGGACCACCACAGCTGCATGACCTGACACGTCATTAACAACTGAACGCTTGTGAAAAGCATCGACCACCCTTACGGTACACTCTGTGATGTGACTGTACAGCGGTGCAGAGCACCATCAGTGTGTCAAAACAAAAATGAATTAGTTATAAATGCATGACTTTATCATATAATGTGTGATCAAAGGATTTATTCATAACGACTTTCACAGGGTCGACTTTTCACCGAAGGAGCGCTGAAGGGAAGTGACAGAGTAGCGTTTGAAACGTCTCTGACAAATTAAAAATTAAATAATTCCATCGATGTTTATGATTTGTCAGCATTGATCGAGTGTACTGACATAAACAGAAAACCTTCGGAGCGTTGTGTGTGTGTGCTGAGTCCATGAACGCTCACTTTAGGGACATGAGGGTTGAACTCCACCGCTCTGTGAATGGCTTCTACTGCATTCATCTCCGCCGTGCTCAGGCCCCGCCTGGACGCTGCCTCTGGAGAGAACCTACACACACACACACACACACACATCCTTATTAGGACACCGTACTAATTCATTTCTGCAGTCTAACCCTGACCATTACCGTTGTATACCTAACCCCACCCTAAACTCCTACCACCTGACCTGAAACGACCTTCCACAGTATCAGAACTGGTGTAACAGGCCGTAGTACACCCCCAGTCAACTGTACCTGCGGTAAAGAGGCTAGATTATTCTCCTGGTATACTATGGCTTAGGGCAGACTATACTCTGAGGTAGAAATTGAATTATTCATACCACTCAGGCCAGATTATATCCTCTCTCAGGCCAGATTATATCCTCTCTAAGGCCAGATTATATCCTCTCTCAGGCCAGATTATATC
>NC_056507.1:1239674-1240437 GCF_014905685.2 Nematolebias whitei
ATCCTCTCTAAGGCCAGATTATATCCTCTCTCAGGCCAGATTATATCATCTCTCAGGCCAGATTATATCATCTCTCAGGCCAGATTATATCCTCTCTCACGCCAGATTATATCATCTCTCAGGCCAGATTATATCCTCTCTCAGGTCATTTTATATCCTCTCTCAGGCCAGATTATATCCTCTCTAAAGCCAGATTATATCCTCTCTCAGGCCAGATTATATCTTCTCTCAGGCCAGATTATATCCTCTCTCAGGCCAGATTATATCCTCTCTCAGGCCAGATTATATCCTCATGATATCAGTAGTGTTGAGTCATAAACTCCCTCCGTTTATTTTCCTTCACATCTTTACATGATAAGAATGAAAATCAGTTATCACGGACTCAATCATTCATTCAACCTTTATTTCTTCAGGTTAGTCTCACTGAGTCATGAGGACTCATTTAAAAGAGAGACCTGTTTCAGACACACAACATTTGAAGTACAGACTCGGTGTAAACCGTGAATACAGTCTCATCCCGGGCGTTTCATTGTTGACCTGCATATGACAATAAACCTAACCTACTAAGACTGTTTGCTGTGGTAGCCATCTTAAACTGTGTTTCAGTTGTTGTTGTGCATCCAGTGATGATTTTCTAAAGCTTTCACAATAAATGCAACAATACAGGAAAGTATCCTGATGCATGCTCAATAATCCAGGTAGCAAAATCCAAAAAAGTTCAATCTGGTCCTCTGGACATTCAAAAAAACAAAACAAAGCAAAA
>NC_056507.1:1240537-1244555 GCF_014905685.2 Nematolebias whitei
GTCTCTCGGATGAGAGACGAAACGTTTCTACATTTTTTTGTTGGTTTTGCTTTGTTTTGTTTTTTTGAATGTCCAGAGGACCAGATTGAACTTTTTTGGAATACAGGAAAGCAGCAACAATATCCCGCCCTTCTCTGCAGCTAGAGTCACTAAGGCAGCTGCTTGGTTTAAGGTCCTGATGAGGCCGCCCTGCAGCAACTATCAGCTCCGTCTGAACTTTTTCACCGCAGCGCAGGAACATCACACGCCTGAACGAGAACTGAAGCAGTACTCACTTGTCCGATACCGCCCTGGCTTTGAGCAAAGCTGCAGTGTAGCATATTGTTGCAGATTTGGGCAAGCTAATATCTGCGGAGGACACAAAAGACAGATGGGGTTGGTGGTGAATGAAAACAGTAAAGGCTGTAGTTAGAAGAGACGTGTTCATAAAAATAATAATAAAAAACGCTGCCTGCTGGAGTAACAACAATCACAATATAACACTCAGGTGTCCTCTTCTTTCACTTTACAGAAGTGATTCATCACATCATCTGGCTCAGACTGAGGGATCATGAAGAGCCGTCGCTTCAGCAGTGAGCAGCTTATTAACCCTCGTGTCGTCTTTGGGGGAAAAATCAGCCACATATTTACTTTTGTCTCTGTTTTTATTTTTTTTTACAGTTAATCAATTTTTCTGACAAAGTCTAAAGATCCTTCTACTTTTTCATTTTGTCAGAATTTTTCCAAACACACTCACAACCTCACAGTAACTTTACGATTCTTTAGGGAACAATCGACCACATTAAATACACTAAATACATCTTTTAATCTCATTTTTATCGGATCCTAAAACTACGCACCCTCTCCGTTCGGTTTGTTCTTTTTATCTGTTCCTAAACTTTGTTTTTCTCTTGGCTCAGTGTGGTGCTTCGCTTGATATTTGAGGGTCTGTAAAAGTGCACAGACGAGCTCAACCCCCCCAGAAACACAACCATCAGTCAGAGTTCTGCCTCAGCTCGTCCAACAAGTTGTTTTATTTCACATGTAAAGAACAAAAACTCACCTGTTTGTGCACAAGTGCACGTTTAGTACTAAACAGCTGTTTCACATGCATGCAAGCTGCAGCATCGGACGCTCCACGTCTGACAGCGCACGACTGTTTTTGGAAAAAGTAAATGTCCATGGGTAGAGTTTTAAAAAAAATTAAGAAAACTAATAAAAAATAAAATAAATAAGAACCTTTGACTGAAAACAAGGCCTCATTTTCAGCTATTTCAGCTACTGGATCTGAAGGGGCTGGAAGATCTGGAAGGTCTTCACAAAACTCCGGACTGGAATATTTTTTTTAAATTGTCAAAATAATTTTAGGCATACTAATAGTGTGGGAGGGGGGGGGATGCTCTTCTTCCCCAAAAATTGCCATAAAATACATACTTTCTCAAAAAAAACAACCTAAAATGTAAAGTTTATTAAAACTAAAGGTCCTTAATAGGCACTGCATCATGAAGGACCACACTCACCCAGCACACACACTTTTTGCCCCACTCCCCTCAGGAAGGAGGTTGAGGAGCATTAAGTGTAGAACCACTAGACTGAGGAACAGCTTCTACCCTGAGGCTGTTAGACTCATGAATCTCTAACTAGAATAATCACTGTGAAAAATCACATCATGTTGCTGTTGATCCGTTTCATGTTGCTGTTGATCCGTTTCATGTTGCTGCTGATCTGTTTCATGTTGCTGCTGACCTGTTTCATGTTGCTGCTGATCTGTTTCATGTCGCTGCTGATCTGTTTCATGTCGCTGCTGATCTGTTTCATGTCACTGCTGATCTGTTTCATGTTGCTGTTGATCCGTTTCATGTCGCTGCTGATCCGTTTCATGTTGCTGCTGATCTGTTTCATGTCGCTGCTGATCTGTTTCATGTCACTGCTGATCTGTTTCATGTCGCTGTTGATCCGTTTCATGTTGCTGCTGATCCATTTCATGTCGCTGCTGATCTGTTTCATGTCGCTGCTGATCTGTTTTATGTCGCTGCTGATCTGTTTCATGTTGCTGCTGATCTGTTTTATGTTGCTGCTGATCCATTTCATGTTGCTGCTGATCTGTTTTATGTTGCTGCTGATCTGTTTCATGTTGCTGCTGATCTGTTTCATGTTGCTGTGTTCATTCGTGCTCATCTACTCACACAGACTCATGTTCGTTCTGCTGTTCGACGTATTTTTATTGTTTTTATGCCGTTAGTGCTTAGTGTATTTTTATTTTAACATTTTTCTTAGTTCGTATCTTAGATCTTATGACTGTTTTTTTTACGTTTTATACGTTTGAGGATGAAACTGGGACCCTGTGGACAGTATGTCCTTCCACCATATAAAGGATTTTGAATCTTGAATGTTAAAGAGTTACAAAAAACATTTAAATGACGGTAGATATTTTTGTTGCAGGAGGAGAGAGCTCAAAGATGAATTAGTTTGACTCTGGAAAAATGAAGCAATAAAAAGTATTTTAAGCAGTTAAGGTGGTAGATAAGTGGTCATGTGACGATACGAGGGTTAAAGAGTAGCACTTCTCAACAGATCCATGGCTTTACACAAAAGGCGGGAGAAGCTTTGAAAATATTGTGGTGTTATCTACCGAGGTTGAGTCAGGTCCTCAGGACGTGGTCTCAGTCTCTGACATCGCAGAAGCCTGGTGTGCAGACCTTCTATACATTTTAATGTTCAATAAATATTTTGTTGTAAACACCTTGATTAAATCTTAAAACAACACAATGGCAGCGTAAGGACAGCTCTGCTCGATTCCACTCCTTTATTTCTAAATTTCAAACGATCAAAGCAGCGGAGCAGAAAATGGGAACGACTAAATGAACCTGGGAGCACACCTCCCTCGGTCCTGCTTCACCAAGTAAATGAAAAGTGTCAGGGAGTTAGCTTCTGCACGCAGAGCTAACACCACCATGTTTAGGTAAACAATCATAACTTTACTCATCCATCTTCATGATTAAGGGTTCTTGTTGCAAAAGGGTCGTTGATAAGTGCTGAAATGTTCAGTGTCTGACGATGTTAGTAAAAGTAAAGGCCTCCGCGTGGATCAGAGACGTGTGCGGGTCTCACCGTCGTACTTGGCCAGAACAGCCTGGACGTCGGCGTAGTTCTGGAGCTCTAGTAGCGACTCGAGCAGGTTTTCATGGATGTTGAACATACTGAGGAGAGGGAACTCCTTCATTAACTGGAAAACACACAACTGTTGTTACATGTGACAGCAGGCAGGGGGCGGCAGTCAGCAAACAAAAGCTACAGCTGCAGTGACGTCCAGTTACAACAAACTGACTGAAATGTTTAAAATGCTTTTATAGTGTCAGAGTGGGTCAAGATCCTCAGGCTGTGCTCTTACATCTCTCATCATTTTGACTGCTTCTCGAGTTCGGCCGAGCTTTCTGGAGCACATGGCCAGCCTCCTTTTTATATACACCAACACATTAGTGTCTCTTCCTGGTGGACAGACAAAAATCAGTCTTCAAACGGGTGAATGTGTCATTTGGTGCAGAGGTGTGGAGGGACGGTTCTACTCACTGTGCTGGGCTTCATACTGAGTACCGTGATGCTGCAACTGTTGGCTGCGGCGGTAGCAGCCCTCGCCAGCTTTTAGGGCTTGTTTAAACAACCGCTCAGCCTCCATGATGGTGGTGGCCTCCTCCTCTGCTAGAAGGATGTACGCTGTCGCACAGCTACGAGAGGAGAGGATTCAATCTTTACCAAAGAGGTTTCTTTTTCATTTTTCTGCACAGCTCTGCTGCACAAGCAGCTTCTGCACTTCGTACATTTGGAAGCAGCACCTGACGGAGCTCTGATCAGAGGAAATGTTCTCCGAGTCAGCCGGCTGAGAGCAACACGTGAAGCCAAGAGGTTACTGTCTGAGCTGTGATGTTCCCCAAAATAAACATTAACCATCAGTACACAGCAGAATTGTATTTAAAGTCTGATGTATACATGTAATACATGTAATACATGTAATACATGTATACATGTATTACATGTATTA
>NC_056507.1:1244655-1247659 GCF_014905685.2 Nematolebias whitei
TAATACATGTAATACATGTATACATGTATTACATGTATTACATGTATACATGTATACATGTAATACATGTATACATGTTACGTGTATACATGTATACACGTAACATGTATTACATGTATTACATGTATACATGTAATACATGTAATACATGTAATACATGTATTACATGTATTACATGTATTACGTGTTTTCTAACCAGACACTCTGAAGGACTCAGAGTTAAAAAGGCTGTTAGTTCCACTATAAGCAGTATTAACAAGCAGTGCGCTGATGTCCCCGTCTCTGAGGGATTTGAACAGTGAATGTTTGTAATTTTGGAGATGAGTGTTTCTCTGGACAAGAACTGAACAGAGAATGAAGTCAATGTTTTACTGCACAATATTCACGATATTATATATTTTTGGGGTCGAGATAGTGTAGGGGCCGGGCAGCCGAAGGTCCTGGGTTCGATCCCCGGTCATTGCACATCTCTGGTGTCTCTGAGCAGGTGCTTTCCATAGCTGCCCACTGCTCCACCTGGTGGTGGATGGGTTAATTGCAGAGAGCTAATTTTGCCACTGTATGGAAACATACAATAATGACAACCCATAAAACATTATTATTTTTTCAGGTGGTTGAGGGTTACACAGTGGAGAAGACCAGACCAGGGTTTGGTTTCTTTCATTTACCCTTTAGTTATACAGGTAGTCTCATTGAGTCACGAGAACTCATCGTCAGCAGCAGTGCAGAGTGACGGATTCTGGAGAGTGGAGGGAGCCATTTTATCTACCGCCAGGGTTGAAGCCAGGGGGTGGCTAATGGTGGCCACCACTGAGTAACCTTTGGCAACCCCAATCATTTGAAAAAACCTATACATTTCATTTCATCTATGGATGGATGGATATACATTTCAGCAATATAAAACAAGAAAGCAGAACAATGATCTGTGTGGTCAGTTTACAAAATAAGTAAATAAATAAATAAACAAACAAACAAACCGCGAAGAGATGAACGCCCTCCCAAGGCAATTACATTGGTAGGGCTGATATTTTAGGCTGATATAGGCATTTGGGGACACATCAATATTGGTGACAGTTGGCTCATTATACACTGATATAAACTTCTAATTTTTAATGTTAATACTGAGAATGAGCCGTGTCCTTATGTGCAAATGGTGTAATTGTACAATGTATCCAGCAGAGGGGGCATGAAGACTACTTTCAAGTCATGGCCGTTCACTTAAGTTTCACTTTCAGGGCAGCCAAAGCCGAGAGCAATACTATGTAGCGTATTTTACTGAACAGAGCATGCTAAGTTTATTTGAACTGATCTGTAAAACAAATCAACAATAAATTCTCTTCAATCCTTCAACCTGCTGGTCTTTAGCTACATGCCTCTGAAGTTTGCAAGCTAACATTTAGTTAACTTAGCATAAGCTATTGCCTGATAAAACTTTATCCAGAACAATAAATCTAACGTAGAGGTAAAATATATCAGTAACATTATCTTTATTATCTTTATTTCGTCCTCAATGAAATGTATTGTTTGCCTGAAATCTTTACTTCTCTACAAAGAAAAATAAACTCTGCTGCGATCAATGCTAATTAGACCGTCACCATACGTGACTGTTTAAATAATGAACAGGAAGGTTTTTCTTTATTTAATTTATATTTTTGAAACACAGCTGATAACTTTATGATGAATAGTGGAGGATAGAAAATGTGAATGCACGTTAGGAAGACTGTTTCAAGACTTCAAGGGTTAAAACAGGTTTAAAAGTAGCCGTTTACTGAGATTGTGGGGGTAGACAAAGATTAAAAAAAAATCAGTCAATATATTAGTTACTGGCATTAGCCGTCCCCTCCCAGTATTGATATCGGCGAGATGAAGGCACACATCAAAACGGAAGTTGGTGCCTCACTTATTTTTCAATCATCATGCTCACAGCATGCATGGAGCCATGGATGGAAAGAGGGTATTTCCAATTTCCCCTTTTTGCTCGGCAACAGGGGATAATTAGCAGTAAAGCAGTGAGGACGGGAGGTTAGGTTGATCTAATGGTTGAGTCTCATAGTTCTTGGTTAAGAAAATGGAAACTCGGAGTGGGGGGAATCTAAATTAACATATTAACTCCATGCCGAGCAGCATCGTGTCACTTTATAATCACGTAGTGCTGATATTTCCTTCAAAGTGAAGTGGTAGAACATGTATGTATCTGCAGACACAGTGGGTGATTGACGTCTGATTGCAAAGACGTTTTGGGACGCACATTTCACTGCTGACCCCTACAAGTCAATCACCCAAGATCATTACTAGTGGCAGGTATGAACAGGGCCAAAATGAAAAAGAAATTAAACTCACTCTTCAAGCTCCAGAGCTTCATGTGCTGCAGAAATACGAGCCTGAGGGTTCCTTTCCCTCCACGCTTTCTGCATGACTGAAAGAACAGACACAAACCACGTTTGATTTGGAGACATGTCGCATGTGGACGCCTAAAACACTTGTCTGAATGATCTTACTGGCATCAGCCGGCCTCAGGTGGTCTGAGTCGCAGGTAAAGAAGGTTTGATGGTCTTGAGCTGACAAGTTCATGTCGTAATATGTCAAAGGCTCTCTGCCTGTTACCCATGTATACCTGCACAGAAACATCAGGACAAAGACAGTAAAAAAAAAGAGTGTTTGTGGACAGGACACGTACAAAAACTCCACAGGAAACGAGGTGCGGAAAACTCCACAGGAAACGGGGTGCAGAACTAGACGTGATCTGACTGGTTCAAGTCCAACACACACCATTATAATCCTGGGGGGATGGGGGGGGGGCATTATGGGTAATCACAGTCATAGAATACGATGTTTCTACATTTTTAGCATCTGGCCACACAAGTGTTAAAAATATTAACAAACAAACCAGACAAGGAAACACCTGAGAACACAGCTGATGATTACAGAAGGATGATGACATCATGCCAGGGACAGGGCACAGGCAGGAGTGTGTGTCCACAGGCAGGAGTGTGTGTCCACAGGC
>NC_056507.1:1247669-1248511 GCF_014905685.2 Nematolebias whitei
ACAGGCAGGAGTGTGTGTCCACAGGCAGGAGTGTGTGTCCACAGGCAGGAGTGTGTGTCTCCAAAACAACAGCAGAATATGAAAGGGTCGACTCAAGAGTCCGACAGATCCACGGAGAAGAAAAGTCAAAAGGAGCAGATTGAGTGATGAGGAAGAATGAAGGAGACGAAAGATGAAAACAAATGAGAGACAGTATCCAGACGTATTCCAAAGACAAGATAGACGAACATCTGAGACACAATGCTTCCGTCATGCAGGTAGACCTCCGCTGCGTTCACTCACCGGTTATATTCGGCTCCACGAAATAAATTCAGCGGATTTCTCCAAACTTTACATTCTGCAGCAGAAAACACAGAGAGGGAACTGATGACAAGGACAGAGTCGCACTGAGCATGCTCCACTTCACACCCAGCAGGAAACAACGCGTTCAACAGCTTTATCCTAAATTTACTGCTGTTTTAAAAAACCTGATCCAACCTGGAGCCTCAGAGTCAAAGTTTCTTCATTTGTCATTCCCACCACATGTGGAACATGAGGTGGAATGAAACTGTGTGCACAAGGTCCCAGTAACATCCAACAAACGTATAAAATGTAAAGAAACACAATGATAAGATCTAAGATATGAACTAAGAAAAATGTTAACTACAAATGCACTAGGCACTAACGGCATAAAAACAATAAAAACATCACGTCAAACAGCAGCACGAACATGAGTCTGTGTGAGCAGATGAGCACGAATGAACACAGCAACATGAAACAGATCAGCAGCATGAAACAGATCAGCAGCATGAAACAAATCAGCAGCATGAAACAGATCAGCAGCATGAAACAGATCAGCAGCA
>NC_056507.1:1248681-1255037 GCF_014905685.2 Nematolebias whitei
GAGATGATCTCTCCCAGTAACTCCAGTTAAGACTCTGGCAGCAGCATGTTGGATCAACTGAAGATGTTTTAAAGAAGTATTTGGACTCCCAGATAATAAACCATTGCAACAGTTAAATGTTTGGGTGGGGGCTAGCGGTAGAGGAACAACATAGTTGTCCAAAGCCTAGGGGGCCCTCTAATGGCTGCTACTGGTAATGCTTACTCTGGTTCATGTCAGTATGAACGAACATTTAATGTGTCAGCTTTCCTGCTTGCTCTCGCCGAAGGTGGACGCTTTGTCCTCCCACTCCTGCTTCTGCTCTTTGTCCTGTGAACCCTATCGGAGCCTCTCTTTACATTTCTTCTTAATAGATCTGGTCAGCTGGTCTCAACGCAATTGATAAAATTTTCTTGACTAGAAGACAGGGCGAAGGAGAGCCCTCTTGCCCTGACGGGACACTTGCAGCTGGATACACGATGGATTCCTGGGGGCAGTGGAAGATCGTGTGTCTGTCCGTATTGTCCATTGAGGATGTAGAAGACGCGTACATAATTGGATTCATGATAACAGGATTTCTGCTTTTTGGACTTGGTGGTAACCTGGCATATGGACAAATGTGGAAAAACGTCGGCAGCAGTTCTGGCCGTTGTGAGGCTGCCTGCCTTGTGTGATGGAACGTGTCGTGCAGTGAGCACTCAGACTCAGATGCTGTGTGAGCTGAGCCGTAAGCTGGATGTGATTTCTGAGAATCTCAGGCCACTTGCTGCTCCTGAAACTCACTGGCAAGAAGGAATCGACCGTGGAGAAGCTACAACCTCAGCCCGGTGGTGCTGACCACAAAATTTGGCTGTTTTGGAGTCGTCATTGAGACGTACCAGTAGAACTATAAGGTAGACAGAAATCCAGCAGAGTTGGCCTGACCCAAAAACTCTTATCTGAATCTGGCTCCCCATGACGTACCAGTAGAACTATAAGGTAGACAGAAATCCAGCAGAGTTGGCCTGACCCAAAAACTCTTATCTGAATCTGGCTCCCCATGTCGGCCTTGAATTGGCCAACTATCCCAAACTCTCCTGGATGTTAGTGAACAAGAAGCTCTGCTCCCCCACTCCCCTACCTGCTCCTGTGGACATCTGTGGACCTGTGTCTGAGCTGAGCCGGCTGATAGACACTGCACCATCTCTTATCAGGACTATGGGGACTGTCTAAAAGTGCACGGACAAACTCACCACCTCCTCATGCATATACGTATCATGATGTCATCAGTGTGTTGCTGTTTCTGTGCTGAGGTTATTTTTGCAACTTTCATACTGTGTCCCGTCTAGGACACAGTATGAGATATGATTTTTTTATACATCCTCTTCCCTCGTCGTTGGGTAGTCACTGGTCGCAGTCACTGGGTACAGTTACTGGTTGCAGTCGTTGGGTACAGTCACTGGTCGCAGTTGTTGGGTACAGTTACTGGTCGCAGTCGTTGGGTACAGTCACTGGTTGCAGTCGTTGGGTACAGTTACTGGTTGCAGTCACTGGTTGCAGTCATTGGGTACAGTCACTGGTTGCAGTCACTGGTCGCAGTTGTTGGGTACAGTCACTGGTTGCAGTCACTGGTCGCAGTCACTGGTCGCAGTTGTTGGGTACAGTCACTGTTTGCAGTCACTGGTCGCAGTCACTGATTGCAGTCGTTGGGTACAGTCACTGGTTGCAGTCACTGGTCGCAGTCACTGGTTGCAGTCGTTGGGTACAGTCACTGGTTGCAGTCACTGGTCGCAGTCATTGGGTACAGTCACTGGTCGCAGTCATTGGGTACAGTCACTGGTCGCAGTCACTGGTTGCAGTCACTGGTCGCAGTCACTGGTTGCAGTCACTGGTCGCAGTTGCAACCAGGAGTTGTGGGAACATTCCATCCAACAGCCCGTAAGACGAGTAAAACCAGCAACAAAGAGGATTGGGACACCACTTATCCAATTAGATTAACATGATTAAAAACATCTCAGCAACGGTTCTGAAGGTCCAAAGTCTAATTCTCCAAAGTCTGTTAATGTATTGGCTTTAGAGGGTTTACACACGTTTTGTTCACATGAACAATACCTGCAACTTTTTTATTCTTACATTTGCAGGATTTCTGACTGTTTTACAAGTGCTAAAAATGATTATCTAACCTGATCTCAATAAATGTGCATCTCATCATACCTCATGTGACCACTAAAGCAGTACTACACTTTAACCTGGGAACTGAAACATACCAGAAGTTTTTGGGTTGAAACTGATGGCACTCGATGCACACGATGATGGTTTGGTGTCCATCGATGGTTTTTCCATAAATCTGAAGGGGTGGGGACAGAAACAGTCAGTGTATTTTCTTATAATACGCAGGCAGCAGTAGGAAACAGGCAGCAACACTCCACTATTCTGCAGCGAATGGGCTGATATACCGACACTTTACCCAGTGAAAATATTGAATAAATAAACAAAACTAGCACTTCGGGTTTTGTGCAACACACAAAAAAATTACACCAGAATTAAATCTTCAAATCTCATGACGGCTCATGTAAACACTATTCTTTAAATCATTAGCTCACCTTCCTGTTCACATTAGTTGTTTTGGCAAAAATACTTGGACTACTTTGAGTACTTGCACTACAGGAAGTGCTGTTTGTGTTTGCAAATAAATGGAAATAAATATGCAATAAAAAATTTGACAGCCAGTCTCTGTACAAGGGCATTCACTTGAATTACTAAATCGTTTTAGAGATTAGAGAGCCGTTGTAAGACAGAAGCAATCCACTTTGATACTGGCCCTGCTCTGACTAGCCATCAGCTCGTTGCTTCGGGCTTGGCTGGGTTCAGACTAACCATCAGATTGTTGTTAATCTGGTCAAAATTAAACTATTCCTCCAACTGAACTTGTTTGAAGAGCTACCTACTACAGGTAAGATATTAACTGTTCGTATCTTTCCCACAGAAGCCCCCCATCTCTTTAAATGCAGGTCTGAATGGTTTGGTTTTGTTCCAGCATTTGCTTATCGAGTCTTAACGTACGGTGCACACTCCGCTGGGATAGTGCTCCTTGACGTAAGCCCTCACGGCTGAGTCCACAGCATTCCTCCAGCCCTCCATGGAGCTGTCAACATCATGGGGTCGTGGGTCACTGGCCTCCTTTCTCAGGTGGTCAAACTTGAAGGAGATCTTGTTCTTTGGGTCTAGGACCCGGCCACTCCCAAGGTCACCATGCTCTGTGATTAAGACCTGGAGTGGACAGACGAGTCATGACAGAGAGAGGAAGAAATGCAGAACGAGAGAAGAACATCTGAGAATCAGAATGAATTTTCCATCTGCAGCCTGTTAGCTCAGCCAGCTGGGTGTCAGACGGGGGAATTTCAGGCAGCGATGCAGGAACAGAGGGACATGATGACATCTTTACATAAGCTACTGCAATCATTACAGCTGCATTCATTCAGCACGAGGTTGAGCCTTCACACAACCAGCAGTGACAACAATAAAAACAAGCCTCACGTTGTTGGAGGAACTTTAGCTTCTAATGAGCAAAGGTTGTTTGGACTGACTGCCACAGCCTCATGTTTCTATAATGAGCTCAAAGCCAATCATTCTTCAGCTTGTGAACGTTACTGCTTCTTTGAAATAAAAGACGAGCTCACCTGTTCTTCATAGCCCTCGAGTTTCACGGGGGTAAACTGGTCCAGGTTGTACTGTGCAAATGCACTGCAAGGAGAAGCACAGAATCACTACAAGCATTTCAAAGCTGGAGCGCCACATCGCTCCAGGACTCCTGTCTGGACCAGAGGGTCTCAGACCTTCATGCCGCACGTCCTTTGGAGGAAAAGGATTCCAGGCCTGCTCTCCTCAGCTCAGCAACACTAAACGTGAATAAAACGTTCTCTTCGTAAACTGTGGTGTCAATGAAAAATGTGGACTAGTTTTTGGGACAATTTGTCTCTTAATTCCGTTTGAACTGAGCAGAACCTACAATAGAGAGAGATCCAACATGATGCGCCTCCTTGAACTATTGTTTATGCCGTTTCCAGTCTTCCCAGTTCTGATGTCCAGTTAGAACTTCAGGAAGTCCTCTTCACCAAGTCTACGTGCCTAAACGCTTCGTGTTGCTGTCATGTTCGTGGCTGTTAGATGTTCATGTTAACATGAAACTGAACCAGTGAACGTACTAAAATGGCGCTGAGTTGATGTGTTCTGTAAATATTGAGTATTTGAAGGTGTACAGATGTAAAGCATGTACCGTGTATGTAAACGTCTGCTTTCAGATGCATATTTGTATTATCTATATTTGCTCCTGTGAATTTTTATATGCAGTTTTGATATTTGTACATGGTGAGAGCATTTTGAACGGTGATGAACTGGTGTTTGTCATCAGGTTTAATTATGGTCAATTAAAGATGGAGACTCTGCTTTTTGGGTTCGTTGGTCTGGAGAAGACCAGAGACCCAAAATGTCCCTCAAAGTGTGCAGTGGGAGTTCTATTAGTTTTAGAACAATAAGGTTTAAGAAGTGGACTTACTGCGCGGCACCCTCCCTGAGAAGATTGTCATTGTTGAGCAGCAATCGCACATCTGAGGAGACAAATGGTTGGATTATTGGAGAGGAATGACAGATTACCACAGATACAGGATGAACCACTGCTGTCAATCTGAGATACTCAATTCAGTTTATTTATAAAGCTCCAAGTAACAGAAGAATGAAATATAAAAGACAACTAGTAAAGTTCTCCATCTAAGGACGCAGCAGATTGTGTTGGATCTTCACTTCATCAGTCTCTCATCCTGAGCAAGCACAAAGGAGACAGTGGAAAGGAAAAACTCCCTTTAACAGGAAGAAACCTTCAGCAGAACCAGGCCCAGGACGAGTGACCAGCTGCTGGGTTTGAGAGGACAGGAGGTAGAAACAAACACAGAATGGCAGGTCCAGGTGTGTATTCTCCGGGGAACTAAGGTGGACACGGTGACGCAGCTTTAAGAGACCAGAAAACCACAGAAAGATCAAAGTGGTCCGAGGAGCGGGGTTGAGTCTGCGTCTGTGAAGCTGAGAGAAGCTGCAGACAGACATCACCCCCAGCCCCACAGGTGGCAGGATGAGGACACTCGAGCTACTTTAGCCGTCAACAGTGTGTCCAACACGTCCATCTCTCTGGCACAACACATTTACATCGCAACGCTTTGATCAAACCACGAGGAGCCAGCGGAAGGAGAACGTCCCATACAAATGCTAGCTGCTAACAGATGAAGGTTTTCAACGTGGTGCTCGTTCATCTCCATCAGAGAAGGCTTCTTACAGCAGGCAGTCCCTGAGCATCACTCACACAACAACTGTCACATTACAGCTGAAAACTCTTTTATGGACCTTCTTGTGAACATCAAAAATCCTATTTATGGAAACAAACACAAATATAAGTCTGCCATCTAGTGGTGGTGGGTAGAAACGATGTGAGGTGTATTTCAACAACGCAGTTGTCGTTTTAATAGATTATTACTTTAGTTTAATTTAATAGATTTAATTTTATTACTGTTTTTCTTTACAATTTATACTTTTGTTGGATGTAACTGGGACCCTGTGTACACAGTTTCATTCCACCACATGTACCACATGATGCAAATGACAACTAAGAACCTTGATCTTTAAAACCAAACATCAAATATATGTATCCTGTACCAACATCAGAGTATATTGTACTTTATGAATCCCAGGGCTTATATTAAATGGGCTCAAACTGTGGCCTCAGTAGGCCCAGCTGTGGAAATCATCTCTGAAATCTGGTCCTTTTAGTCTAATTTAATCTAAAATATATATTTAATGCTAAACTTCAAGACTTTGAATTCCAGGTTGATGCTCGTTCCGTCCAATAATCTTCCAGTAAATCCCCACGGAAAGATTTTAAAATTTGCAACCCCTAACAAGGACGCTGTGCCAAAACCTAACCTACAAAGCCCTCAACAACCTAGCTCCATCTTATATTACAGATCTTATTGTTCCATATTTTCCTAACAGAGCACTTTGTTCTCAGACTGCAGGTTTACTTGTGGTTCCTAGAGTTTCCAGCAGCAGAATGGGAGGAAGATCTTTCAGTTCTCAGGCTCCTCTCTTGTGGAACCAACTTCCAGTTTCTGTCCATGAGGCTGACACATTGTCCAGTTTAAGACTGGGATTAAGACTTTCCTGTTTGATAAATCCTATAGTTAGGGTCAGCTTGTTATGCTGCTATAGACTTAGACTACTAGAGGACAAACTGACCTCATTTCCTTAAATGAATTGTTAAAATTGAATAGTTTTCATTTGATACCATTTCTATCTTAACATGTGATTCTTGACCTGCCATTGTGTATCTATTCCTACCAAACCCAGCCGGT
>NC_056507.1:1255137-1256799 GCF_014905685.2 Nematolebias whitei
CTTAACACAAACTATGCTGCAACTCATGAGTAAACGATGCTAAATGCTGAACGATTCAGCTGAATACTAGCTAAAGCATGTCGGCTTTAGCTAGTTGTTGGCTAAAGCTGACATGCTTTAGCCAACAACTAGCTAAAGCCGACATGCTTTAGCTAGTTTTCAGCTGAATCGTTCAGCATTTAACATCGTTTACTCATGAGTTGCAGCATAGTTTGTGTTAACTCATGATCTGGTTGAATAAAGTGAGACGGACTCTACGTCAACAAGAAGCTTTTGTCTTTACGATTTCATAAATTAGGAGTGAGTCAGTAAATAGAAAATTTGTGGTTTAATCCAACATAATTGTGACTGAATTACAGTTAATCTCATGGAAATAAATCCCCAAAGTGACAGACAGGAATATATATTACAATGTGCCTTGGTAAAATAATACAGTCGGCTTCTGTTTGACTCAAAATAAGCACTGGAGGAGAAAAGTGATACTTGTTGATTTTATTGTAAATTGGACAATATGCACATTATTGAGCGACTCGTGTCTTGTTCGGTGGCCAGGACTCTCGGCGCTGAGTGAGGGTTGGAACGGTCGAGACAGGACAGACGGTGAGGAAGAACCAGAAGAAGAGAACAAGAACGCAGAGCGTCGGTGAGCTGGGCCAGAAGAACCCGTCTGGACTCCAGCAGCTTTTTGTTTTCATCAACCGTGGACTTTCATTAAGTTTGACCTCTTTTTGTAAATGAAGACAAAGTCTCCCAAAAACGTTTTGTTTTCTCTACAATCCCAAATTCAAACAGCCCCCCCCCCCGCATCAGGTCAAATTAAAGGTGTGGTCTCACAGACACGTTGCGCACGTGGCCATGTTGCATACAAGGTTTGCTTCTTATTCCTATGTCTTCCAATGTGTTTACTGCCCCGACTAGAACCCCCTTATTCCCACAGATGTGACACAGAGGAGTCAGGAGTGTGAGTGGACAGAAGGGACGTGACGTCTGAGACAAACCGTCCTTTGTCCATCTGCTCTAATTATTGTACAAAGACGATACAACTATCCAGTCATGCAACATTGTTTGGAGGGACGTGGGGGGTCAGGGTGGTCCGTCTGTACTCGTCTCTGCTGGTTAGGCGTTCTGCATCTCTTTTCCAATCTTGTAGCTCAGGATCTTGTTCCAGTCGATCTTGGTGCGGGTCACAGGAAGCTGGCGGCGTAAGGCTTTGAAGGTAGTGTCCGACATGGTCTGGTAGTTCTCGTTGATGGCCGTCTACAAGAAGAGGTGGAGAAGACGAAGTTACCGAGAGGAGTCACGAAACACGGAGCTCAATGACTCGGACAGCTGCAGATGAAAAGTGAGCAGCTGTTGTGTCAGGACCGGTTTCCACCACATCTACGCTCAGCAACCAGCACCTCGTTTTGACCTCGACCTTTAGCTGTGACCTTGACCTTCAAGCTGGGGTCATGAAAAGATTACACGACACTCCGTGAGTGCTGGAACGATTTCATCTCAAGTTTCATTAAAATATCTTGAGTGGATCAGAAGTTACGGTCCAGACAAGAGACAGTGACGATGTTCTTATTAAACAAAGACCCGTGCATCGTCCCCCTCACGCTGGACAACCACATGAAGACAACGTCCCCCTCACGCTGGACAACCACCTGAAGACAACGT
>NC_056507.1:1256809-1257744 GCF_014905685.2 Nematolebias whitei
GAAGACAACGTCCCCCTCACGCTGGACAACCACCTGAAGACAACGTCAAAGAAAACCTTTGAGTTCTGGCAGGAGTTCTTCTTTGACAGAAAACCTGTCCAGCTCTGAAAACTCCAACAACGAGGAATTGTTTGACAACTGATACAAATCTGAATAGGGCCGCTGTGGTGTAGAGGTTGGGCAGCCAACCTGGGATCAGAAAGTCGCAGGTTCAACTCCCTGCCATGCCCACATGTCGTGGTATCCTTGAGCAGGACCCCTAATCCCTAACTGTTCACTGGGCGCCTAGAGCTGCCCACTGATCCACCTGGTGCATCTCAGGTGTGACGGGTTAAATGCAGAGAACTCATTTCATCACTGTATAGAAATAAATAATGATGTCATCAACATATAATGATGTCATCAACATATAATGATGTCATCAACATATAATGATGTCATCAACATATAATGATGTCATCAACATATAATGATGTCATCACTTTCTTTCAACTGATTCAGTCATGAACACGAGAGCAGCTGTGCAAAACGCAGCCACACAGCTTGCTGGTTGCAAACATCATTCAGTGAAACTAGCAAGAAAAATAACAGTTTCTTGCTAGTTTGAATCTCCAACTAGTCCCCAACTGGTCTCCAACTAGTCTCTAACTGGTCTCTAACTAGTCCCCAACTGGTCTCCAACTAGTCTCTAACTGGTCTCTAACTGGTCTCCAACTGGTCTCCAACTAGTCCCCAACTGGTCTCCAACAAGTCTCCAACTGGTCTCCAACTGGTCTCTAACTGGTCTCCAACTGGTCTATAACTGGTCTCCAACTAGTCTCTAACTGGTCTATAACTGGTCACCAACTAGTCTTTAACTGGTCTCTAACTGGTCTCCAACTAGTCCCAAACTGGTCTCCAACTAGTCTCCAACTGGTCTCCAACTAGTCTCTAAC
>NC_056507.1:1257754-1261651 GCF_014905685.2 Nematolebias whitei
TCTCCAACTGGTCTCTAACTGGTCTCTAACTGGTCTCTAACTGGTCTATAACTGGTCTCCAACTGGTCTCTAACTGGTCTATAACTGGTCACCAACTAGTCTCCAACTGGTCTCTAACTGGTCTATAACTGGTCTCCAACTAGTAATGCAGCTGAGGTACAGGGCATGTGAGGGTGCAGGAGAACTTCTACTTGGGGAGGACTATGAGCGCAGAAGCATGAGGACTGTCTCCTCATTGAAGCCACCAACATCCAGGAGGTCACAAGGAGCTTACTGTCCAGTCCTGGGGGGTCATGATGTTGGGGGGGTCATGACCACGTCACATTCAAACAAGGCCGCAGTAACAGCTCCACGTCCAGACTGAGGTTAAGAGGTGGCGTCTCCCTCTGCTGCGCCTCCTGACGTACCTGATAGTCGTTCTCTGCAGCCTCCATGATCTTAACAAACTCCTTCGCGGTCGAAGCCTCGTTCTAAGAAAAAGAGAAGATGAAGGTTCAGAGTCGTCATCTTCAGCCTTGAACACAAAGACGTCTTGTGTGACGTTTGTTGAAAACAGGAACTTTAACGTGCTCCAAGACCCCGATGAATCCAAGCGTTCGATGCAGGAGCTGCTGGGTTCTACTCACAGAAATGGACATGGACTCCTGAACCTCCTTGTGGCTCACCAGCTGAACGTTTCCGTCCTCGTAGTAATGAACCTACAGGGACGACAGGGACTCTGTCAAAATAAGACTAAACCTGAGGAGACAAAGCCACCTGCTCTGAACCCAACTCTGTTTGTTCCATATTATTAATAATCATATTAATATTATTAGAGTGAGTTTAAACCAGGTAAACTCCAAGATGCTGCTTTTATTCCTCCCACAAAAACACAAGTGACAGAACTTTCTTCTGTCCTTCACAATAAGAGCACCAAATGAAGCACACTCCGTTCTCTTGTTTTCTTGTGAAACTCGTTCTGCAGTTTTGATCCGGGAGGAATTTTAAGAAGTTTTAAGGTTCAAAGGTCACGCAGTTTGTGTCACCGCTGCAGTTTTTTTTTATTAATATTGTTTTGAATGTTTGTTTGTACTTCTTGTTTACAGGCTGTTAACAGCTCTGGATGCAAAATACAGTTTGTTTATTTCCTTTCATCAATAACTTTAAGATGTATTTTGTATTAATGTATGAATTACTCAAACTTATGGTCTTTGCACCAACAATTGTCTGGTTTTTAATATTCATATTTTAATATCTAAATAACTTTAATTTCACTGTTTTGACTTTAATCTCAAAATCCAAAGCAAAAATGCGTCAACATTTCGTTCCTCTTCGTGACTTTATTACGTTTTTATCTTTTAAACAACCTACTGTATGAGTGACGTCACTATGAGCTGCAGCAGTGAACAATAAATATTTCTAAAGGACGTGATTGGCTCAGAGCGGTTAGGGCAGAAACTACGGATTACTTTGGATCGTATTAAAAATAATGTTTTTAATAAAAGGAGGCGACACGACGAGCTGACTTTAGTTTTAGAACTTGCTGAAAGCTGCCGTCTCTCCGCTCTGGGAGGGATTCAGAGACGACGTGCCTCCAACGCTGAAACGCTCTGAACTTTTAGACCACATGCAGTCAGGGGGCACAGCTGAGCTGAAACATGTTGTAGTTAGCAGAAAGAATCTGAAAGGAGCACAAAACAGCTGAAAGTAGCTGAAGCAGCACAAACAGTGAAAGGAGCAGTAAAAGGTTGTAAACACATCTGAAGATGTGAAGGATGCAAAATGAGCTCAGTTCATTTTCTATGAGAACAAAATGGTAGAAAAGGCTAAAAATTTCAAACAGCTAAAGTTGCACCAACTCTAAAAGTCAGAGCAGGATTGTCTGAAAGAGCCGAACGTTTTCTGACGCAACAGCTGAAAACTGTGGGATGAGAACGACGCACGGAAGAAGTGAAGTAAGAGGCAGGAATAATAAACAGGAAAACAATAGTGTGAATGCTTCACAATTATCCGAGCGGTCAGAGTGCGTCACAGCAGGAAGCCTTGGACTAAACAGCTGTTGGTCTTACAGATGTTCTGAGAGGAACGGCAGCGTTACAAAGTGGTAAAAGGAGCCGGTTTGTTCTGGTCCGTCCGAGCGCGGGTTGCAGCCGGAATGACACGGTGGTTGTGTTGGACTGCACTGCTGCAGTGCTGTTGCACAAACAGGTTGTGGGTTCAGTTCTTCCTGTGCGTCCTCGTGTTTCCTTCTGGTTTCATCTTTAACTGGTACCAGAACGGTTCTGGGTTCTTCCTCCAACAAACTGTTAAAGGAGTTGCTCAGCACTGGATCCATCTTCTCAGAGCGACACAAGCTCCATACCTGGATTTTCATGATTCCTGCCACTTGAGTGGTGGAGGGGGAGACGGTGAATTTCCATTCTGATCTCCAGCGTCCATTCCTGAGCAGAAACAGAGGAAGAGAGTCTGCAGTTACAAGACCGAACAAGAACTCCTCTCAGGGCTCCTTCATTTCAACGTCTCGTTGGTTTACAGCGGCTGAACCTTGACGTGCTCTGGCACCTCAGAAAAAACTTGTTCTCAACGTGTTAGTCGGCTCAGAAGAAGGAAATCATCTGAAATAAATCGTTTCTGGTTAAACGGTTTGATTTTAACGTGAGTGTTAACGTGCTGAGAGGACCAGGACCTCGACCGGCAGCTGCGGGAGCGCGCAGGACGACTCACTGGTGCAGCTCTGTGAAATTTAACAAGGCAAACACCTAAAACAGTCTCTCCTGACGCTCAACAAAACAATCGTTTGTTTGCTCGACTTTGTAGCAAAGTTCCCCGTCAAACTTTTCCTTAATAAACTTTAAAGGTCAAAACAGTCTCATTTCACCTGGGCGGCGCAGCGTGGTCGGGTCGCCCTGAGAACAGTCCGTCCCGGGGCTGCGCCCGTCCCTCCGCCGCCGGAGGGGGGAGGAAGAGGGCAGCGAGGCGCGAAGTGGCGAGGTGTGGGCGGGGGGACGCTGTAGAGCCACCTTCCAGGACCCTTCCAGGATGACCCAGAGCCAGTGGCAAAGGTAATGCATCCGGCAGAGCCAGCCAGACGTGGGGGGAAGCTTCCCCGCGAGGGGGATCCTCTGCCGCTGAGCGGACGTCCCTTCTGCCGGGTTGAATCCCCCGGGCAAACTGCACGGACCCCACCCCTTTACAAACTTTCTTTCTGCTGCTCGATTAACATTTTGGGCTGAATATTTTGTTACCTGCAGTTTGTAATCTGCACATTAGGATTTTCTTTTGGGGGCATTTTACTTGTGTTAAGTTTTTCTCAGTTGTCTCTAAATTCACTTCAGTTCAGTTCTTCAGCTCCAAGTCACAGAATCATCTCAGGGACTGAACAGAAACATTCATCTATCATCAACAAAGTCCATGCTCAATAATCCATCCTGTCCAGATGACCCGACTGAAAAATGTTGGATTGTATACCTGGATTATTGAGCATGGACTTTGTTGTTTTCAACCAGTTTGACAAGACTGTCAACAAGGAAGAGGGCCGGCAATGGAGGAGAGGGCGAACCAAAGAGACCATCTTATCACAAGCAGAACTGGTTTGTTCCACTTTGGAGTAAGCTGTTTGGGGGAAGAATCGGTTTTGTTGTGCGTTTCCATGACTGATGAAGCCTTCTGGATGGAAGGTGAAACACTTCAGCACAAAAAATAAGAAACTGTCCAGATGACCTGACTGAAAAATGTTGGATTATTATATAAAATAAAATAATAATTTACATTATTTATCTGAGGAGCAGCTTTGAGTTTAACTCCATCACTGAACTCTCATCTTGAACAAGCATGAAGGCGACAGTGGAAAGAAAAACTCCCTCATGAGGAAGAAACCTTTAGCAGAACCAGGATCAGGACAAGAGGACCATCTGCTTC
>NC_056507.1:1261751-1263856 GCF_014905685.2 Nematolebias whitei
TAGCTAGTTGTTGGCTAAAGCATGTCGGCTTTAGCTAGTTGTTGGCTAAAGCCGACATGCTTTAGCCAACAACTAGCTTAAGCCGACATGCTTTAGCCAACAACTAGCTAAAGCCTTTACATTTCAGCTACAAGTAGCTGAAATGTAGAAGAAAAATGAACAGAAGCTGAAATTGGCAGCAATAAATGAGCAGTGAAAGGTGGGGAGTGGTGGTGCAGAGGTTGGAGAAGGTCAGCCTGTGATGGGAAGATTGCTAGTTCAACTCAGTACAGACAACATCAAAATGTGGGTGGGAAAGGTGAAGCACCCACACCTGCCTCCACCCTCATTTGCCCCACTCTGGGCCCTTGAGCAAGGCCCTTAACCCGCACCATGTGCTCCCGGGCGCTCTTGATGGCGGCTCTGCTCCACAGGGGCTGTGGTTGGTCAGGAAGGACGTCAAACAATTTCCAAGTCTTGGTGTGGGTTAGTTCGCTGTGGAGACCCTGAAGAAGGAGCAGCTGAAAGAAGAAGAAGAGAACAAAGATGTGTGTTCAGTTTCAACGAGGGACAAAGTCAGAAGAAGGTAAACATTTCAAAAAGTAACTGAACTTCCTGCAGGACTGTCGCACTGACCCAACATTTCGTGATAGAAATTGTTGAAATGTCTTAAACGTTTCGGAACAAGTTGGACGCTGAAAAACGTTTGAAGAGAAAAAATAATAATCGTGTGACAAGTTTCCACACAGTGAAGCGAGTTTATTGTAGTTTGGATTAGCAGGGTTTATGTTCCAGAACTCCTGGGCTGATCCAAACAAGACCTCAGTAAACCCTCACCATAGTTCAGGCTGATAGTTTCATGAGTTTAAACCACGTTCAGTTTCACATTAACACCGTTTTTAATTTATTTTGGTCATAAACAGCGCTAGCAGCAGAAAACTAGCACGTCATGTGTTCAAGTTCAAGCAGTTATTGTCATTTCACCACATGCACATGAGGTGGAACAAAATTATGTACAAGGTTCCAGTTGCACTCAACAATAGCAAAAATATGAAGTGTAAAATAAATAAGGATTATATTATATGCTAAAAAATATTCACATACGTTAAACAGCCAATTAGTAAAACTTATCCATCTGCAGCAGACGCAGTGAATCTTCACTTCATCACAGTCTCCCATCCTGAGCGAGCACAAAGGAGACAGTGGAAAGAAAAACTCCCTTTTAACAGGAAGAAACCTCCAGCAGGACCAGACTCCGGACAAGCGGCCATCTTCTGTGTGCTTGTTCCTGTTTCCATGTTTGATCTCTAGAGGGCGCCAGACTACCACACCTGCAAGCAATGTGTCCGGATGACGTCCCTTCAACGCTGGAGCATTACCCCGCCTATGGTTCGTGCTTCCAGCCTTTTTGTGAATCTCTAGCCTTGTGAATATCTTTTTCCTTGTGACCTTTCCAGTGTACCTCCTGCATCCTTACTGATTCCTTGCTGTTTTTATTTCATTTTTTAAATACCATTTCATTTATTCTTCTCAATTTGTATGGCCCTTTTATGATTGTCCACTGATGTCATCACTCTCTGTTAAACCAGGTCTCTCTTGTAAAAGAGTCCTCGGGGCTCAATGGGACTAACCTGTAGAAATAAAGGTTGAAAAAAAACCATCAGACTGAATGTCTGGAAACCTATGTGCTTTTCAGCTGGTCACCTAGACCTCCACACACCCTTCTGAGTCTACTGGACCATCTCATGATCGTACAGGATATTGGAACCGAATTGCCAATCATCTACTAGTAAGGATCTTGAACGTTCTGATCAACGCCTTGTTACAGAACTTTGGACCTAAGCCATCTCCTTGCTCTCCAGGGTTCCTGATACTTCTTGAAATATTACCCACTGTAAATAAAAGCACTGAGTTTATATTGTGTCTGAGTTGTCCAAGATCAGTCCTTTCACTCTGGGTACTCTGTTCTTGTGACTGGGTTTGAGAGGACAGGAAGTAGAACCAGACAATCACACAATGACAGGTCCAGGAGTACTTTCTATAGTCCAGGAGTACTTTCTATAGTCCAGGACTACTTTCTATACTCCAGGAGTACTTTCTATAGTCCAGGACTACTTTCTATAGTC
>NC_056507.1:1263866-1264669 GCF_014905685.2 Nematolebias whitei
TATACTCCAGGAGTACTTTCTATAGTCCAGGACTACTTTCTATAGTCCAGGAGTACTTTCTATACCCCAGGAGTACTTTCTATAGTCCACAAGTACTTTCTATAGTCCACAAGTACTTTCTACAAGAGGAAAGACAAAAAACACGTTAAGATAGAAATAATTACAAACAGTAATGTAAGTAAAGACAGCAGCATAGTGAATAAATGTAGTCAGTTTGTCCTCCAGCAGTCTAAATGGCAGCAGAACTAAGGGACAGCTCAGGAAACCCAGCCAACCCTAACTATAGGATTTATCAAAAAGGAAAGTCTTAGAATAGAATAGAATAGAATTCAACTTTATTGTCATTGCACATGTCGCAGGTACAAAGCAACGAAATGCAGTTCGCATCCATCCAGAAGTGCTTAGCAAGAAAAATAAATTGGTAGATATATATAGTACAATATACAGTAAGTTGCTTTGAATATGCTATAGGTATAAATATATACAGGTTGTGAGTGTACAGACTATGAACAGTCTTAATCCCAGTCTTCAAACTGGACAATGTGTCAGCCTCATGGACAGAAACTGGAAGTTGGTTCCACAAGAGAGGAGCCTGAGAACTGAAAGATCTTCCTCCCATTCTGCTGCTGGAAACTCTAGGAACCACAAGTAAACCTGCAGTCTGAGAGGGAAGTGCTCTGTTAGGAAAATATGGAACAATAAGATCTGTAATATAAGATGGAGCTAGGTTGTTGAGAGCTTTGTAGGTTAGAAGTAAGATTTTGAATTCTATTCTGGATTTGACAGGGAGCCAATGGAGAGAA
>NC_056507.1:1264769-1268907 GCF_014905685.2 Nematolebias whitei
TTATAACTGTTGTTATTTATTATAACTGTTGTTATTTATTATAACTGTTGTTATTTATTATAACTGTTGTTATTTATTATAACTGTTGTTATTTATTATAACTGTTGTTATTTATTATAACTGTTGTTATTTATTATAACTGATGTTATTTATTATAACTGTTGTTATTTATTATAACTGTTGTTATTTATTATAACTGTTGTTATTTATTATTACTGTTGTTATTTATTATAACTTGTTATATTTATTATTACTGTTGTTATTTATTATAACTGTTGTTATTTATTATAACTTGTTATATTTATTATTACTGTTGTTATTTATTATAACTGTTGTTATTTATTATAACTGTTGTTATTTATTATAACTGATGTTATTTATTATAACTGTTGTTATTTATTATAACTGATGTTATTTATTATTACTGTTGTTATTTATTATTACTGTTGTTATTTATTATAACTGATGTTATTTATTATAACTGTTGTTATTTATTATAACTGTTGTTATTTATTATAACTGTTGTTATTTATTATAACTGATGTTAGAGTAGAGAAACTTTGGACTGCAGCTGCCTGGAGTGTTCATGTGCCACTTCAGTCCTCCGTGGGGGGTTCCTCTGAACATGTCCACTCTGAGACCTGGACTCAGAAACCTTCAGGTTCAGAGAGGATCAGGACGTTGTCTGTAAATGAACGTTTCACGTCGTGTAAACGAGGCTCAGACTGGCTGCCCTGCCTGTCAGTCAAGAGACACATGTCAGAGATGGAAGATTAGCTGATGTCTAGTTTTAATGACATCTACCCAGAATACCTTAGAGGTCCACCAGTAGATCGAGATCAACGCCCCCTGACGTAGGGTGTGTTTGTGTTTGGCCCAGGTGATGAATTAACTCTGACTGGTAACATTTAATGTCCGTGTTGGTGAAACATCTCAAAACAAGTTCTTTGAAATATTCTTTCATTCTCGGATGTCGTTTACTCAAAAGAACCACTCTCACACCAGGTGAAGATTCTATCTGCTTTTTAAAACCTGCGAGGTCAGATTCCAGGACAGGTTACATGTACGACACGTATAATCATACAGAGATGTACACGTATGAAAACCAGTCACAGCAGAAAGCCACGAGCGGCGTCATCTGCTCACTTTATCAGCTCAGAGTTCAGGAGGAGTCCTTGACGCCAGCTGCAGTCTTCTTACACAGCACAAACATATGGTCCATGGGCAGAGATAAGACAGTGTTTTAGGAGATGGCTTGTTTTGGGCTTCTTGTCGTCAGCCATAGAAAGAAAAACATCCATAGCCTTTGACCAAAACCTCCCTGACACAGGTCTGGTGACACCCTGTTTGGAAGAGGTACACAGTTTTTCTTCCAGCTAAAAGAATGATGAGAAGAAAAAGATTTGTAGGCTCAATCATCCAGATAGATAACAACAAAGGTTAAAGCATGGCATCTGGACCAGTTTCTTTAAAGGAGAAATGTTTCATCTTCCATCCAGAGGACTTCATCAGTCTGCGGCCTGCCAATCAGATCTGTTCCATAAGCAGCTTTCACTGCTGTGTTTCAAGCCTGATTGGACCTTCTTTGTTAATGATGAAAAGACTTCTTGTGTTAGTTTAGGGTAAAATGATGATGCTTCCAACCAGAAGGTGGGGCAGCACAAAGCACTGACAGGAAAATCCAGCTTCAGTTGAAATGGAACTTGGTCCACACTCAGACTAGAAGATAGAGTGGCTTGAAAGAACGTGGCAGGTCTGGAAGTGGCCCAAGTAGTCTTCATGAGTGGAGTTTAGTGTGATCGACCAGAGTCTGATGGTCAGTTTCACATGAAAGTCATTTACCACCCACCTCTGACCTGTAGTACCCACAGACACGGAAGGTAAGAGGATGCCTAGAAGATGCAGGACCCTGTGTACACAATTTTGTTCCACCACATGTACCACATGTGGTGCGAATGACAAATAAAGAACCCTGAATCCTTGGTTCTAATCAAACTACCTAAAGTTGGGTGTACAGTCCTGGTCCTCAAAGGCCACCTTCCAGCATGTTTTAGATGTTCCTCTGCTCCAACACACCTGATGAACAGGCTTCTGCAGAACAGGAAGAGATGATTGAGCCACTGAATCAGGAGTGTTGGAGCAGGGAAACTGGTAACACCTGCAGGATAGCGGCCCTCCTGGACCAGGACTGGACACCCATGGTCTAGAGTTGGGTGGCCTTGTTGTGCACACACAGAGTGTACAGATGTCCCGGTGGTCCATGTTGGAATCATCGGGCGTGTCAGGACACCCACACACACTGTAAAGGTTTAGGTTGTCCAAGTCCCACCATGCCAAGGGAAGACTGTAGTATCATGCACCAAGTACTACCAGCCTCGTGGTGTTTGTGCCTGCCTTCCAGATGCTGTTGGACTCTACAGGACCCTGTTCCATCCTGAAACACGTCTCAGTGCCTGCCGTCAGCTGGACTACAGGTTTACTGTTTCTTGACCTTCCTAGCCATTCTGGTTAGACCTACTCAGACCCTTCTGACGTGGCACCAGCAGTGTGCAAGACGTTTTCCTGGTTTTTAACGTGCGTGCTCTTTGCTCCAGTCATCAGTGTCAGATTTACTCGACAGTATCAGGCTGATATTACACAATACTGAAACCATGCAGCTTGCTTGGGTTTTGTTTTCTGAGTTTCTTATGAATTTATGAAATCACTGAACCTCAACGCTCGGAGATGTCCACCATTTCTGGTACAAGCTAACATTAAATGCTGATCTTCAGACGCCTTCAGAGATAACAGACTGCAGACTGAGCTCTGTCAGGCCAACCACTGTCGACTTGTGCTCCTTCAGAGAAAAGCCTTTATCTCAGGGCAGGTCAGCCAATATCGTCTCGCTGCACAAGCCGACGTCCAGACGCACCCAGACAGTCCTCCACACCAATCGTTTCATCAGCAGCTGCAGTAGAAACTTCATTTCCACTAAACCTAATAACGGCAGCAGCAACATCACTGATGTGATCTGTCCCCAGACCGTGTGTGTCTGCAGGCGTGATTACAGAACGCCGCGTGTCTGAATGTGTGTTTGTAGTGTTTGGCATGCAGTGCTGAACGGGTCGTGTGTACCACCGTGTTCATTAGACCCTCGAGTGACTGAAGTGCTGCTTAAAGTGCCTCCTGTGTTTGGCTAGTTGTTGGTGAGGATGAATCTATGATGAACCTACCAGCTCACTCGTCTGTCAAATACAAACTCACTTTAAACAGTTTGTCACCTGGACTTTAGTGTCACTGTCTGTATTTCTTTTAGCATCCATCCATCCATCCATCCATCCATCCATCCAGCCATCATCTTTGGCTTGTTCTAGACTCAGGTCTCTGGGGGCAGCATCTTGAGCAGGGAGGTCCAGACATGTCTTTTCTGTTCCAGCTCTTCTGGGAAGACTGTACTGTCACAGCTGAGAGACATAGTCTCTCCAGCGTGTCATGGGTCTTCCCCGGGGTCTCCTCCCTTCCTTGGTAGGCGCCCTTCCTTACCAGAGATGAGGGAAGGAATGTAGACTGACCAGCAAACTGAGAGCTTCTCCTTGCAGCTCAGCTCCCTCTTCACTAAAATGGACCGGAACAAAGTTCACAATACTGCAGAAGCTGCACAGACTCATCTGTTGATCTCACGTTCTATTCCTTCCTCACCCATGAACAGAACTTCTCAGTTATTGTCCTCATCACAGAACTCCATCTGTCTGATCTGAAAATGTCATCCTTCATTACCTGGCAAACACTGATCACTGATCATTGGATTGTTATCATTATTGATCACCATCACGTCTTATAGCAGGGGTGTCCAATATGTCGATGGAGATCTACTGGTGGATCTCCCAAGGTATTCTGGGTAGACTAAAACTAGACATCAGTCCATCATCACCACTGACATGTGTCTCTTGACTGACAGGCAGGGCAGCCAGTCTGAGCCTCGTTTACACGACGTGAAACGTTCATTTACAGACAACGTCCTGATCCTCTCTGAACCTGAAGGTTTCTGAGTCCAGGTCTCAGAGTGGACATGTTCAGAGGAACCCCCCACGGAGGAGTGAAGTGGCACATGCACACTCCAGGCAGCTGCAGTCCAAAGTTTCTCTACTCTAACATCAGT
>NC_056507.1:1269007-1286468 GCF_014905685.2 Nematolebias whitei
CCAGCGCTCCCCCAGCCCTCCCCCAGCCCTCACCCAGCGCTCCCCCAGCCCTCCCCCAGCCCTCCCCCAGCGCTCCACATGGAAACTTGTAGGCAGCGACAAAGATGGAGACCAACGGAGGCCTCCTGCTTGGAAACGAAGCACGGACTCTTAGACCCCGCTTTGCCTCACGGCTGAAAGCGTGAGGTGGTGTGACATCACTGAAGCAGCCGCCCACTGAACGCTGTCGCATGAACCCGACGGGACTGTTGGAGTTACTGACACCCGGCGGGTAACAGAACACGTCTGTTTGGCTCAGACTCGATCTGGATCTTTGGGTAGAGCGACGTCTTTTTAAACAGAGAGTTAACGTTTTGTTGAATTTGCTCTGTATCTTTACCGTTTACATTTTAATTGAACTGCTGTCATTTTGTTATGAAATAAAATCATTTTATTTTGAGGTGGGCTCTTACTTAATGTAAGCCAACAGTTTATTTCTGAGCCTTTTCTTGTGAACATTTATGGCTGTATATTAATAAAAGAGCCCGTGTGACATTTGGGACTCAGAAGTGTCTTTTTGTTACTTTATGAGAGGAAAACAATTTCAAGCTATTTATCACATATCGCCATTTAGCTAAAAATATAGATTTGTGATTTCTGGTCCGTGTCGTCCGGCCTTCTGTTCTATGACATTAAAGTTAAAAGTAGATCAAGAGTTTCTGACATGAACAACCACGCTGCATTTAAAGCCCTTCATTATTCTGACGGCCCGTTGGAACTTCAGGAAGTTCTCTGCCCACGTCTACAGCCTGAAAGCTCAGAGGTGCTGCCATGTGTTGGCTGCGTTCACAGGAACAAAGGGACCTGGTGAAATGACGGCTGAGTACACAATCTGGTAAGTTGTGCAGAAAAAGGTTTACAGTAAATTCAGTAAGGTTTGAAATAAAGCTCAGAGAAACCAGGAAATAAAACATTTCTAAAAACAAATGAAGACATGAACAAACTCTTTTTTAAGAGAACATGTCTGAGTCTCCTGAACTCCCAGCACACGGTGAAGTACTGACGACACGACCAAAGGTGTCCAAACACTTGCTCTTACCTGACACGCTTTGCCGACTGGACTCGGCCTCCCCGTTACTGGTGCTGGAGTTGGTGGGAGAGCTGCTGTCCACTCCGCCCAGCAGGGGGCGCAGGTGGCTCACAGACACCTGCTCGATAAACGAGGTCCCGTACTTCCTGAAATACCACCACTCGAAGATCTGATGGAAGAAACAGACTTTGACTCATTGTTTGGAGTTAAACGAGAATTTTATTATCCGATCAACAAAATGTTGAATGAGTTTTATTTTGCTAAAATCTTTTCTTTTTTCCATTGAACCTTTATTTAAACAGGAAGTCTCATTGAGTCACAATAACTCATTTCAAGAGAGACCTGTTTTTGGGAGCAGGTGGGGGGAGGGTGGAGGCAGGTGTGGGTGTTTCACCTTTTCCGATCACAGGCCCATCTTCTCTGACCACTGCGCCACCACTCCCCAAAAGCAACAACAGGGAAACAACCTGATTTCAGTCTCACCCCTCATCAACTCGTAGACACTAAAGGCAGCAGAAACGGGACCAAACACCTGATGAGGTGAACTTTAGCAGCAGCTAACTGGCGTCTATCTCCCACCTACGGGCCGGACAGCACACCTACTCAGTATTCACCAACTCAGTTCGAGTCCAGACAGGGAACTCAACTAGTGAAAGTATCATTCGGTCATTTTGAAAGTCGGCACCTCCGAGTGATTCAGATCTGTTGGACCACAAGTTCAAATGCATCTAAGTCCACAAACTTTTCTTATTGAGCTTGTTTTGAGCAGTTTGTTGTCAAAGTAAAGATTTTTATACTAACTTCTAAAAATCATTTCATTGTTTTACTGAAACTACTTTTGTGGGAAAACCCATGGACGATCACGTCAGCCGTGACAGTTACAAAAGAATGAACTAAACTTTGAGCCTCCTTCTGCAGCACCGAGACGTTGTCTTCTGGGCATCGAGTCACTGAAAGTCTTGTCCGTGCACCACTCAGTGATAAAGGAGACTGAAGGGTGGACTCGGTGTCTAGAACCCGTCAAAACTAACCCGAGACTCAAAGAAAGAAATGCACATCATTTCTGTAAAGAAGATGTGGGTTTCCCACATGACCGTGTCCAAGAGAGCACGTGAGAAGCTCAGCACCATTTCAACGCAGCCGACACAAATTGGCTAACAGCTGCAGAGACAGTTCGTTAAGAGAGGCGCCACCTAAAGAATGAAATGACGCCGTTTCCTGGTTCTGTGATGAACCTGAATGGAACCGAGAGAAGGAGATCGACTTATATTCTTTATACTGATCGCACACAGAACAGCCCCCAAATGGCTCTGCAGTGGTTTGAAAAGCACAAAAACATTTAGTGTGTTACCTAAATGATACAAGAACACCACAAGCATCACGGCCTACGCCCGTCGACAAACTATCCTACAGCAATCTGTAGCAACGCCTTGTTTTAACTTTGACCTTGATTTGTGACCTTTACACTGCAGCTGGGGTGATCAAAATTTATGTGGTACTCCGTCTAGTGATGATCCATGAAGTTTCATTAAATGACCTTGAGCAGATCAGAAGTTATGGCCTGGACAGGATGGAGACAAAACTGTAATACGTCCCGATCCTCCTTCGAAACACGTCCCGCCTTCGACTGGTGGATAAAAAAACGAAGCTACAGACCTCCTACGATGTCTTACAACAGGGGTGCCCAGTACATCGATCACACCCTACCTGTGGATCACCAAGGTATTCTGGGTAAATGTCATGGCACAAAAACCAGACGTCATCATCCATCTCTGAAATGCGTCTCTTGATTGACAGACAGGGCAGCCAGTCTGAGCCTCAGTGTCGGAGTTGAACCAGCGATCTTCCGATCACTGGCCCACCTTGTCTAACCTCTGTGCCACCACTCCCGTTCATGAGCCCCAATAAACATAAAAAAACACTAAAGTTTCCAGAGGTGTTTGTGTAAACGGGGTCTTCTAGCAGGTAGACCACTTTGACTTGGTCCTTTTCAACGGCGCTGCATGATGAAAACATCTGGACACCCCTGGTTTCAGACTTCTATAACCAGTGAATGAAGCTTTACCAAATTCATTTTTTCAAGTAAAACTGTTTTTATTGTCTTTGGAGGGATAACGGTGTCAGAGTTTCAGGATCTTTCACAGACACGTTGTTCAGCTCGCACCTCGTTCCTGGTTTTGTTCCTGTTCAACATTTCACGTCTGAAAATGTTCGGCTCGTTCAGGACATTCCTGCTGGGACATTTAGTACCTGTGCCATCTTGACCTTTTGCAATATTTAGCTTTTTCAGCCCCTCACTGAAAATGAACGAGCTCTCGGAGCCGTTTACAACCTGTTGCTGCTCACGTCAGCTTCGGTTCTGGTTCAGCCTTTGTTACGTTCTTTGTACCAATTTCAGCTCCTTTCAGCTGATTTTCTGCTCTTTTTAACTGTTCTGTGTTGTGTTTAGCTTGTTCAGCAGCTTTCAGCAGATTCATTCAGCAACAAGCGTCCACACGGCGGTAAACGAGCTTTGTCTAAACGTCACCTGGAAGCATTCGGCCGTTACGCTAACACGTGAAGCTGACGAGACACGACTGTTCCACAAGAATTTATTCAGTTTTTAATTCAGTAGTTTCAGTCTTTACTTGCAGCCTTTGTGAATAATTGTGAATTAATTATTAATTATTTTATTTTACTTAATTAATTAATAATTGTGACATATTTTACAGCTTCAAGGTGTGCACGGTCACACAACGAGCACGCATCTTACCAATATAAGTCCTGATATGAGGGACGAAGTGCCTGTGAGAGCCACGTAGAACTTGGGCGTCAGGGTGTTGAGAAACATGCTTACTGCAGAGAAACACAGAGACAACAACACGAGTTTACACGTGAAGAACCCGACTCTCCTCCACACCACAGGAGCAAATTTCAGTTTGTAAAATCAAAAGTTTAATCTCTGCTGGAAAAATAGGTTACGTCTGCAGAGGACACTGTGGGAAAAACATGAAAGACTCCAAGATTCAGAGACATTTGTTGTTCCAGCGCAGGAGCCGTTTCGTGCAGAAGCCGAGCGTGGTTTCCCAGAGTTCCCTCTGCTCAGACGGACCTGGACGGCTCCGTGAAGACGCGGTGCGGGTCCAGAATTCAAGAGCAAATGAAGCTTTGCAGGCAGTTTGACTTTGCACAGTTTGTAAACCTTCAAGTCCAGTTGGACTTCAAGCACAAATACATTTGGAAGATGATCAGATGTTCTACAAGAATAAAGGGATGATGTCATAGCTCGACTAGTTCCAGGTGAGAACAGAAAATCAGAGCTCCAAAATGATTTCAGAAAAGAGCTGGAAGCTGTCAAAAGAAAACACTTTCATTTAGTTTAATGCTCAGAGCAGCCAAGTGACAAAACTGCTGCTGTGACCGTCTCACTGATCAGATCCATTCCACCTTTATTTATACACGTTAGCTCCCACAGGGACTCATTTACAAGAGAGACCTGCAAATAATCAATTCATTTGATCGGCAGCACCTGGCTCACATGTGTCACACGCAGTGCTGGACGAGGAAACTCTGCATCCTAGTTTTATTATTTTATTTTTTTATTAAAAGTACAGATTCCCCAATCATTATGGAGGCCAGAGATTAATCTATGATGGTCAGGGCCACCACTGGCCACCCCCTGGCTCCTCCACTGCACCTGGAGGAGGAGGATGTCTCCTCCTCTCCGTCACGCTGCGCTGCCTCAGACAGTAAAAACACCTCCTTCTCGTCTTCTCCAACTCCTCCCCACTTGAATATCCATTCATCCATTATCTTTACCCGTTTATTCCATTTTGGGTCACGGGGGTCGCTGGTGCCCATGTCCAGCAATCACTGTGCGAGGGGCGGGGGACACCCTGGGCAGGTCTCCAGTCCATCACAGGGACACATAGAGACAAACAAGACAAACAACCATTCACTCTCTCACTCTCACCTAGGGACAATTTAGAGTTACCAATCAGCCTAACATGCATGTTTTTGGTCTGTGGGAGGAAACTGGAGTACCCGGAGAAAACCCACGCATGCACGGAGAGAACATGCAAACTCCACCCAGAAAGGCCCCTGGACCGGGGTTTGAACCAAGGACCTGTTTGCTGAGAGGCAGCAGCTCTACCAGTTGCGCCACCGTGCTGCCCCCCACTTGAATATCTTGCATCAAAAACATTTAGGTTCACTTACATTCTCTGTTCCGTTCCAGTCCAGAAAAACACTCATCTCTAAAACTACAAACACTCACTGTTCAAATCCCTCAACGTCGGGGGACATCATGAACATATTGCTTGCTGGTGTTGGTAAATTTTAATCTGAACTGGAATCTGTTGTGTTTTCCTTCAGATTAACTCAGATTAGAATTATTGTGGGAACGTGGTAAGAACCAGATTGTTTTTATTACGGAATAAAAACCTTGAGCTGTAAGGGATGGACTTCCTCATCCTATGAGCACATGGTCTACTCCTGGCTTCCAGCATCAAACTGCATTTTTCTGCGTACAGTTAAAGCCACTGGGCTCTGCTTCACATGTGAGACACCCCCCCCCCCCCCCCCCCGGTCAGTCCCACACCCTCAGGTGGAAATGATTCTTGTGTGAGCGTGAAGACAAACATCTAGATCAGGGCTGTCGGGGGCCAGACATCTTGCAGTTATTGGCATTAAGTAAGTTAGTTTTATAGTTTCCAATGTAGTTTTATTTAAAAATGAACCCACTGGTGGGCCAGACTCATCCGTGGGCCTGGTTTGGCCCCTGGGCCAGCAGTTGAATAGTCCAGACCTAGATCCTACTGACTGCATCGTATTTGAGCTCCTCGTCAGAAAACACCGCTGACACCAACATCCTGTCTGTAAAATTAAAAGTGTGAGAACTACATTTCCCACCATCCATCATTTTTACCCACTTCTTCTTTCTCGGGTCACAGGGGTCACTGGTGTCACTGGGGTCACAGGGGTCACTGGTGTCACTGGTGTCCATGTCCAGCCATCAGTGTGCGAGAGGCGGGGACACCCTGGACCTGTGACGTTAACAGGGCAGTAACCTTCAACTTATAAACTTATAAAATTATAAACATGTTTTACTTTAAAACAAAGATCAACTTTTATGGTAAACAAGCAACGTTGAAGCAACGGTGGACCAATGTCCCCCGACTCTAAGGGATTCGACTAATGAGATGGACAGGAGTGTTTTCTGTACTGGAACAGAACGGGGAACGAAGTAAACCTAAATGTTTTTGGTACAAAGCATTCGTGTGTGTAAGAGTTACACCGAGGAGAAGAACAGAGCGAGGTTCTTTGGTCTGAGGCAGAGGGACGACGACGGAGCTGTAGGGCCACGCTAAGAAAAAATACATTATGAGAAAAGTCATAAAGTTACGAGAATAAACTCGTAATACGTCCTGGGTCGGCCCACACCTGCTGTGGACCATAGACATATATACGTAGATGCCTCAATCATTCACAGTGGCAGCACGGAAACAGCTGGACTGTTCTTTTCCAAGGTTTATAACTGGCACACGTGCACACACACACACACACAGAGACTGTGTGTACATACACACACACACACACACACACGCCTTGTTAAGATATATTGGTGTTCATATGTTCATGGATGGAGTCATCAAAATCAGTTAAATGTGAATGTTAGTGTTCTTTATTCAGAAAATCAACAGGTCTCATGTGGTTAGACACAGATTAAATATTAAACATGAATATTTCTACATTTATCACCACAGTAATATTACTGTTACACACGTTATTAGTTGTAAACACTCAAAAGAATACAAATGTTGGTTTAGTGTTTACTTATAACCTAAATATTTAAGACAAAAGAGTCAATAAAATAATATTTAAATAAATATATATAAAATATATAAATATTTAAGGAGTAAACATTTTTAATAATCATGTTAAGTTATAAATGTTGTCTTTGATGCCTGTTTGTTTTCCAGGTTTTTTCAGTGTGTGATTGACAGGGATCAACTCAGAACACTTTGTAGAACGACGCTTTATGAAGTTCAGTCATTTTCCTGGTACGAGTTGACCGGGAGTTCTGACACTTCCAATATGGCCGACGCCCCGACGTACCGCTGCAGAGGGCCAGCCGGCTCAACGAGGTGTCTACGTATACATGTCTATGCTGTGGACAGCCTCCAACACGAGTCAAGTAACATAAAAACTAGAAAACAGTTTCTCTCTCTCTCACACACACACATGCACACACACACACACACACACACACACACACATCAGACTGCGAGCTGCTTTAAATGTAGATTATGGTAATTCTTTGTTATCAGCCTCATGAAGAACTGGGGGGGACAAAGCCTCCACTCAGCCGAACCCCATCTTCATGCCCACACGGAGACACAGACACGTGCACAAAGTGCGTGCAGCTGGGCAGCTATTCAGTGCAGTGAAGTGGAGGCTCTCAGCCCAACAGAAAGGCCTTTCAGACAGATTTATAGTGGCCGGGGCCGCACAGCTGCTGCGTCCACTCACTCGCACAAATACGGTTGTTTTCCTACTTAAGTACTGAACACACAGCGCAAAGTCCTAAAAATAATGAAACATGGTTACATCCACATATCCTGATGCATGATCAATAATACAGGTAAAAAATGTAAAACAAGTTAAGTCTGGTTCTACGTCCACATTTATCTTTTATTTTTAGCTCTTTCATTGTTTTCCTGACATGTCGACACCGTTCGTCTACAGAAACAGCAGCCCAGGTCATGTGGATGTTTTACCTTCTTTGTCTTTATAACAAATGATTTGGGTTCAAATTAACGAGACTACGTCGGTGTGCGTTCAAAACAAGGAACGGGGGAATCCTAAAGTTTCCATGTTAAACAGCTAAGAGTCGGAGTGAGTGACTGTAAATAATGTGAAGACGGTGGTTCAGGTCTGAACAGTCCAGGTCTTCACTGGAGCTAAGGTGAAGTCCCGGGGCTCTGTTCTGGGTGTGGGGGCCTTTCGCTCCCTTGACTCGGGTTTAATTGTCTCATCCAGGAAAGAATTACTGTGGCTCAAACTGAAGTTGTCCCGGGTGATCACTTTTACTGTGCAGTGACATTTTCATCCTGCTGGGACCGGTCTTCTCCCAGAGGACTTCCATAAAGCATGAGGTCACTGAATAATTTGGTCTGAAGCATCAACTATGCTTCAGCCTTTGGCATCAACCCCCTCGGCCCCTCCTTCGAACATAAGTTCACTGTTATAAATGATGTGTCGATAAGGCAGGAAAAGTTACAGGCTCAGCGCTGAGGCGTCCGTCCAACTCGTCTCAACCTGGAAGTGGAGGCCCCGTTTCACAGAACGTCCCAGCTTATTGGCCCGTGCCTCCGCTTCAGCTTCCGGGTTAAGACGAGTGGGACGGACGCCTCAGCGCCGAGCGTGTAACTTTTCCTGCCTTATCGACATTAAATTGAATTTACTTTGGTCCGATTCTACACCCGGTACAATCATAATATTATTCTGATTCCGCACTCGTCTCTGGACCTAAGACTTTTGTTTTCGCTCAAGTGGATGAAAGACTTGTCCACATTCATCCAACCTTTATTCAAACAGGTTAGTCCCATTGAGCCACGAGGACTCGTATACAAGAGAGACCTGGTTTCAACAGAGTGATGACTGGATTTGGTACTTGAAAGAGAAAGTTCAGTGAGAACTCCTGGTAAGTCTTCACATCACAGCTCATGACACACGCCAACAGAAACAGCAGCACAGACACAGCAAGGTTTGCAGAGCGGAGGTTGTCTTTGAGTGGACGATGGACGCAGAAGATCTGCTATTTCTGTTGTTAACTGAGGACAAGTGCTAATTTGTCAATTTTGTCTCCCAAAGACCGCAGCCCTTTCTGACAGACGGTGCAGGGACATGCCCGGCAGAGGTGCCACGGATAGCCGCCTGTATCTCCACCCCGTCTCCCCAGAGAACAAAAAATGTGCCATCTCCTTCTGAACAGACGTAAACATGGCAGTTTTCTAACAGCCTCGGCCGGCTGATCCTCAGCGGAGCAGCTGAAGTGAAACGAGGGCAGCGTTCACTAGCTTTCCTACAGAAACACACCCAGTAAGTTGTGACAAATCACCACTGATCGGTGCACACTCCTGCAAGAAAAATGTTCTGCCAGGAGCCTGTGCACAGAACAGGTTCTTACAAAGTCCACAAGATTAAAACGACGTCATTAAAAAGAAATAAAAAACACATCATAGCAGACATCAGTGACAGTTAGCTTCTACTTTAGCAAACACAGGTTTAACAGTACAGGTGTTGGAATAGTTTCCAAGTTGTTTGGCCAATCAACAAATGTTCATGTGTGGACCAATCACACACGTTCTTCACTGCACAGCCTCTACTGAGATCAAAAGGTGCCTACTCTAAAACCAGCTAGGAAAAGACTAGGTAAGGACCAGGACACACTGCCCGACTGAAAACAAACCAAACGAGCAAAAATATAGAGACAAACATGTTATTAGGACTGTGGAGCGTTCCCTTGAGATCAGAAAACACCGTAAGGCGCTCATTTCCCACTTCCTGCCAGGTATTATGGGAGTTATACAGAATACATGCTTCGCACAAAGGAGTTTTACTTTCCTCGTGCCATGAACAACAGGCCGTGACGTTAAAGACACCAACAAAAGGACCGCTATCGTAGAACTATATGTATATAATCTCATTCTTGCTTCAAAGCTTCTTACAGCGTGTTGTTTTTTACATTTTGTCCTGATACCATTCTAATGAGTTAATGTTGAGCCAGGGAGCAAAGTAAGAGACTACCGTGATGAACTGAAGGAACTGACTGTATCAGACTGACTCAGGACTACATGGCACCGGAGACAACAGGAGGTGTGACCTTTACTGAAGAGGTGGTGCCGGCCGGACCGCAATGATAAAACACACACTGGGCCACCTGTGTGACCGCGCACACGCTCAGACCTGTGAAAACCCTAAACACTGCCTGAAGCACCGGCACACAACAGACCAGAGGAAATCTGGTCAACTTTTTTATACATTTGGTTTTTATTTTTACGTTTTTATCCCTCGTCTCGGAGCAAGGAGGAGGAATTGGATCTGTCCCTGCATGTTGTGAGCATGATAACTTAAAAAACAAGTGAGGTACCAACTTCCATCTTGGTGTGTGGCTACATCTAGATGTAAGAAAGGATCCCATCGATCTTTGTTTTCCATCCCCATGTCCATTACATCTGAAACAAAGCAAGTTCTAATAAAATGTAATTTATAGATCAGGTGGAGCATTCAGGCCAGCCATCATGCTCTGCTTGTAAATCTGTTGGCATCACTTTGACACCACACAATGATTCTAAGTGTCACATGACGGACAGGACAAGGGGGGGGGGGGGGGGAAGGATCCCATCGAAAACTGGGTTAGAACGTCAAAATCCATGATGGACGTTGTCTTATATAGTTTCTTAAAATGAGTGGTGTGGCCAAAGATTCGTCAATAGAGGCCAAGTCTATCAATCCCCCCCCCCCCCCACACTCCCACTATCGCTCCCGATGGTTGATAAAAGTGGTCCCTCGACTCCCCAGGATCTGTCACACTGTGTCACCTTGAAAAAACAAACTACCTCTGCTCTTCTACACAGTGTAACTCCTAAATCTTGCAGCAAAACATTATTTACGTGTATTCCCTGTTCAATTCCTGTCCCCAGAAAATGGAAACTCTTCTTAAAAACTACAAACATTCACTATTCAAATCCCTCAGCGACAAGGGACGTACCGCTTGTTGTACGTTAAATTTCATGTTTTATCTAAGCACTTTTTTCACCTAAAACTCTCAATATAAGGCAAATTGATAAAAATTCAACAGTTTCATTAGAGATGCATTTATGGGCTGATGCTACTTTCCAATACTTGTACACAATCCTTTGTCAGAGAACTATAACTAACAGAATACAAAACATCCATCTATTCATTTTCTTGGCTTAGTGCTGGTCCCAGAGGTGGGATAAATATTCTCATTCCAACAATGTGTCTTAGAAAACAGGCAACTCCTGGAAGCCTCAAACGCTCATTTACATAATGTTACTTTAAGTCAGTCAGTTTTTTATTAAACAAACATAAATAAACATACTGTTTATTTAGTCAAATTTGACTCAAATTATTTGTATATAGTGGTTTCTACTAATCTAAGCTTCATTCTGATTTTTTATTTTCATTTACCTTTATCCAGGTCGTCTCATTGAGTCACGAGAACTCATTTTCAACAGAGACCTGTTTAGGAGCAGAAGGTGGGGGTTGAGTGCCTTGCTCAGGGGCCCAGAGTGGGGCCAATGAGGGTGGAGGCAGGTGTGGGTGTTCCACCTTTTCCACCCACATTTTGATGTTGATGGTACCGGGAGGTGAACCTGCAACTTCCCAATCACAAGCCCATCTTGTAACCTCTGCGCCACCACTCCCCCTATCAGGAATCAACGTTCCTGTTAAGTAGCGGTCCCAGCGTCAGGTCTGTAACGGTGCAGAGGCAAAGCAATGAGAGACAACAAGCATGTACAGTCACTGTTTAATGCACTAAAACTGAGAAGTCAGAACTATGACCTATAGAGGCAAATTAGGCCTGTCACGATAACAAATGTTGCTGGGCGACTGTCTCAGAAAATATTACGATAAACAATAATGTTGTTTGAAATTTGACAATAATTAGTAATTGTCAAAGTTAAGAACAAATGTTGATTTGTTTTGAGTGTAGTACCTTTTTTGACCACCGGATGGCAGTATAAGACTGTTTGAACAAAGGATGGATAGTGAGGGAGCGAGCAGCGTGTCTCTTTATGAAAAATGGGAGCGAGGCCCCTTGACGTGACATGGGCTGTCTCCCCTTCCTGTTTTTCAGTTCTCAAAATGGCGGACGCTTGGTGTGGTTTGAGCTCTTTAGCATAGCATATGTCACACAAAGCTTTTATAAAAAAATCAGTAAACACGTTCTCAGCTTCTTTTTGCAGAAAAAAACTAAACTTTTTAGACGAAGACACGGGTTTCAACCGTGAATTTTGGAGCTTCGACAAGACGGAGGGCTTTCCCCGAGGTCGGCCTGTTAGCTTAGCTCGTAGCTTAGCTTCTCAGCTGTTTCAACCGTCCAAAACAGATTTTAAAGAGAAAAGGAGGGGTCAGTGAAGAGCACCGGAGTTGAGCTTTTCATCATCCAGTGTCTTCAGTAGAAAGAGACACGAAGAAACGAGAAAGCTGATAAATGAAAATGAGGTGGATAATTTTCATTTATCGTGCGATTATTTGATTTATTGTTTATTGTGACAGGCCTAAGTCAAACTACTCTCACAAACAAAGTAGAGACGACCTTCTGGGTTCTGATGAGGTGGGTCATGACGGGTTGTCCTGATGTGGCAGCGCTGTGATCAAATCCATCATTCAAGCGCTTCTTGAACTGTTGTTTAGCAGAAACATTTAGGGAGCCGCTCACACGGTAAACAACGAGTGACTGACAGCCGAGCAGATCCCACCGTGGTCTGCCTCCTGACCTCTCAGAGGCAGCAATGGATGGGAAGGTCATCTGTCTGTCTGAATAATGCTCAAATAAAAACGTATACGAGTGGAAATGCAAAAGCAGCGAAGCATCCTTATTACTATTTCTTTGAAACTATACTTTTAAGCAATATAAACCTAAAAAGCATAGTATTTTCAAATGATTGTGGTGGTCGTTTACATTTACCAGTATATGGTGGTGGCCATCGATGTGGCAACCCAGTTTTTGATAGTGACCTTTCTTATGCCTAGGTGCAGCCACACACAAAAATGGGGGGGGGGGGGGGGTCCTTCACTTATTTTTCAAGTGTTCATGCTCACATGAAGGATGAATGAAGAGATGGAGGGTATTCCCAAGTCCTCTCTTCGCTCTGCATCAAGGGTCAATTATCAATATTAACCATAATCAAACACCAATAATCTGTACTGATCCTATGACATCATTATAAGTAAACAATTTAAGGCTGAATTCTCTGAATGTACACCTAACCTTTAATGAGTTTTTAATTTCATGAAAATAGAATTTAAAAAAAATCCTCAATTTTGCATTATGTGCCAATAAATACAACATTTCAGAACTTAAAAATGTAAAGCTATATAAAAACAAAACTGTATTTTAGAGTTGTAAAGACAAGTCCACCTGTCTGGTAATATCTTAAAAATGGCTACAAACAAAATGTGTTTGATAAATGTGCAACAAGAAGCTGCATTAATGGGAAAGACTGACGTGTATCAGTAAAATAATAAAAGTTATCAAAAGGCTGGATTAAAATAGAGCAACGTACCATCACTTTTAAAGTGTATGATGTAATATTTAAGAATTACGTCAACTGTTTTCGGTTTGAAACAATGACCAATTCAACTGGGAAAACTAAATTCAATTTAATCTATTTAGGTTACGTAGATTTTCTGAAACGTGAGTTTGCGACGTGTCCGAGGTTCTGGGTGTTTCAGGGCCGTGACGGGTTATTTAGACATGGGAACAAATAGACTGTTGAAGCAAGAAACCACCAGTTTTTCAGCTCTTTGAGTGAGCGACAGTAAAAACATTGATTTTAATTTATTATTATTATTTGGTTATTTGCTGTGACAGTGTGTGAAGTGATGGTTGTATTTTATATCTAAAAAATACAAGAAATTAACTAAAACCACTCATTTATCGAGGACAAAAACAAATAAACTATGTTCATTTCATCCCAATAAAATAACTGGAAAACCAAGTAATAAAAAAGGGAGAGGGAATGAAGTTTTTCTTTATTTGTGATTAATTTTAATAAGCTTGGTGAGCAAAGAAAACGAGTCATGAGCAGAAGCTTCATGTAGCTCTGCTACGTCAACTCATCTCAGCAGCAGCTGGCGTGTCCCTCACACACATGAATAAGACATTAAGAAAACAGCTCCTACACAAACGGACAAAAACTCTGAATCAGCGGGCCTTCGCCCACACACCAAGCAAACCGTCCACTTCATGAATATCAATGCACAACGTACACAAGCACCTGCTGTACACGAGCTAAAGGCCATCTGCAGAGTAAAAGCTCAGAAATTAGTGCCTGAACGTCTCAACACAGCACTTACCCTCCGGTCCACACGTCAAACTCAAGACCCACGGGTCGAGTCTGGTCCTCAAGATGATCATTTAAATGTAAAATACTGCACCTCCTCTCATTTTGTCTTTAAAATCCTGATACATCATTTAGTCCAAACTTGTCTTGGCAGCTGGCTAACTTTGGAGCCAGAAAGAAGTCTGGATCATTCTGTCACTGGTTCTGATGAGGACAGAGCAGCAGAACATGGAGAAGATCAAACTCTTCTTCATGAACTGCAGCAAACATCAAACTGCAGGTATCTGACTCGATGAGGGATCAGCTGAAAGTGGCTCGGACAAAGTTTTTATGTCTTGGCTCCTTTCGGTAGCTGAGTTGGACACCCCATGACCACTCACGAGGACCACTAACGGTGCGTATTCTGCTAAAACACCTTTAATGTTAAAAAACTAAAGAAAAGAAACAGATGAAGTCAAACTGTGAAGGAAACTGCACCCGCATGCAGCTCCCGACACAAGATTTTATACAGCACATTAAACAGTGAGGGCCTCTGGTCACGGCTCGTGTTCACACACACGTGTGTGCGTGCACGCGTGTGCGCAGCGTTTATTGTGTCTGTTCTGTCCCGCCAGTAACCCAGCAGAATACGTACAGCGGGGGGTGGTCAGTGGTTACCGGTCCAGCCTATCAATAACATGGATTTTAATGAAGCGGGGAAGGGGTGGGGTGCATCTTAAACTCCTCCCACAAAGGTAACCATGACAACCTCTAAGCGACCTCAAGGAAGAACACATGAAGGAGTCTGAGTGCAGATTAACAGATCCAAGAGAAAACTGTATTCATCCCAAACACACACTTGGCTCCAGGCCTCAGCTTTACGACCGATCAACCGTCTAAATATATATATCATTCTCACAAACAACTAGTCAGCCTTAAGAGTCATCTCAGCCAAAATAAAAATGTACTTTTTAATTTTTTTACTCTTTAAAGGTCTTTCTGTTTTTATACAAATGGAAAAAATATTTAAAGTAATTTTTGAAAATAAAAATTTAAAATGAAATTAAAAGGGTATAGTCCTCCATTACTATGGCCCAAATGATAAATAGAACAGACTAGAAATAACCTTTATTGTCCCTCAGTGGGGACATTCAGGTGTACCAGCAGCAAAATGGCAAATTCCCACAAAGGTAGAAAATATAAAGACAGGAAGTGAATGAGTCTGTGGAGAACGGACAAGAACTAAACACTGTGCTGTTATTAAAAAAGCATTTCTAGAGATGGAGGACCACTTCAGGACTGTAAAACATGTGCATGTGTGTTTGCACGTAAAAGAAAACGCACTATGTCCAAAACATGAGAAAGTGTGCACGTGACAGCAGGGATGTAAACTCCTAGAGTTCGTTGTGATGGGTGACTGAAAGTGTCACATGTGCTGCGATAACGCTCCTTTGTGCACCTCACGTGCAGCAGTCTGTCTCTCCAGTTCTGGGACAGCTTCACAGGGTGGGAGACATTGTCCAACGAGTTCTTCTGTCTCCCACCACCTGCACTGGGTCCAGGGGACATCCTAGGACAGAGCTGGCCTTCCTGATGAGCTTCTCTACCCTCTTCCTCTCAGCTGCAGAGAAGCTACTGCTCCAGCAGACTACACCATAGAAGACATTTGGCACTTGACCGTTTGATTTCATCTAATGCCTCTCCAGAATTAAGGAGTGAAACAATAAAGGTTCGGGGAAATTAAAAGGCTGACGAGGTCAACTGCAGTTCTACACCGGTGTTCCAACACATTGATGACAAATACAACAATTTCCTCCTGAGACGCTGCCAAACTGATTCAATTATCAACATCCACCAGCGAGTCATGTAGGAGCTTCAACAAACTGCAGAAACTCTTATTCACCAACAAATGAGATAAAGCTACTACAACTACAACATTTCTACTGAAGTGAAAGGTACTAACGAAAAGTACCAGTAGTACAAATATCCAAAGTAGGCCTGCAGCAACTGGTTTCCTCTTTGGTAAAACTCTAATGATGCTTTGCCACGGTCTCGGCTCTCATCAGCTCCACACCACACCAGTTAAAGGCCTCCCCACTGCTGGCACCCACCCCACTCAGCCCAGTTTATGGGATCACCTTGTTTGAGGATCCAAGTGGACTGCTCCGAGGGGACGATGCTGACGTAAGCAGATAGCAGCCGTTGATTGGCCAGCAGAGCTGCGTCTCTGGATGACCTGCCCAGTGAAACTCCAAACTACATCTGAACCTCCACTTGCTCATCGTGCATGAGCATATTTACAGAGACATGAGAGATGATGGTGCAGCATGGCTACACCTGTGCAGTGCCAAGATAAGCTAAAGAAATTAATTTGATTTTTTTAACCTGATTATTGAGAATAAACTTTGATGTTTTGAACCACTTTGGCCATGGCTGCCTCAGACGAGTCGACAAACCATCGTACCCCCATCAAACTGGTTGGCCCACTATGTGAGTGTGCTGCGTGGGACTGAGTTTGTTGAGGCTCCTTGGACTGATGAAGTCCTTTGGATGAAGGACGAAACGTTTCAACAAAAAAGAAAGAAAGAAACCGTGCTCTGACTTAACTTTGTTGGAAATTCAAGTCTGATTTAGGGCGATTAAGGACCACAATGGGCGGAGTGGTTCCAACACCTGGTACAATACCACCCACTTTGCACTGACGATCCCGCCCACAGCGCGGGTCACAGCAGGTGACCTGCAGGTCAGTGGCAAATCACCTACACCTGAGAAGAACTAATAAGATGAGAGACAAGTGGAGTCACAAGTATCAAGTGGCTCAATCTGATAAAATGTCAAAGTTTGACGCATGTTTTGGTTCTGAGCATCTGTTTTGGGTCTGTGTTTGATAGAAAACAAAGTTTTGAAAATATACAATAACCTGGATGGAATTCCTCAGTTATTTCTTCATCTCCACCGTATACTGCTTGATTTTTGTCGGAGCACATGACTCCAGTTCTGTCCTCCCTTCACTGGCTTCCTGTGCGTCAGAGTTGATTTTAAGATTCTTCTGCTGACATTCAAGTGTGTTAATGGCCTGACACCCTCAGACCTCTCCGACCTCCTTCATCCTTATGCTCCTTCTCGGGCCTTGAGATCATCAGACCAGATGCTTTTGGTCTTACCTAAAACCAGCTGAAGCTCAGAGGAGATCGGACGTTTTCAGTCATGGGCCCTAAACTCTGGAACAATCTGTCCATCAACATTCGACAGGCCACCTCAGTCTCTATTTTTAAATCTCTCCTAAAACACATCTGTACTCACTGACACATCTGTACTCACTGACACATCTGTA
>NC_056507.1:1286478-1290477 GCF_014905685.2 Nematolebias whitei
ATCTGTACTCACTGACACATCTGTACTCACTGACACGTCTGTACTCAATGACATTTAACACAGTGATCTCATTTGGTATTTCGTTGTTGATGATTGTGTTCATCCATTTTGCTTTTACTCCCTGACATTTCACGCAGGGTGATTTGATTTAGTATTTCATTGTTTCTCATTATATTTAATGCTTTCATGCTTTTATTCATGTTGCTGTAATACGTTATTAATATTTGATGCTGTGATCTTTTATGGTAAGCACTTTGATAACAGTTACAGTTTTAAACGTGCTATATAAATAAATGTGACTTGACTGTTTGTGCCAACAGTTGTCGACCAGGGGATGGAGGGATGAAGGAAATAGCTCGGCGTGAGGAAGACGGAGCACTACACCTGTAGCTTTTTAGCTAGAGCATCTGTATTGCGCACTGCTAGCTTAGCGCTACGCCAGTGCTGGCAGTTGTTAATGGGTGGGGGGGCAGTTTGGTAGTCAGGGTGCACAGTTCTGTTGACATGGTGGGGTGCCCTCCTTGTATAATGGTCCATTCTGTGATGGAGTTAAACTCAAAGCAGTCTGCTCCTCAGATAAAGTGTTAACTAATTATTTTATATATGGATGTTTCTGTTCGGTCCCTGACACGACTTCTGTTGTTACACGGCACTTTTTAAATAAACTGAATTGAAACACTGCCTCTCAAGGAGCCGTCCAGGAGGCATCCTAATCAGATGAACCACCTCAACTAACCCCTTTAGATGAAGAGGAGTAGCAGCCATACTCACACAGTCTCTAAGGCTGAGCCCGGCCACCCAGCCAAGGAAGTTCATTTTGGCCACTTGTATCCAGGATCTCATTCTTTCAGTCCTGATCCAAATCTCATGACCACAGGTGAGGGCTGGAACACAGATGGACCAGTAAATCCAGAGCTTTGCCTTTGGAATCAGCTCTTTCTTCACCAAGACTGACCAAAACAACACTTTCATTACAGAGGATAGGACCCCAACCCGTCGACCCATCTGTCACTTCATCACTCAGGAACAAGATGCCCAGATACCTGAACTCCTCTACTACAGACAAAGACTCACCTCTGACCCAGAGGGGGCATGCCACCTGTTTCAGGTCCAGTTGTTTCTTTAAAAACCCTACTGTTGTTCAAGTAGAAATTGTTCTAAAACGCTGCTCGAGGAGTAATGAATTTAAATCATACTGGAGGCAGGAGAATACGGATTAATAGTAACGTGCTTCAACGGACCGTGCAGCATCAATAGTTGGAGGTAATTGAACAATTAATCTTTCATTGTTCAATAGCACAGTTTCAACTTCAAACCAAGATTTGTTTTCTTACAAAATTCCAGCTTTTTGTTTGACAAAGTTTACAGTGGTACCTTTCTGAGTCTCTTGGGTGCGGACCTTATCTCATAGGTCACGATCAAACAGAATACATTCATGCCTTTCAAAGGACACAGAGCCAAGTGCTTCACTCCAGAACCTTTATCTATATTAAGCCTCATTTTTGGCTTACTCAACCTCCAGCTCTTTATGAGCTAAAGAGACAAAAATAGCAGAAGTCAGCAGTTACCACAGAAACCCGAGCGCTCTGGCAGTTTGTCGTTCTTACGGGGGTTACCACAGCAACCGAGACAGCTGGTTGCCATCAGAAAGCTTTCATCAAACGGCCATCTTCAGTAAGCACCTAATTGTATTCTTGGGCACCAGCAGGGGAACAAATCCAGAACCAAATCCAGAGTTAGTTAATTCAGAGACCATTAACAGCTCAGCAAGAGTCAATCTTGACTGGAAAGAGACCAAACTCAGAATTTGACCTAAATAAATAACCATCACCAGTGAGCACAGTAAGTAATGGTAACACCATGTTGCAGTGTTTCCAGATGTATGTGGGTGGCTTTAACGCAGTAGCTCGGTGGTCAGTGCCATAGTCCTGTAATCCTGAGGCTGCAGGTTTGAGCCTGAGTTGCATCAGGACGCGTGTCAGGCATAAAACAAATTCCAAACATTTCATGAAAGTTAGTTAGGAAGCAACCTCAACAACAGCAGCAACTTTCTGGCGTTAAACAACTTAGCACATGTAAAACAAGCGGCACGTCGATGTCTCCATGTGAGGAATTTGAAAAGTGAAGATTTGTAGTGTTTGAGATGAGTGTTTTTCTGGACTGGAGTTGAACAGAGGATAAAGTAAACCTTAATGTTTTTGGTGCAAGATGTTCAAGTGGGTAGAGTTACACTGAGGAGAATGGAGGAGATTCCCCCCTTTGTTTCTCTGAGGCAGCAGAGTGATGGATTCTGGAGAGAGGGAGCAATGTTATCCACCACCAGGTGTAATGAGAAGTCAGGGGGTGGCCAATGGTGGCTTCGGCCCCCATAGATTAATTTTCAGCCACCCCAATCATTTGAGAAAACTACTTTTAAACAATATTAAAACTAGAAAGCAGTTTCCTCTAAACGTGGCAACGCAATTTTCAATTTCTGCAATTTTTGCAACACCTCTTTTTGCCTAGATGTAGTCACACAACAAAATGGAAGTCGGTATTGTCACTGGTTTTTCAAGTTATGCTCATGGTGACAGCATCAAGGTGTGGGGACGCTTCTCAGCAGCCAGACCTGAGAGGTTGGTAAAGACAGAGGGTCGAGCCTATACATTCTCTTTACCTGCCTTTCCTTTCCTGGTTGTGGGTGTCACTGGTCCATCTCCAACAGCCACTGTGTGAGGGGCGGGGGACACCCTGGACAGGTCTCCAGTCCATCACAGGGACACAGAGACAAACAAGACAAACAACCATTCACTCTCTCACCTAGAGACAGTTTAGAGTCACCAGTCTAACGTGCATGTTTTTGGTCTGTGGGAGGAAACTGGAGTACCCGGAGAAAACCCACGCAGCACGGAGAGAACATGCAAACTCCACCCAGAAAGACCCCTGGCTTGGATTCGATCCGGCGGCCTTTTTACTGAGAGGCAACACCTCTACCAACTGCACCACCGTGCCACCAAAAACAAAAATGAATTCAGCAAAATGTAGGACAATCCTGGAGGAGGAGGTGGTGATATCTGCAAAAGAACTACGGCCTGGGAGAAGATTTATTTCCATCAAGACAATGAACCAAAGCCAAAACTTCACAGAAATGGTTAAAAGACTAGGTGAATATTCTGGAATGACCCAGTCAAAGCCCAGACCTAAACCCAGTGGGACTTCACTTGCAAACAGCTGTTCACGCCTGATCTCAGCTCAACCTGACGGATCAGGCAGTTTACCATGAAGAACGAAGTAACCTTCCAGTGTCCTGATGTCCAGGACCGACTGAGACATGTGCAGGACCGACTGAGACACGTCCAGGACCGACTGAGACATGTCCAGGACCGACTGAGAAATGCCCAGGACCGACTGAGACATGTCCAGGACCGACTGAGACATGTCCAGGACCGACTGAGACATGTGCAGTAGGGGTGGGTGATATGGCTCAAACATAATATCGTGATATTTCAGAGCATTCTGACGATAACGATAAATTTTGTGATATAACAAACAAAAAAAAAATCATAGTTATTCATTTGACAAAATTAACTAAACATTTTGCTTTGCAGTATTATATAAAAACTAAAAAAACAAGGTTAGTTTTACTGCAATTACTTTATTTAGTAAAGTATTCAGTCTCCAAGTATAAAAAATAAAAATGATCCTTCGTTTATTTAGACTGAAAAAGTCAGCACAAAATATAGATAAAAAAATCCACCACAAAAACTAAAGTGCAGGTGAAGTTTCCCAAAATAACTAAATAAAATGAAGCTCAATATCTGTTTATCATAAATGTAACAAAATATATGTTTCTTTAAATGAGCTGTAACTTCCAGAAGTTGTAACAAGGTGATCATGTGACCCTGAAGCTTGAGGAGTTTCATCTGTTCCTGCAGGAATCATTCATTTCTCTGATGCTCTGTCTCTGATCACATGACTCTGTCTCTGATCACATGACTCTGTCTCTGATCACCTGACTCT
>NC_056507.1:1290487-1295975 GCF_014905685.2 Nematolebias whitei
TGATCACCTGACTCTGTCTCTGATCACATGACTCTGTCTCTGATCACATGACTCTGTCTCTGATCACCTGTCTCTGATCACCTGACTCTGTCTCTGATCACATGACTCTGTCTCTGATCACCTGACTATGTCTCTGATCACATGACTCTGTCTCTGATCACATGACTCTGTCTCTGATCACATGACTCCCTCTCTGATCACATGACCCTGTCTCTGATCACCTGGCTCTGATCACATGACTCTGTCTCTGATCACCTGACTCTGATCACATGACTGTCTCTGATCACATGACTCTGTCTCTGATCACATGACCCTGTCTCTGATCACCTGGCTCTGTCTCTGATCACATGACTCTGTTCTTGCTCCACGGACTGTGGAACTAAGAGACAGACCTGTGCGTGTTTGTACCGGTAGCCTAGAACGGGTGTGGGGGGGAACACAGCTGAGTCGCACATTGTTTATTTTTAGCTAGCTAGTATTGCACACAGCCAACTAGCGTTAAGCCTGTACCAACAGGTAGGGGTGGGGGGGTGCAGTTCGGTAGTTCGGCGCGCTCGGTTCCGTTAACGGGGCAGGGCACCCCGCTTGTATAATGGTAGGGGAAACATTGAAGTCTTTACGTCATGAAATTAGCATATCATGATATAAATTATTTTCCTGGGCAAGTATTTTTTACCATTATCATCGTGAACAATATGATATGGCCCAGCCCTAATGTGCAGGACTCATTGAGACATGTCCGCAAAGAGCCGTGACTGAAGCCCAAGGTCTTTGTGCTAAATACTGAAGAGAAGGGGAGAATATTTATGCAATCTATTTTGCATTACATATTTTTATTTGACTGGAACTACTCTGTAGAAATTAGTTTTTCAAAAATAAATTTATAACGTTGTTGTCAAAAATGCCATTTTATAAAGACCACAACTGACAGAAACCAAACATCCTAGTGGGCGAACACTTTCTACAGCCACTGGAACTTTTTGACTGAAGGTATATTTTTGTTAAACGGCACATGTGGTGACTCAAGTTAAAGTAGAGACTTTGCATACTCTGTGACTCTCTGCACCAAGGTAAGTCATCAATTAACTAAACGTTTGCATTGAAGGTGCTAGTAAACCAACACTTCTTTGTTTTGCAAATAAAACACAACAAAAAAGTTGTGGTTTATAGTAGAGCAGAGCGTCTAAAAGTCGTCACAGTGACAGTAATAAGAAGTGCCCCACCACAGTCCACCCCTTCAGGTGACATGAATTTGACATCAGTCAATAACCTGAAGTGGACAAGTGCTCTGAGGTGCACTGAACCTTTTTAATGTACCAACAGGTTTTTAGTGATTCACCTCCTCTCTCACTGTTTATGTGCAATAATGATCAAATGTAAATTAAATAAATAAAATGGTGTCCAACCTTGGAAACTGTGAATGCTGACCTTTCTTTAACCCTTTAACGTCCTTTAACTTTGTGACAGAGTTCCTTTGGGGGAAAAAATCAACCACCTTACCGGTATTTAACTGCTTGAAAATACTTTTTTTCCCTCAAAAAACTACTTTTAGAGCTATCGGAGCCTGAAATTAAAATATACTTACATTATTTGTATTTTAACTCTTTAAACGGTGAGTGGGGGTATTTTCCATTATTAGTTTGTCCAATATGATTTAGTGACAATTTCTTAAAAATTCCATTTCCCATGTCACCTCTCTGGTGGGGAAGGAGCCTGAGCTGGTGCGTGAGGTTGAGGGGTTCCAGCTAGAAATAGTTGGACTCACCTCAACGCATGGCTCTGGATCTGGAACCAGTTTCCTTGAGAGGGGTTGGACAATCTTCCACTTTGAAGTTGCCCCTGGCAAGAGGCGCCGAGCAGGAGTGGGCATACTTATTGCCCACCATCTTGGTGCCTGTACGTTGGGGTTCACCCCGGTGAACGAGAGGGTGGCCTCCCTCCACCTACGTGTGGGGGACAGGTTCTGACTGTTGTTTGTGCTTATGCGCCAAACAGCAGCTCAGATTACCCACCCTTTTTGGAGTCTTTAGAGGGGGTACTGGAAAGTGCACTTCCTAGGGACTCCTTTGTTCTGCTGGGGGACTTCAACGCTCACGTGGGCAATGACAGTGAGACCTGGAGAGGTGTGGTTGGGAGGAATGGCCCCCCTGATCTGAACCTGAGTGGTGTTCTGTTGTTGGACTTCTGTGCTCGTCATGGAGTGTCCATAACGAACACCATGTTCAGGCATAAGGGTGTCCATATGTGATATTGGCACCAGGACACCCTAGGCCGCACTTCGATGATCAACTTTGTTGTCGTCTCATCTGATCTGCGGCCGCATGTCTTGGACACTCGGGTGAAGAGGGGCGGAGCTGTCCACTGACCACTACCTGGTGGTGAGTCGGCTCTGATGGTGGGGGAGGATGCCGGTCAGACCTGACAGACCCAAACGTATTGTGAGGGTCTGCTGGGAACGTCTGGCAGAGTCTCCCGTGAGACGGAGCTTTAACTCCCACTTCTTGGAAAGCTACAAACACATTCCGGGGGAAGCGGGGGACATTGAGTCCGAGTGGGCCATGTTCCGCACCTCTATTGTCGAAACGGCTTATCAGAGCTGTGGCCGCAAGGTTGTCGTGCCTGTCACGGCAGTAACCTTTGAACCCGGTGGTGGACACCGGCAGTGAGGGATGCTGTTAGGCTGAAGGAGTCCTATCAGGCCTTTTTGGCCTGTGTGACCCCGAAAGCAGCTGATGGGTACCAGCGGTCCAAGTGGCATGCGGCTTGGGTGGTCACTGAGGCAAAAACCCAGAAGTGGGAGGAGTTCGGAGAGGCCATGGAGAATGACTTCCGTACGGCTTGCTTCAAGGCGATTCTGGTCCACCATCCGACGTCTCAGGGGGGAAAGCGGTATGCCACCAACACTATTTATAGTGGAGGTGGTATGCTGCTGACTTCAACTCCCTTAGAGATAGGTTGAGAAGCTCGGTCATCCAGGAGGGACTCAGAGTAGAGATGCTGCTTCTCCACATCGAGAGGAGCCAGTTGAAGTGGCTTAGGCATCTGGTTAGGATGCCTCCTGGACGCCTCCTTGGTGAGGTGTTCTGGGCACGTCCCACCAGGAGGAGACCCAGAGGAAGACCCAGGACACACTGGAGGGACTATGTTTCTCGGCTGGCCTGGGAACGCTTTGGGATTCCCCCAGAGGAGCTGGCCCAAGTGGCTGGGAAGAGTGAAGTCTGGGCCTCCCTACTTAAGCTGCTACCCCCGCGACCCGACCCTGGATAAGTGGAAGAAAATGGATGGATGGAAAAACGGGGAGTGGGGAGCATTTTCCATTATTAGTTTGTCCAATGTGATTTGTTGACAATTTCTTTAAAATTACATTTCAGTTTTGTGAAGACCCTCCAGCCCACTGGATTCTTCAGAATCAGTAGCTGTATGGGGCGGCACCGTGACTCAGTTGGTAGAGCTGTTGCCTTTCAACGAGCAGGTCGCCGGTTCAAATCCCAGTCCGGGGTCTTTCTGGGTGGAGTTTGCATGTTCTCTTAGTGCTGCGTGGGTTTTCTCTGGGTACTCCAGTTTCCTCCCACAGACCAGAAACATGCATGTTAGGCTGACTGGTAACTCTAAATTGTCCCTAGACCTGTCCACGTGTCCCTGTGATGGACTGGAGACCTGTCCACGGTGTCCCCCGCCTCTCGCACAGTGACTTCTGGACATGGACATCAGTGAACCCCACAACCCAAAAAGAAAGAAGCCGGTACAGAAAATGGATGGATGGATGGATGGATAAATATGCAGTGTTTTCCCTACTGTCATCCAAGGGGGGCGCCCCACCCTGTCAACAGAACCGAGCGCCCTGCCTACCAAAATGTCCTTCACCCCCGTCGACAACTGTTTGCACTGACATAGCGCTAAGCCAGCCATGTGCAATACAGATGTGCTAGCTAAAAAGCTACAGACGTAGCGCTCCACTTCTGTCATGCATGATTTAGCACGCAGAGAGCACATTACTCTAGTTCTGGCCCCCCTGCACTGGCTCCTGGTTCATTTTCCAATTCATTTTTAAATCCTTCTGTATGTTTTAAAATGTCTGAACAGTTCTGCCTCCTTTTATCTCGCTGATCTGCTGCAGCCATATGTCCCACAGCGCTCTCTGAGGTCAGTATACCAGATGCTTTTATTGGTTCCAGGAATCCGGCTTAAGCTCAGAGGTGACAGAACCTTCTCCGTTGCAGGTCCAAAACTGTGGAATGAGTTACCACTACATGTCAGGCAGGCTCCATCTCTCACTGTTTTTAAGTCTCACTTCTAACCCACTTTTATACCCGGGCTTATAACACTATGTAATTTGTTTTTAACCTGTCTGTATTCTACAATGTTAGCCATTTAGTTATCTGTTTTATTTGGATCTATGTTTTTATCCTGTGTCCTCTGCTTGTTAGTTTTTTCAGTACAGCACTTTCGTTGGCCTTGTTGCCGTTTTAAGTGTTTTATAAATAAAGTGGTATGGTATGCATCATAAACCCACCCCCGAAAACAGAGCTAAGCTAGTAACACAGACATGTCTCCGTTCCCCCCCACCCCCGGTCGACAAAAATCCCCAACAGATGAGTGCCCTGCCATGGCAACTGACCTAGAGGAAACACTGATATGGGATTAATATTTTTACAGTGTATTCTAATACGGTCGATTTTTTCCTCTCAGGAACTCCAGAGTCAGGTAAAGTTACTGTGAGGTAATGAGAGCATTTGAAAACAAGTCTGACATTTTAAAAAGTAGGATTTTTAGGCTTTTTCAGAAAAAAATCATGTTTATTGACTGCACAAAAATAAACAAATAAATGCACAAACAAAAATAAGTGTGTGGCTGGTTTCCCCCCAAAAGACGACAGAAGGGTTCAATACAGAACACCAAAGTTCATGCTCCATAATCCAGGTAAAAATCCAACAACATCTTGGGCCTTTGCTCTTCCTCTTCTTGCCTAAATGTTCTGGGTCATTATTAATCCATACTGTGAAGCGTCAGTTTTCCAGATGTTTAGCGCCTCTGGAAACTTTGAAGACGTGTCGAATCTTCAAGTAGTTGTTGCATCATCAGCAAACACAGCAGAGATGTCTTTAATTAAATTATGAGAACATTTCTGCAACTGTCACTAATTATTTCACAGTAAGAGCTATTCTACGTTTCTGCTCTGCTTAGTTCTGGTTAGTTAGCCTGGTTAGTTCTGGTTAGTTAATCTGTGTAGTTCTGGTTAGTTAATCTGTGTAGTTCTGGTTAGTTAATCTGTGAAGTTCTGGTTAGTTAGATTGTGCAGCTCTGGTTAGTTCTGGTTAGTTAGTCTGTGTAGTTCTGGTTAGTTAGTCTGTGCAGCTCTGGTTAGTTAATCTGTGTAGTTCTGGTTAGTTAATCTGTGTAGTTCTGGTTAGTTAGATTGTGCAGCTCTGGTTAGTTCTGGTTAGTTCTGGTTAGTTAATCTGTGTAGTTCTGGTTAGTTAATCTGTGT
>NC_056507.1:1295985-1296594 GCF_014905685.2 Nematolebias whitei
TAGTTCTGGTTAGTTAATCTGTGTAGTTCTGGTTAGTTAATCTGTGTAGTTCTGGTTAGTTAGTCTGTGAAGTTTTGGTTAGTTAATCTGTGCAGTTCTGGTTAGTTAACCTGTGTAGTTCTGGTTAGTTAGTCGTTGAAGTTCTTGTTAGTTCATATGTGTAGTTCTGGTTAGTTAGTCTGTGCAGCTCTGGTTAGTCCTGGTTAGTTAGTCTGTGTAGTTCTGGTTAGTTAATCTGTGTAGTTCTGGTTAGTTAGATTGTGCAGCTCTGGTTAGTTCTGGTTAGTTAATCTGTGTAGTTCTGGTTAGTTAGATTGTGCAGCTCTGGTTAGTTCTGGTTAGTTAGTCTGTGTAGTTCTGGTTAGTTAGTCTGTGTAGTTTTGGTTATTTCTGTTTAGTTAGCCTGTGTAGTTCTGGTTAGTTAGTCTGTGCAGTTCTGGTTAGTTAATCTGTGTAGTTCTGGTTAGTTAGTCTGTGAAGTTCTGGTTAGTTCATCTGTGTAGTTCTGGTTAGTTAGTCTGTGCAGCTCTGGTTAGTCCTGGTTAGTTAGTCTGCGTAGTTCTGGTTAGTTAGTCTGTGTAGTTCTGGTTAGTTAGTCTATGTAGTTGT
>NC_056507.1:1296604-1301117 GCF_014905685.2 Nematolebias whitei
TAGTCTATGTAGTTGTGGTTAGTTAGTCTGTGTAGTTCTGGTTAGTTCTGTTTAGTTAGCCTGTGTAGTTCTGGTTAGTTAGTCTGTGTAGTTCTGGTTAGTTAGTCTATGTAGTTTTGGTTAGTTCTGGTTAGTTAGTTTGTGTAGTTCTGGTTAGTTCTGGTTAGTTAGTCTGGTTAGTTCTGGTTAGTTAGTCTATGGAGTTCTGGTTAGGGTGGAAAGTGTTTTGAATTGCTTTCTGGCAATAAAAAAAGTGTAATTTCTTCTTTATTTTTTCACATGAGAACTCGTAGCACAAGAGGAAAGGTAAGAAAATTGACTTTTAGATTTTACACTTTTATTTTTCCACTCTTTTCAGTTTAAATATATTAGTAAACAAAATGTTTTCTGATTGCTTCAGCCTGAGCTGGTCTGATTTACAGAGCTTCAGTGAAGTGGCCTTACTGGATAGAAGAAAATCTTTGATGCTTAACGGCGTCTGTTGTAGCGATAAAAACAAGTCTGAATGTATCCAACACTGTCTGCTTTACTTACATCAGAGTAATTGTTTAATGCTTTTAGAGTTGAACAGACATAACGTTTCCTTCAGTCTGTGCTAAACATCAGGACAATCTTTAAATCATTATTCCAAGTAAGTTTGTGCAAAGTAAAAGCACAAGGTAAAAAACTAAATGTGCACTAACTAAAAAAACGTAGCTGACAGTTAAGATCTCGTTGAAACAGACCAGCAGCGGAACAGTCGGAGCCTAAAGTTTCTACCCATCCATCCACAAAGACTTCATGTTAGTTTTCCACAACATTAGGCTCCTTTAAGTTACCTTTAATTAAATCTTCAATTATCCACCTCCTCTTAAAAACAAGTTCAAACATTCAAAAAGCGTTCAATACAAAAACAACTGGACTTTATTTATAACAGAAGACGTTTCGCTCCTCATCCGAGGAGTTCAAACATGTTTTAAGGATTTAAAAGAAACTACCTTGCAACAGAGTGTCTGAAGTACTGCGGTTTTCTGGTTACAACAAGCGGTACACCGATGTCCCCCGTCGCTGAGGGACTTGAAAAGTGAATGTAGTTTTAGAGATGAGTGTTTTTCTGGACTGGAACTGAACTGGGGATGGAAGTGAACCTTAATGTTTCAAGTTGGTAGGAGTTACACTGTGGTGAAGAGGTTTAATTATTTTGCTTCACTGAGGCGGGGGTGGCCATTGGTGGCCTTGGTCAACACTAATTATTCTTGGGCCACCTCAATCATTTGGGGAAGCTATACTTTTAAACTATATCAAAACTATAAAGCGTAGTTGCTTCAAATGACAGGGGTGGTCATTATATGGTTATACAAGTGGGGCACCCCGCCCCATCAACAGAACTGAGCGCCCCGCCTACCGAACTGCGCACCACCCCCTTCGACACTAATGTAGCGCTAAGCTAGTGGTGCGCAACACAGACACGCTAGCTAAAAAGCTATGTAGCATTCAGTTTCCCTCACAGTAGCTATATTTACATGCGCAATTTTTTTTTGAGCGGATTGAAATGTTTTCAGATTAAATAATTCAAATGTATTGTTTACACGGGCACAATCTGTTCACGATGAGTGTTTACAAGCAGCGGGTTTGTTCTGAACAGCAGTACTGACATGTGTAAAGGGTAAACTCTCCTTAAAACACAGAAGAAGAAGTTCTACTTCTCCTTCTACTACTTTTACTTCCTGGATGAACGTAAACAAGCTGAGCACCAAAATGGACCTGCGACAGTTTTAATGTCGTGGAGACGTTGCTGCGCTCCCGACTGAGCTGCAGGTCATGCACATCATCCTGAGCTCGTTCTAACTTTCTAGAAGAAATGTTGTCGCTCGCGACATGCTAATATTATTAGCATTAGCCAGGAGGAAGTGACACAGGTCACACATGCGCAGTCAGGTCAGTTTTTCACCATCAGATAAAAATGAACAGATCAAGTGTTTACATGTGCACCGTTCGGGTTAGGAATCGGAAAAAACCTCCCGTTACGTTCTGATCACAAATTAATTCAGATCACGCTGAATAAACAAAAAATAACCCGGACGGGGTGTTTACATGACGCGTTTTTATTCTGAACGGCCGTTTGATCCGATTAATTATGTCCATGTAAACACAGCTACTGAGCTGTCCTCCCCCCAAACAGCATGCAACTCAGATGTGTCTCCATCTCACGCCCGCCCCCAAGAGATGAGCGCCCTGCCAAGCCAAGTAAAGTGTGTGTGTAATATATATATATATATATATATATATATGTATGTATGTATATGGTGGTTGCCATCTTGGATTTTGACGTGGCAATTTTTGATAGTGACCTTTCATACTCCTAGATGTAGCTACACACTAAAATGTAAGTTGGTACTTCACTTATTTTTCAAGTTATCGCGCTCACAACATGCACAGACAGTCAGAGCGTACTGCATTTTGAATTCCACCTCTTTGTGACGGGGAACAAAAGAAAGTTCTTACATAAAGATCCTAACAATCCCAAAACAATCCTGATCTTTGATGTTCCCCTTAAGCGTGCACTTTGTGTGCCACACATTAACACATAAACCAGTCGACCGTTTCTTTAGGACTCTCAGAACCAGAAAACTGAAATTAAAAAGGTGTTGCTGTTAAAAATGATCAACACATAAACTATGACCCTAAGTTTGGACAAGAGTTCCTGATCCCAGCCCTGTTGGAGCTTTGATGAGGTACGACCTGAACCATCTAAACACTTGGTGGCGTCACCGTCTTGGCCACACGTCACAGAGCTCGAGTTATCCACTGACAGCTTTTCATCCAAGTGCTAACACACCGCAGCGTGGGCTGTTGCTGGGGTGCACACGAGCTCAGATCTGACGTCAAAAAAATAAGATACTTTTGGCTCCAACCGTGCAGCCATGACAGAATCAGTTACATCAGCCCCGACAAGCATGAACCATGCAGCGGGTTCTGGAGTGAACCACTGGGTATTGATCAAAGTAAAAAGGTTTTCACGTGAGGCTGAAGACGTTATCCCATTAAGGACAAACACAAACAGAGGCTACATACCTCAGAGAAAATCAAGTGCACACGTCCCATCACGAGTGAGCTCAAGAAGTCTTTCAAATATTACAGCTGGGAAAAGGTCCTAGCTGCTGCTTCTGGGAACAATGCGTTACAGGCTAAAGCATCAACCTTCTGATCACATAAACATGCACAAGGACAAGACTGACTTCAGCCAAAACAAAAACACTCCAGATCACTACAGGAAAATGCATAAGCACACACAGACAGGAAGAATATTAAGTGGGAGATCGCCTGGAAGGTAGTGAGCTCAGCACGACTGCTAGCTTGTATCACGGACCTTCCATGCTAAAATGGTAGAGCCCAGATTCCTCTCCATGCGATCTGCCACCAGCAACCATGGAGGCAAAACAGGAAAAAAAGAGGAGAGACAGAGGTACTGAGGGAAACCCAGAGCTCTCCCTTTTTCCATCACTCTCTGAGAAAACACGCTCGCACACTTGAAGACAGAAGCACGCAGACCCAAACACAGGAGAGACGGGAGGATGGAGATGATACTTACATGAGGACTCTGTGCCGAACATGGCTGGGCCAGGAGCTGTGATGGAGAGAGAGGAAGAGGAGAAGAAGGAGAAAGAGAGGAAAGACAGGGGGAGGGAGGGGGAAGAAAGAGAGAGGGGGGAGGTTGATGAGCAGGCAGCTACACAGCGGGGGTCATCAAAGCAACACGATGTAGCCAGTCGGGCCGTCGCTGCCTCCCAGACGGCCCGATTCCCCGGCACTGCTTTCAAAGATCTCCTGTGAGCGCTCGGTGGCGCTCGGCGGGTCCAGGAGGCCGCCTCGCGCTCTTTCAGGGACTGATTCAGAATCAAAACCAGCAGAAATCCTTCACAGCAGTGAATGCAGGGTCCAAATCCAGGACGTGGCTAGCTGCTGCATCCTCGTCCTCCCTGCTCTGTCAATCCCTCACTTCTCATTCCACTGTAGAACGTACTAATGGACAGGGGGAGGGGGTCTGAAGCAGAGCTATGGACACGGCTGGGCTGCCTACTGTTAACAGAACACATCTGGCCTTCATCACCTCATCATCAGTCCAACCTGAGCAGGAAGCTAAATAAACTGGTGGCGCTGGAAACAAATCCTTCACCATCATCCACTGAACCTTGTGACCTTTGTTTAACGGAGACCCCAGACAGCTAAACGTCCTCTGTTAGTTCATCTGTGCCTCTGAACGTCCTCCGTTAGTTCATCTGTGCCTCTGAACGTCCTCCGTTAGTTCATCTGTGCCTCTGAACATCCTCTGTTAGTTCATCTGTGCCTCTAAACGTCCTCTGTTAGTTCATCTGTGCCTCTAAACGTCCTCTGTTAGTTCATCTGGGCCTCTGAACGTCCTCCGTTAGTTCATCTGTGCCTCTGAACATCCTCCGTTAGTTCATCTGTGCCTCTGAATGTCCTCTGTTAGTTCATCTGTGCCTCTGAACATCCTCCGTTAGTTCATCTGGGC
>NC_056507.1:1301127-1301926 GCF_014905685.2 Nematolebias whitei
GTTCATCTGGGCCTCTGAACATCCTCTGTTAGTTCATCTGTGCCTCTAAACGTCCTCTGTTAGTTCATCTGTGCCTCTGAACGTTCTCCGTTAGTTCATCTGGGCCTCTGAACATCCTCCGTTAGTTCATCTGGGCCTCTGAACATCCTCCGTTAGTTCATCTGTGCCTCTAAACGTCCTCCGTTAGTTCATCTGGGCCTCTGAACGTCCTCCGTTAGTTCATCTGTGCCTCTGAACGTCCTCTGTTAGTTCATCTGTGCCTCTGAACGTCCTCCATTAGTTCATCTGTGCCTCTAAACGTCCTCCGTTAGTTCATCTGTGCCTCTAAACGTCCTCCGTTAGTTCATCTGTGCCTCTAAACGTCCTCCGTTAGTTCATCTGTGCCTCTGAACGTCCTCCGTTAGTTCATCTGTGCCTCTAAATGTCCTCCGTTAGTTCATCTGTGCCTCTAAACGTCCTCCGTTAGTTCATCTGTGCCTCTTCTGAAAACCCTTCTCTCACCGACACCAAGTGTTCTTCTGCTCAACAGTACTGCCCTTTAACTTCATGACTTTTCATGTTCCTCATGGAAAAATGTTTTTTCCTCACGATAGATTACTCAGGCTTTTAGAGCGAGCTCAGCCTGAAATAAAAATAAAATATTTACGTAATTTAAAAAAATATTTGAACTCTTTGAGGTTCTTTAGTTTAAAAAAACTCCACATTTCTGTTAAAAAATTAATAAAATAAAATCAACAAAATAGTTTCATGGCAACGTTTTAAAAAACAAACAAGCAGAAAAAAATGGGCTTGTGCCCCC
>NC_056507.1:1302026-1303175 GCF_014905685.2 Nematolebias whitei
CCCCCCCCCCCCACCATTAGTACACCCAAAACGATGTTTGACAGTTTTTCAAAGATTCTAGTCCGAGTGCCATCAGACCCTTCAGATCCAGTTTCTGAACATGAGGTCTTGTTTTGGGTCAAACTTCCTCGTGTCGCCCAGTCTTCAGTCATGGAGGAGTTTTTATGTTTTACTCGTGCACTACGTCCGTTGTCTTGTTGGTGCTGGTACTGACCCGGATATCCGAGCAAGCTGCTGCGGCGCAGTGCAACTTCTAATGACGTCCAGCTTTAGGGGGACCCAACGGTGGTCTGCTGTTCTGGCCCGTGCTGCGTTCAAGTCTGTGGTCTGCCTGCATGTGGAACAGATGTTTCATACTAAATGTTTACTTGTGCTCTTCTTCTTCTTCTTTCAGCTGCTCCTTCTTCAGGGGTCGCCACAGTGAACTAACTCGCACGAAGACTTGGCAGTTGTTTTTACAGCAGATGTCCTTTGACACATCCACAGAGCACCGAGCTACCACAGCCTCTGTGTGGAGCAGAGAGCTGCTATGTAGCACGTCTGGGGGAGCAGATGGTGGGGGTTAAGGGCCTTGCTCAAGGGTCCAGAGTGGGGCAAATGAAGGTGAAGGCAGGTGAGGGAGTTTCACCGTTCTTCCCACCCACATTTTATGTCATCGGTCTGGGGAGTTGAACCGGTGATCTTCCTATCACAGGCCCACCTTCTGTAACCTCTGCGCCACCACCCCCCATACTTACTGATTGCTTTGTGGCTTTGAGCTTGGAGCTGAGGTGATGAAAACTGTATGAAAGGCTCCATCTAGTGATGATACATGTGTTTATGAAGTGTCAATAAAATATCTTGAGCAGAGCAGAAGTAATTGGAAGGACAAAAGAAAGTGTATGGACGGACATACAACAGTCTGCAACCAGTGTATAAAATAACAAAAAACAATCAAATCGTTGAAATTTTGTTCTACGTCCAAGAAAAGAACTAAGAAAAACTGGCCTTGACAAAAAGAATGGTACCCAAGAAATGACTGAAACTCTGTCCACGGAGACATGATGGACTCAGGCATCTTCAGCCTGTAACCAGTTTAGAGTAACCAGTCTGTACCCAGTGCGTAACCAGTTTAGAGTAACCAGTCTGTACCCAGTGTGTAACCAGTTT
>NC_056507.1:1303185-1303389 GCF_014905685.2 Nematolebias whitei
ACCAGTCTGTACCCAGTGTGTAACCAGTTTAGAGTAACCAGTCTGTACCCAGTGTATAACCAGTCTGTAACCAGTTTAGAGTAACCAGTCTGTACCCAGTGTGTAACCAGTTTAGAGTAACCAGTCTGTACCCAGTCTGTACCCAGTTTAGAGTAAGCAGTCTGTAACCAGTGTGTAACCAGTCTGTAACCAGTTTAGAGTAAC
>NC_056507.1:1303399-1303902 GCF_014905685.2 Nematolebias whitei
CCCAGTGTGTAACCAGTTTAGAGTAACCAGTCTGTACCCAGTGTGTACCCAGTGTGTAACCAGTCTGTAACCAGTCTGTACCCAGTGTGTAACCAGGGACCAACAGTGTCCTGTAACCTGTCCCACAGTCCTCCAAGGACCAACATCCTCCTGTAACCTGTCCCACGGTCCTCCAGGGACCAACAGCGTCCTGTAACCTGTCCCACAGTCCTCCAGGGACCAACATCCTCCTGTAACCTGTCCCACAGTCTTCCAGGGACAAACAGCGTCCTGTAACCTGTCCCACAGTCCTCCAGGGACGAACATCCTTCTGTAACCTGTCCCACAGTCCTCCAGGGACCAACAGTGTCCTGTAACCTGTCCCACAGTCCTCCAGGGACCAACACTGTCCTGTAATCTGTCCCACAGTCCTTCAGGGACCAACAGCGTCCTGTAACCTGCCCCACAGTCCTCCAGGGACCAACAGCGTCCTGTAACCTGTCCCACTGTCCTCCAGGGACCAA
>NC_056507.1:1303912-1304922 GCF_014905685.2 Nematolebias whitei
TGTCCCACTGTCCTCCAGGGACCAACATCCTCCTGTAACCTGTCCCACAATCCTTCAGGAACCAACAGCGTCCTGTAACCTGTCCCACAGTCCTCCAGGGACCAACAGCGACCTGTAACCTGTCCCACAGTCCTCCAAGGACCAACATCCTCCTGTAACCTGTCCCACAGTCCTCCAGGAGACAAAGTGAACAGCGTACCTTCTGAACTGAGACAACTTGTCATGTGGCTTGTTGTTACAGTATAGAAATAAACTGAACTGAATTGTAGAAGCGTGTGCCTGTGCGTGTGCGTGACAGCTGGCTGTCCACATTCTTCCACGCGCTGTTCATGTCTGAGTAGAACTGGACGCAGAGGAGCAGAGCTGGAGCTCTGGTGATGAACCACACCAAGCAGTGACACTTGAAACCAGTACAAGTCAAAGTTTGACCAGTTTCCATGAAACAATAAAAACTCGAGCCTGAGGACATCATGTGATCAGTGACAGCTCTTCACTGCCTCCAGGTCACTGCTTGGACAGGGAAATTAATCAATTAATCAATCAGACGCCTGGTAGAAAGCCTCCAGCTGAGGAGTTGTCCTTTTTATTTGAACTAAAACAGAGGCAGCTGCTGACCTGGCTAGCTAAGCAGCTAGCACGAGCTGCTGCGAAACGTTTAAAAAACTTTCTTTAAAAGCTAACTAAAGTAGAGGCACGATGGATGGCACCCTTCAGCTTGGTTAGGCATTTATCCTGTTCTTACCTTAGTGTGTACAGGTGGGCCAGCCGCGGATATTCCTGTCCGGGGCTAACATTTCTTCCATGGCAACTTCAACATGTGTCTCAAGTGGAGGACGTGTCTGCAGGACAGCTAACGGCTAACAGATAGCCACCGGCTAGTTAGCTCCCGCCGCCTGGAGGGGGCGCTGTTATTCACATTTTTATTATTATTCACATTTTTATTATGTTCACATTTTTATTATGTTCACATTTTTATTATTATTCACATTTTTATTATTATTCTCATTTTT
>NC_056507.1:1304932-1305578 GCF_014905685.2 Nematolebias whitei
TTTATTATTATTCACATTTTTATTATTATTATTCACATTTTTATTATTATTCACATCTTTATTATTATTCACATTTTTATTATATTCACATTTTTATTATTATTCACATTTTTATTATTATTCACATCTTTATTATTATTCACATCTTTATTATTATTTACATCTTTTTATTATTTAAGTTTTATTATTATTATTCATTCATTCATTCATAACTTTTATTATTATTCACATCTTTATTATTTTTCATGTCTTTTTTATTATTCACACCTTTTATTATTTGTTGTTTGTTTGTTTTGTTTTGCTTTTTGAATGTCCAGAGGACCAGACTTAACTTTTTTAGATTTTTCTGCCTGGATTATTGAGCATGCATTAGGATATCTTTTATTATTATTCACATTTTTATTATTTTTTTCATGTCTTTTATTATTATTCACATCTTTTATTCTCGTCGACTTTTCAATTTTCAACACGGAACTTGTTTTAGTTAAACAAATCATAAATCAAAACGTTCAGCTCTTTCAGGACATTCCTGCTGTGATTTATCATATTTGTTCAACTTTTAGTTTTCAAAATTATATTGCTTTTATAAATTATATATTACTATTGCAATGGTTTATTATCTGGGTGTCCAAATACTTCTTTAAAA
>NC_056507.1:1335578-1349343 GCF_014905685.2 Nematolebias whitei
AGTAAACAGCCATCAGGTGCTAATGATCCATTGTTAGGCTGATGGTCCTTCTTGAGCATGTGATCAGCTGGTTCTGGTTGTCAGCAGCAAAACTGGTTGATCCACTCTGAGAAGGTGCTATTTAAGAGACTGAGCTAAATACAGCACCTCAGACTGAGGAAGTCTCTTGGATGAGGGATGAAACGTTTCTACATTTTTTTGTTGATTTGCTTTGTTTTGTTTTTTTGAATGTCCAGAGGACCAGATTTAACTTTTTTTTTTATTTTTCTACCTGGATTATTGAGCATGCATCAGGATATTTTGAACTACTAAATATCACTTCTTGAGTAAACGTCCATCTCTGCCGTCTAGAAGCTGAATTTATTTAGGATTTTCAGAGGGTGGCGTGTGGGGAGCTGGGGCTCCTGTGAGACAACACAAAGAACGTGGGAAATGTGTGGGACTCTGAGCTCTCTGGGCCTAGACACCAGCTGGTCCCTCTTCTCTGGACTGTACAGATATTAACCAACAACCCCTCCCTGTGAAAGGCACAGCTGGACCCCACCCATACGCCCGTAACGCAGCCTCTGCCTTTAATCCCAAATGACAGGCACTGATGATGAAAACACAGCCGTCCTAATCCTCATCGTGCCGCTCCAGGTTCATAACTCATAACTTCATAACAGAACGAGGAGGAACAAACACCGAGTGCTCTCATATCATCTGTGACAAAAACTATTAATCTGATGAGGGTGTGGACGGGAGCTGATGGAGGGAGGGCAATACTCAGCAGAATATCAGAGAAACATTTAGCCGAATGCTAAATAATACGATAAGATTGAACTGTTTGTTTGAACTGATTGTTTGGAACAAAGGGGCAGACATAAGATTTATTTTATTCCTTCTGCTGCCTTTCATTTTTATGTTTGATTGTATTTTTTATTGTTTTGTTTTAAAATGAATACATTTATATTAAACAAAAGACTGAACTTTATTGATCCTGCAGGAACTTGTTGTGTCGGGGTTTCGGTACAAAGGAATATACACAAGGAATCACACAAGACTAGAGGTGTAACGATACATGTGGGTGTGTTGAACCGTTTCGGTTGTTTTTTCACTCATTAAATTTTATTAACGAGAGATTATGCACCGCGGAACTAAAGTTCCTAAGCGTGTTTCAGCACGGCGCTATTTATTGTTGCATAGTCTTGCAGCAGCGTAGCATTAGCAGGAGACCCTTCCATCTGGTTGCGGTCTCCTGTTTGGGAACGTTACAGCTTTCTTGTTAAAAGACAAGTGGACAAATCCAAAGCCGAGTGTGGACGTCGTTTCATGGAGACTGGATCTGCAGCAGCAACACGCCCAACTTCTTAACGTGCTTGAAACATCATCCGAACGTGAACGTCTCTTACAAGGAAGAAAAGCAGCTTTGTGCAAAGAGCGACAGCCGCAGCATTTAAACAACGTTTATGAGGTCATTCAGATCGGTCCAGAGCGGCAACACAAACTCTAGGAGTTTTTAAAGCTCTGGATCTACGTTCAGATGTTGCTGCTGCGCCGGCTTTAATGATTAAAGTTCTTGAGCCCTTCCACAACATCCATCACGTCAGCACTTCAGCCAAAAAGTTGTGCCAGCACTTTATGAAAAAACTAAAACTGATCGTCAACAAGCCCCGGAGCAGATTTAAAGCCCTGCACTGATGATGAGCGAGAGATTCAACCACCTCATAACAGAAATGATGACCGTGCAAGAAGACGTAATGTTATTGTATTATTGATATCAATTAACTTTTTTTTAACTTAAAACTATAATCTTAACTCTTTTTTTTTTTTTTACCTCTTTTTGTTTGCAGTCTGAGGATGTCACCGAGAGCTGAGCAGCTGAGTCTTCTTCCTCTTCAGGGAGATTGTTTTATTTATTTTTAGACAAACGTATTTTACTTGGCATATTTTCAAAATAAACATTTTGTAAGTCTTTATTTTGGCCATTTTGTCCTGAAAATTAACCAAACCGAGCCCTCCTTGAAACTGAACCGTGATTTTAGCGTACTGTTACACCCCTGCACAAGATATAAAAAAACAACAGGAATATTAAAAAATAATAAGAGGTATAAAAATACCAACAATCAGGTCAGGTGCAGACAGAAACATACAGCACCGGTCCAGAGCTTTCTATAACGAATAAACACTGAATTATACAGAGTACAACCTTTGTGTGCTTCTTTAAAATAAAATACTAACACTGTTACACTCGGGCTGAACTAACACTATTCGCTGTTAAAGCTCTTGTTTTATTAGTGAAGCAGAAGCTCCTGCTACGACGCGCTCTTCCCTGAACGTGCAGCACTTCTCCATATTAGGACTAAAAAGGATCAGTGAGTCCTTAGGACTGTTCAGTCCAAAAACACCCAACGCTGTAAAAACGTGAAGGTGCGTCCACACCGCAGCCCCGTGTCCATGCAGCTCCCACTCCAAGTCTGAATGGTGTCAACATAATCCAGCCCTAAAGATGCAGACCACCCAGCATTAAACTTACTAAAAGCCACAAACACAACTAAAACCTTTAAAGCTCCTGTTTGTTGGGGAGCGCTGACTTGTGATAAACTAGTTTGGGCCTTAAGACACGCCCGGGCGGGACTCCTCCGCGGCTGCATTCTTCATGCTTCCCCACCGGACGGACTCGGAGCGAACTGCTCCTGAAAGGAACCCGTTACATTTGCAGGGTTTTTGCATCGGTCACAAGTTCTACCTGTAAAACTGACCAACAGCAGGGTTTGCTCTTGATTTGTAAAAACCTCTTGGATAAAAGGTTTGCAAGCACCTTGTGTTTTTAAGCTGGAAGGGAAAAGACGTTTTAAACAACGGCCTCTTTAACGGAACATCAGCGGCAGAGAATAGAACAGGGCAGGAAGACACTGAACATGATGCTTCAACTGTCGAGAAATATTAAACTTACACACGAGGGAAGTGGTTTAATGAGCAGAATGACATGTATGTGTTACAGCCCCCCCCCCCTATTTTCTGTTCAGCTTCCCATTCATTTAACGGCGTCAGTAACGTCCGGTTGAACTTCAGCATTCTCCCGTCGCTGCAGTGGTTCACCGGTCAGTCTCTTGTAAAAGCTCGACGGTTTAGTTCAGGCTCTGTTGTAATCATTCCTCAGAGCTTTTTATTTACTGTCCTCAGTTATCTCTAAATTCCTGGTGTGCTCACGCTGCAGGTTCTCCGGGTATTTTATTCTTTATTTAATGGAACAAATATCCAAGACTGTAGGATGTCATTAGTAGTTAGCAAGTGAGTAAAACTTGTGCAGGAGTAGGATTATATCTACCAACGAGTAAATGTCACAGAAGCGTTGTAGCTTTTTGATTTATTTAGAGGACGAGCTGTGGCTCATGCATCTGATCTGGTAATATAAAGTTCACAGGTAAACCATTTGGTATTTATTGTCTGCTAGACACTTTGGGGCTTGGGCGGAGACAGAGGAACTGACAGCGAGCCGACTCGGTAGTAGCAGTTTCCTGTAGCACTTGTGTGGTTTCTTTGCTGCAGTCAGGAAGCTGAAGGGCCACAACCCAGAAGCCTTAAAAAGCCTCCGAACCTGTCGTGTGACTCGTGTCAGCTGCAGCGACGTTGCTCTTTCATCATTTTCAAACGTCAGAACAGAGCCAGAGACTCGCAGCCAAGAGCTTCCAGGTCGTTCTTGTAATTACAAACTGAGGCCGACGGCACACGAGAAGAATGGAAAACTAGACAAACTCCCTCTGGGACGCATTCAGTACCGCCAAAGAAAGCTTTTAAAAGACTATTTTAATTAAAGATGCAGTCTAAATATCAAAGCAAAAGTCTGTAACATCCATCAACATTAAAAAATCACATCACATCAGATCACAGGGGAGGGATTCGTGCAAAGATAAGTCTGAAGGCATGTTGGTGATTGGAGGGAAGAAGATGCTGATCCATCACTGAGTTTTATTTTTAATCTGTAAATCTTTAACGGGTTCCTCAGAGAACAATCAAAGACGTTCTCTGGATCGGTTAAGAATTTTTACATGAAACTTGTAGCAGGTAAACGGATGAAGCGTCCATGTTTCTTAATCAAACCACTCAGACTTCCTGCTGTTGCATCTAAACCTCACCTGTGCAGGTAAAACGCACGCGGCTACTGTCCAACAGGCTTGTTAGCTGTGAAAAATACTGCTAATACTTGGAGTCACGAGCCTGTGGAGCTGTTATTTAGAGAGTCAGACGCTGAAACGTTTGGGAACACTGGTTTAAATGATGAAGCTCAATGAGACTGACTTTAAACAGTTTGTTGTTTTACTATTAAAATGTTTTAACAAGAACATGCAGTGAGAAGCATGACGTGGTCTTATGTCTACGTGGTCTTATGTCTACGTGGTCTTATGTCTACGTGGTCTTATGTCTCTCGCAGGCTGGCCGTTGGACAGGACAGGCTGCAGGAATATTTGCAGAAAAATCAAACTGTTATGGACAGATTCAAAAAGTGTTTTTGCTTAAACTGCTCCTCCCTGACATGAAAACGATGAGTCGTGAGCAAACTTTACTGGATTTACTTGGGTCTGTCTGTGAAGTCCTCCTCACTGTGCTCCAGGTTCGGGTCAGGAAACGCCTGAAAGCGTTTCGGTGAAGCAAGAAAACTAAATAAAAGTTACACCACTAACAAAATGCTCTAGTGTCTGTGCGAGGATGGGCGCAGACGCACTCACTGGCCAAAGAGCTGCCGAGCCCAAAAACAAGACGGAGTCGTGGACGAGAGCAAATCAGAAACAAATCCTGGGGCCCACATCAGGCAGGGAGGCAGAACGGGGGGGGGGGGGAATGTTTTCAACCACCAGGGTTGTGATAAGTACACCTTGAAACTTTATTAATTCCATCCACACGGACAACGCACCTGCACAGTAACAACCGTTCATGAGGACACGTGTGTGTAAACACTGCACCAGACGTGGAAGACGTTAGCGAAGACCTGAAGGAAGCACTTGTTGCTTCCCATTGATTGGAGGGGGGGGGGGGGTAGATAACGATAGTTCATGAAAGATGATTATTTACAAGCACAAAAAAACTCAAGCCAATATTCCCAGGAGTGATGCCCCAAGTTTATTCTGGCTCAAAGCTCAGAGAACCAGTAAAAAGGAAGGAGGTATTTTAAAAGCGAGTGAAGAAGAAGAGACACGTCCGGCACGGCTCTCTGCATTTCAACTCAAATTTCCTGAGTAAGTCCTGAAATTCCAGGATATATTTCAGTCACACGAAACTCTCAGAACTAGGATTGTATATGGCACGTCAATTATTCCCAATAATTATATTGTTTAACATCTGACACTAAAAAGCCACTGCAGTCAGTCAGTAAGAATACATGTACCGTGTACTGTGGAAGCAAAACACACACTCGACGATACTACAATACTATAATACATGAACACATTCAAATGTCAGAAACAACCATTTTAAGCGCACAGATCAGTGTTCAAATTCCTGGAGTTTGGTCTGTCTGGAAAACGTGAAAGTTATTTTCCGGGTTTGCCCTGGGTACGCTGTCTGGGCTTGTCCTGCAGCCACAGAACCTGAGCACGTCGAGTCGATCAGAAACTCCTCCGTTTACTAAAATATTCTGGAGTTGAACTGTCTGACAGCTGAAGCTCGGCCGATCTTAAGACAAGCATCAAGAGCAAATGTACGGCAGATAAGGAGAGCTGAAGTGAGCTGTGCACAAACAAATACCCACAAACACAAAAGGGCCGGTGAAAAACAAACCTGAGAAGAGTCGGCAGAGATGAGAGCGACTGATAAGCTCTCGAAGAGGATCGCTGCACACCACGGCAGACAAGTGGCTTTACAAGCTCCACAAGCATAGAGCAGACTAACTTACTGCTTCTGCCAGTAACTGGAAGAGTTGGGAACAATGTGAAATATGTAACGCATTGTTCATGTGCCATGTATTTATCTGATGTGAACTGGCAGGGAACCCACAACTGATGGTGTCTCAAACATAAAGCCTTAAAGGATCAGGGATTTAATTCCATCAGCAGGAGACACGTCAGTGGTCACTAGAGCAATCTGATTTTTATTGATACAACACAAGGTTTTATTTTTCTTCCCGCCAGTTTTAACATAATAACTACTTAATAAAAATTAAAATGCATTGTGCAACACTTGGACATTTAAAACGCATATAGAAAAGCATTCTTGTTTTACAATGAATTGTGGGCTAAAGTGAGCTGGTTGTAGCTGCTGCATGTTGAGAACACGTTCAGTTTGAACAGAAATGGCTGATTACTAATATTGTTAAAAAGTTCATTGATTGATTGATCTTGAACGGTGAGCGGAAGTTCAAACAGACGACACAGATCATCAAGTCCACATGTACACACAGATCTCTGTGCTGGACAACAATAACCAGTAAATACACACATCACCAGAGGAATGCATCTACACCAGTACCAGTCCAACGCCCTGTACCCACACCAAGTACACACAGTAGTAGTAACGCACCATAAAGTTTTGTTAACCACGAACAAACACCAGAAGAAGGAAGAGAAGTCGCGTGGGCGCGTTTCAAAGTGACTGAACAGGAGAAGGCCCTGGGAGTTTACAGATCAGAGCCTGAGCTTCCATCACGACTCGGAGCCCAACAAGAAGATGAAGGCCTCCATCACTTCGTCGAAAACAGACATTATTCAAAAGAATCAAAGTGGTGAAGAGATGCTGAATCCCCAAAATGTTTAAATCAAAACAACTGGACTTCTATTCTGCAGCTGAAGAAGAGACGCTTCCCATCCGGGAGGCTTTATTAATTAAAACTAATTAATTTTGAAATAATAAAGCCTCCCGGATGGAAGCGAAACGTCACGACTGAGAATCTGAATGCAAAAAGCAGCGTCTGCGAGCAATAATGTAACCCTGCCAGGCCATCAACCTACAGCACGGTGGGGGGGACATGCCCAAAACTGACCATGGTCATCAGAGTCCCCCCACGGGTCCTCGGTGAGCCTGAAAAGCTGCTTAAAAAGCTGCTTAATGACATGAAGGAGCCCACACGCTCACTAAGTGAAACGTTTGAGCTCTGTCCACTTGGTGAGTGATGGAAACTCCGTCCATTCTCTTAAGGGTTTCAAAATATTGTTTCCATTTCAGAGATTACCAATATTACAGACAAGGACTCGTTAAAGGAGAAATGAGTTCAAAATACAAAGTGAAAACATACAAATCACCTGCTGCATCTACACAAATGTTTCGTTAGAGGCTCTACTAAATGGAAGTGTAAAGACATTTTTAGTACTTCTATATATATTAGCATTTAGAACACAAAATGTACTGGTGCATCCCTGTCAACATCATACTTGTTTTATCAAATCGATGTTCGTCTCCTGTCCACTCTTTGTAATGACAGCTTCACTTCAGAAAGACCACAGGTGTTGGACAGTAAGTCCTGCTGGTGGAAGCACTGGTCACTTGTCAAGTCACTAGTCACTGGTCAAGTCACTGGTCAAGCCACTGGTCAAGTCACTAGTCACTGGTCAAGTCACTAGTCACTGGTCAAGTCACTTGTCACTGGTCAAGTCACTTGTCACTGGTCAAGCCACTGGTCAAGCCACTGGTCAAGCCACTGGTCAAGTCTTTGAGTAACTCTGTGATGATGGCCCGAGCAGCAGCTCCACTGGCTCTGCCTCTTCTACACCAGCTCGTCGCTTCCTCGCAGCTAACACACTTTTATTTGACGGGCTCGTTTTGTTTGTAGAACACACGAAGCTGGGCCAGTTTGCGTGACTTCCGACACACCAGCAGCAGGAAGGCGCCGAGGCGGAACAGACGCAGGGCGTGTAGCTCAAGTCAGGCTAACTGTTAGCATGCTGCGGCTAGGCTAACCGAGCAGCTAGCGAAATTCGGTGTTTGAAACTTCCGTAACACGAACAACCGGACACCCCGGAGGACACTGACGAGCCCGCAGAGCGAGGAGAGAGTGGGGGCGAGCCTGGCCGAATATCTTATATGTTCACGGAGCCTATTTTGAGTCAGGACCGTACAAGGAGCCGCCGTTTGAGATTCTCAAATGAGCGGAAGTTGTGCTAAAAATAAGCAGAAGCAGCAGCGGGCCTGGGCTTCGGCCCAAAACGTCGTTTTTACACCGACCGACCCCCGTATGAGCCCGGGGTGACCCTAAACTGGAGCGCCAGCTTTTCTCCGGGGGGTTTAACCTGCAATTAATTAGTGGATTTACCTTTTCTTCGTCGGATAGCTGCTCGTCATGATCCGCCATCTTTTCTTCCGGCACCACCAGCTTGTCAGCGCTGCGTGACGTCACGACATGGGCGGAGTCCCGGCGGCGCCTCGGTGTTTTCAGTCCTCCACAGCTGAGAGGGAGGGAGCTCCGTGATGGCTGTTCAGACACGCACGATTCATTTCTCCAAGAGCTCCGTGATGGCTGTTCAGACACGCACGATTCATTTCTCCAAGCACACAAACACAGAACAACAGGCTGCGAACCAGAAGAGCAACCTGTTGTTGTTTGGCACGAGGATAAAACAAGATGGTTTAGCTTCATTTGTGCATCTCCACAACATTCCATGTGCATCAACAACATCATATTGTTGGACTCAACCAAATTCAAGAATCAGTCCATCCATCCATCTATCCATCCATCCATCATCTTCCTCTGGTTCTGGACTCACGTCTCAGGGGCAGCATCTTGAGCAGGGAGGTCCAGACATCTCTCTCCACAGCCTCTTCCAGTTCCTCTGGGAGGACTCCAAGGTGTTCCCAGACCAACAGAGAGATGTAGTCTCTCCAGAGTGTCCTGGGTCTTCCCCGGGGTCTCCTCCCAGTCAGACATGCCCAAACCACCTCAACTGTCTCCTCTGGATGTGGAGGAGCAGTGGTTCTGCTCTGAGTCTCTCCTGATAGCTGAACTTCTCCCCCTGTCTCTGAGGGAGAGTCCAGCTCCTGCAGAGGAAACTCATTTCAACCTCCTGGATCCACGATCTCATTCTTTCAGTCTCTACCAGAGTTCATGACCAGAGGTGAGGGGAGGAACGTAGACCGACCAGTAAACAGAGAGCTTTGTCTTACAGCTCAGCTCCTTCTTCACCACAACGGACCGGTACAGAGTCCACAATACTGCAGATGCTCCTTCAATCCATCTGTCAGTCTCACGCTCCATTCTTCCCTCACTCGTGAACAAAACCCAGAGATACTTGAACTCCTCCACTTGAGGCAGAACCTCACCCTGGACCTAAAGAGAACAATCCAGCCTTTTCTGACTGAGGACCACGGCCTCAGATCTTGAGGTGCTGGTTCTCATCCCAGCTGTGAACCGCTCCAGTGAGAGCTGAAGGTCACGGCACGATGATGCCAGCAGGACCACATCATCTGCAGAGAGTAGAGATGAACCCTGAGGCCACTGAACAGGAAGTCACGTAAACACAAAAAATCCTGTTTTACAATATTTTCTTCTTCAGCTGCTCCTTCTTCAGGGGTCGCCACAGCGAACAGAGTCGCACGAAGACTTGGCGATTAGTTCATACCCTGAAGTTCTTCCTGACACCACGGACACCGAGCTACCACCGCCTGTGTGGAGCAGAGAGCTGCAGCTACTGCGCCTGATGGGGTTAAGGGCCTGAGAATCTGACATTCAAGTCAGACTCCAGGAAAATATATTTTTATTTTGCACGTGGCCCTCCGTGCACGTGCTGTCTGGGTGATTTCAGACAGATGTAAGTCCGTCGTTTCTCAACATGACACGATCTTGTGATGAGAACCACCATGCTTGTTGAAAGATGACCAGGTGGCAGCAGCAGCTAGCTGCAGCCCTTCTGGGTTTATCACGAACTTTCTGTTATTTATCGTAATGATGTTGTTTTTTATCTTTTATTTTTTCATCCCACCTGAAGACTCTGAACAGTGTCCTGGGTTTAGGGTTAAACTTCTGTCCAAACTGAGCCCGAGCGTCCTCACCTGACCTGTACAGTGTCCACATGAAGACGCGTCAGTAAAACATGAAGTCAAAGGTTTAGCTGTGCATCTTGAGTGTGGCTGCACGTTTCACCACTAGATGGCGCCATGGGACTGCTGTGTGAAGCTGACAGCTGCACCGACACATGGAAGAGGCTGCGGTGGCTCAGAGGTCAGTGCTGCGGTTTCACAGTCACGAGGCTGCAGGTTCGAGCTCCCGTGAAGTCAGGAAGAGCTTCAGGTGTGAACAACTCATCATTTCACTGGCTGTAGTGATCCCTGAAGAAAAGAGCTGCTGCAACAATGACAAATGGAGAGGAAGAGTTTTTATTTGTTTTCTAGAATTCATTCATTCAGATAATCACATGGCGCCTCGAAGACTCATTTACGAGTGAGACCTTGAGAAGTCCTGCTCAGAAACTAAAAGGTTTCCCACCAGTGCTAAAACTTTATTAACTTAGTCCAACAAAATAAAGTCAGGTCCTGTGGACGGGTTCTTCTTGTAAAATATTTCCTCTTTTATCCAAAAGACTTCTTCAGTCTGATGTTTACTTTGACTTCTTTTTTCTTGCAGCACGTATTTCCTGCCAAACTCTCGCTGTATTTGAGGGTTTTCTGTGCGCTCATGGTCTTCATCGTTCGGTCAGGAGGCCCAGTTTCAGCTGAAGTGGATGAGTTTATGTCTGGAGGTGACGAGTCATGCAAGATCAAACCCCACACTGTGCTCAGAACTTGAATGAGCTGCAGTGCGGCCATTGTTAGGACACCGGAGCTCCTCATCTCCTTCGGCAACTGAAAGGAGCTCCAAGAATCCAGTTTCTCTGCAGCACAAAAGAGGACTAACTCTCAGCTCCTGATTAGTCACCTTGGAGACTTTTTACACGGCTCTCACTTACACCACCGTCCCACAGGACACTCGCTGTGCGATGCACTACACGCACCGAACAACAAAATGGTGTTTAAAGAGGCGGAGCTTCGCATCAGCTTGGCTCCATCTTGCTGAGTGATCGTGTCTGTTCTTCAGAGCTCTGAGGGTCACCGTCGTCTGGGCAGTGCATCAGAGTGTTTGGACTCGTACAGTCCCAGTCCGTTTAAAAGGTGCTGTGCTGAAAGTCCAAACAAGTCGGGCATCAAGATGAACGGTGAAGGTGTGGAAGGATGAAGCAGGGCCAGCAAACTGCTGCAGAAGGTTTCCTTTTCTTTAGTGTACAGTGTCTTCCACACATAACTGCACAGTAACATGGAGGACAACAGATCCTCCCTCGGACCAAACAATTCTGCCACTTTGGGCCGTTTTCATGATTTTGGATTCAAATGTGTGCAGCTTTAATAGTTTCATTCAACCTTTATTTCTACAGGTTAGTCTCATTGAGCCTCGAGGACTCGTTTCCAAGAGAGACCGGTTTCACAAAGTAAACAAAGAACAAGATGACAACAGCAGACAATCATAAAAAAGTGTATTAAATGAAAAGTAAATAGCAGAAATGATGTAAAAAACAAAGCAGCTTCGTTATAAAGCAACGTAAAATATTCAAAACAGGAACACGTCTGCGTCGGTTTACCGTGAACGTCGACTGACTTTAAAAGGCTTTAATGACCTCCTCTGGTTGGAGGTCTACAGTCAGTGGTTCTGACAGTCATGTACGTCGTGTAGAAAAGTATGACCTCTTTGACCTCTCCTCTCTCCACGGGAGTTTTGCAGTTTTATAAACTCAAACATCAAGCCAGGACTTGAACTGTCGTGCTGCAATAATCCTGCAGACTGATGCACGAAGGAGGCTTCTAATCTGGTACATTTTCATCTTTAAATCACTTCCTGGTCTGCTGCCTTCATACATCTCCTCCTACATGTCTCTGTGTGAGTGCAGCTACAGCGTGCGCTCTCAGGACATCATTACCTGCAGTGTCCCCTCAGTGAGGACTGAACTAGACAAAAGGACCTTCTCCTACTCCGCTCCTGTTTCCTGGAACATCTTGTAAAAAGACCTGAAGCTCTCGACCTTTGACCTCTCTAAGTGTCTTTAAGAATCTGTTGGACTCCTGGCAGGGTCCAATGCTGACATGTTCCTGTTTTTAGTTTCTACATTCACCTTAGAATCTAGCTGTTTTTTGTTTTGTTACCTTTATTTTCTTTTTACTTTCCTTTTTTTTTTTTTTTAGCCATCCTAAATAATTGTGTGACTTTTTATAACAGTTTATTGTTGTTGTTGTCCATTGTTGTCATCTTTCTTTGTTAAATCAGGTCTCTCTTGTAAATGAGTCCTCGAGGCTCAATGGGATTTACCTGTAGAAATAAAGGTTGAATGAATGAATTCTCTTTCCAAGGGGCTGAGATGGTGTAGAGGTAGGGCAGCCAGATCAGAAAGTTGCAGGTTAAACTCCCCGCCATGCACACATGTTGTGGTGTCCTTGAGCAAGACACCAAATCTCTAACTGCTCTGTGGGCGCCCACATAGCTGCCCGCTGCTCCACCTGGGTGTATCTCACGTGCGATGGGTTAAATGCAGAGAACTAATTTTAGCATTGTATGGAAACATACAATGACTACACATGGAACTTTATTCTTGTTCATCTTGTTCTTGTTCTTCTTCCTTGAAGCAAAGATTCAACTTGTCTGCTGCTTCCTTAGATAGAGAACTTTACTAAGTGGCTTTTATGAGAATGTTCCTGTAAAGTCCTTGAGACAACTTGTTGTGATTCGGAGCTATAGAAATAAATTGAAAATTCTTCTTGTTCTTCTTTTTTCTGTTCTTCTTCCTGTTCTGGTTCTTCTTGTTGTTGTCGTCTTGTTCTTCTTCCTGCTCTTCTTCCTTTTCTTGCTCTTGTTGTTGTTCTTTTTCTTCTTGTTGTTGTTTTTCTTCTCCCTGTTCTTCTTTTTGTTCTTGTTCTTCTTTCCTGTGGTGTTCTCATTACCTTTCCAGTGGTTTCCAGTATGTGAAAAGCAGTGTTGCATCAGCAGGGGGTGCTGACCACTCAGGAACTTGCAATGAGACTGGCTCACACAGAGAAGTAACAAAGCCGACCTGTGATGTGATGCCTAAGGGTTCAGCACTTTGAAATGTCACGTTAAACAATTTTAATATAAAATAAACATTTTCAATACAGGCAACAACTGAGTCAGGTCCTCTGAGCTGTGCTGTTGTTCTGGTTCGTTGTGTTTGTGTTGTGGTGGGTGCACGCTGCCACCCCGTGCCATCCACCTCCCTGCGCTCTCATTAACAGTTTAATGAGCGTGAGCTAACTCAGCAGGTCAGAACGGCTTCGTTGGCTTCAGAAGATGATAAGACGTGTGATGGTTTCACTGATACTCATCCAAGAGCGTCCAGTTCCCAACACACACCCTCTGTAGGCCTCGGGAGGCGTTCAGGCTCACATTCCTCTGCAGGACAAAACGTTGTCAGTATCAGATCGTGATGATGTCTGCGCGTCCTTGTGAGTCCGGCTGACAAACAGATCCTAACATCTGATGTGGTTGTAGCTGAGAGTCACTCACAACACAAACTTTGAGTGCATCAGGTTTCATAAAAACTAAAATGATACATTTTTGTCACCATCCATCCATCCATCCATCATCCATCCATCCATCCATCCATCCATCATCTTTACACGCTTCTTCCTTGTTGGGTCGTGGGGGTCGCCGGTGCCCGTGTCCATCACTGTGCGAGGGGCGGGGGACACCCTGTTTGTCACTTCTCAACAAAAGCTGAGTATTAAACTTCTGGTCTGAAAGGTGGTGAGTGATGTGCAGGAAGCTGGGGGTTAATTGATCGTGCGTCACCTACAAGAGACTCAAACAGGTAGAACACCTGGGGGG
>NC_056507.1:1349443-1361520 GCF_014905685.2 Nematolebias whitei
GCGGGGGCGTGGTGTCACTTCCTTCCGTTGTGGGGGGGGGTGGGAGGGGGGGGGGGGGGCAAAGGCTGCTCTTATTGACTTTAGTGGGGGTTTAGAGAAAAGGGAGTGCAGTGACTTGTTAATGTGCTTGTTTCCATTTTCTTACTCAGACTGAAATAACTTCAGACACATGTTGACCCTGTCACGGAGAGAAGAGGAGGAACTGGAACTATCCCCATCCGTGCACGTTGTGAGCGTGATAACTTGAAGAAAAGGCAACGCGCTGTGTGGCTACATCTAGGTGCAAGAAAGGAAGAAACGGTGCTTTTTATATTGATTAAAAGTTTCCTCAAAGGATTGTGGGGCTGAAGATTAATTGGCCAAATTGTAAACGTAAATGAACGAGTTATAAAAGTGAAGTCTGGAGCTCCCGTCACATCTGCTGGATGTTGAGATGACAGAGCTCACAGTCTTACAGTGGAGAACCCTCAGGGCCTTCTACGGCTTCAGAGAAGGCCCTGAGGGTCCGGCACTTTTAAAATGTTAAACAATGTTAATATAAAATAAATATTTTTACTACATCCAACAAATTAAGTCAGGTCCTCTGAACAGATTATTTTTGTTGAAACGTTTCATCTTTCATCCACAAGACTTCATCAGTTGTCTTGATGAACTGATGAAGTGTTTTGGATGAAAGATGAAACATTTCAACAAAAAGAATCCGTCCAGAGGACCCGACTTAATTTGTTGGAGTCAAAAACGTTCAAGACAAATAATTGGACTTGATTTGTAACAGAAGAAGTTTCGCTTCTCATCGAGGAGCTTTCTCAACAATTAACTTTGTTGGATTTTACCCCCTGGATTATTGAGCATGAATCAGGATAATGTCGATATAGTTTCTTGTTTTGCTATTTTCTCTTGTTTACTGTTAACTAGTTTGCAGTTGAGCAATTGTTTTAAATTCATGAAAACACAGGTATCCAACCAGATTCTTTTAAATTCTTGTCTCCAGGCAGAATCATGTCTGAAGATTCGTTCTCATTGGTTAGGACTTCAGTGTCAGGAGAGAAGGCGGAGCTCTCTGCAGGAGGCGTTTGTTTACTAACTGACAGGAACATTAACCAATCACAATGCTCATGTACAGTTGGTGGGACCAAAATATGGGACTTGGAGCCTTCAGGAAGGCCTTGCAAAGCCTGTTTTTTGGACCACATGAAGATTTGTGGAGTATTAAACAACAAACTGTAAATTCAAAAATCCACACAAAAATTATAGTTGCTCTAAAAATGAAGTTTAAATGTCAAATTTAGGTTACATCGATAATTATTAATATTAAAGCTGTATTTTGGTTCCATTACACGATGAGCTTCTACAGAAACAGGAAGCTCTGTGGGCTACCGTTACCTTTCAGGGCGACTCTTTCAAGTTACACGTTGAGACTGCGTGACCTTCCCAGGTTTATGTTCAGATGGGTTGTCCCTGTTCATGTTTTTACACCAGCAAAAAGATGAACATATCAAGGTCTCGACTATGCTGCATGCACGTATGGACGGACGTACTTACATGTGTATGTTTCCCCCGCCCATATCTTCTGAAGATGGTTGGTGGTGAAGTTCAGGTTGATGTTAGTGACTGTAAGAAGTCGGGCATCACACTTGATGGATAAAAGATGAGAAGCCCTTCCTGTCAGTGAGCTGCTGATTTGTAAAAGTGAAATAATTGGACCAGCGCCTTCAAAAGTTTCAATAAACGTCTTACCTGCAGGCTTATCGTCCTGATTCACCCGGTTTTTACTGCAACAAGGTCTGATGTTTGGAGTGAGGGGACATTCTACGCAGTATATAGATACGCCATTTAATAAGTAATACGTCATTTACTTCACCTGAAAAATGTGTCCAACAGAATTATAAAAGAAAAGTGTTGGTTTAAACGACACTCCACTCCTGAAGCTGAAAGAGGGTCGGGTTAGAAAAGTGAGAACTGCTCCAATATCAGACAAACGATACGCGTCATCGTCATGAGAACTGAATGAAAGTTGGGCCAGGCGCCGACGATACTGGCATCATTAGGCCAAAGGTTATAACAGCTTTTCAACATAAAGTAATTTAGATGTTCTGGGATGAAACTGGACCTGGAATTCCTTGAGGAAGGTGATCTTCAGTGTTCCTGTTTTACACAAGGTCATCACTGCTCTCACAAAGTCACCAGGAGACGCACGTTTACGAATCAAACAAGAAAAGAAACGATAAAACACTGAGTTACAACCGTTTCCTCGGCTTTCTAAAACTCAGTCCTGTGGAACAAGCAGGCAGAGATGAACGTCCGTCTTTTGCTCTTTCCACTTCCTTCAATTTGTTTTTGAACTCTTTTGCCTGATCTGTTTCCACCTTTCTTTAACGAGGAATCCATCATTCAGTTTTGTGTTTGAGGCAGTAAATAGTCAAAGTAGTGCTCAAGAAGTCTGTAAAACTGGAGATGTTGAAGATGTTTCAACAGTTTCATGAAACTGTTGAAGATGTTTCAACAGTTTCATGAAACTACTCCGGTGGAGTCAGGTCCTCTGGATGGATTCTTCTTGTTGAAACATTTCATCTTTTATCCTGAGGACTTCCTCAGTCTGAGGAGCTGTATTCAGCTCAGTCTCTTAAATAGCACCTTCTCAGAGTGGATCAACCAGTTTGCTGCTGACAACCAAAACCAGCTGATCACATGCTCAAGAAGGACCATCAGCCTAACAATGGATCATTAGCACCTGATGGCTGTTTACTGTTCACAGAGGGCTGAGTGATACTAGCAATCACAGCATTGTAAGAGGGGGACAGTTGAACCCGGAGGCTCCGCCCCTGTTTAACGATGGACGGTTTCTTTTCACAAAGATGGCCTCCTTTACTCCTCTCTCAAACCATCGTTCCTCTCTGTCCAGGATGTGAACATCTTCATCCCTGAAAGAGTGACCTCTGACCTGGAGATGAGTGTAGACCTCAGAGTCCTGGCCTGATGATGTTGATCTTCTGTGCTGGTCCATCCTTTTGGCCAGTGGCTGTTTAGTTTCCCCGATGTAAGACTGATCACCCTCCTGACACTGAACAACATACACAACATTACTCTGTTTGTGCCGGGGGACTGGATCTTTGGGATGAACCAGTCTTTAATGTATTTTGGGGTTTAAAAGCCACTGGGACGTTGTGTTTGATTGTAGACAAACTGCTCCAACCCTCAGACTGAAAACCACTGACCTTGAAGGTAACATCTGGCAGAACATCAGTGCCATCCAGAAGCCACTGCGGGCGGGGGTGTGTGTGTGTGTGTGTGTGTGTGTGGGGGGGGGGGGTCAAATTTACCAGAGTCCCCATCAATAGGTCATTATCCAGAATGTCCCAGAGGTCAGAGCTTCATCTTTCAAGAGTTTTCATTTATTAAATCCTCAAACTCCTACACGGGTCAAACTCTTGGGCCACTTGGCAACAAGCTCTACAGAAATCCACGGTCACGGCTCAATTAGCCAGGCGGGGGTGGGGGTGTGGGTGGGGGTGGAGCAAGCAGAGGCTACATCAAGGTTCTGGTTGGGCTTGTAAGAAGAGAGGAGGGCATAAAGTAAAGGGTCGAATGTTACGATCAGCCAAGAACGAACAACATAACATAACATAAAGGTTCATGTCAGAGAAGCACGGATCATGTTCAGCCGTTTGAAGGTCGATTATTGATTATTGATCTTGGTGAAACTTCTGAACCACCTACAGAAATGAGACAATTAGCTTCCATTTGTCCATTCAGTATTTGTTGCTACTGCAGTTTGTATTTCTTTTACTTCTTGAGTTTAGTGTGGGAGGTGAGCAGTAAAGGAACATTCGTGCAGATGTTTGACAGAAGCAGCAGCTGAGATCAACTCGAGTCGAAACCGACCTCAACTTCACGACGGTCACGTCACTCGTTTCAAAACTACAAACGCAACATGAAACGCCCAACACCTTTTTACTCACTTAGTGTGCGTTTGCATGTGAACATCTTCAGTCGGTTCACGTTTAACAGTTAAACTGAGAGGAGGTGGTGTGTGTGTGTGTGTGTCCTTGTTTATGCTACTTTGTGTGTGTGTGTGTGTGTGTGTGTGGGGGGGGGGGGGGTGGGGTTCAGGGCTCATCAGCTGCATCATGTTGGTTTGATCCACTTTAGGACGACTAAAATAATAACAAGAATATTTATTACAAGAAAAAACATTTGATTACATTTAATGTGGAAAAGACCCCCCCCCCCCACACACACACAAACAGCTGAAAATCTGCACGGATGGGTTTTGACCTTCAGTCATTCGTGTTTGTAATGAAAAAACTAAAGCACATTTGCTTCAGGTATACTGTGGAAGGTTTGCTGATGCAACAATGATCACGTTCGCAACATGAAATATAAAAACCAGCAAAGTCCTGTTGTTCAGGGAATGAATGTTTTTAGTTTTGAGGATGAGTGTGAATGGTTTGTCTCGTTGTGTCCCTGTGATGGACAGGAGGCCTGTCCAGGGTGTCCCCACCTCTCACGCAGTCACTGCCGGACATGGACGCCAGCGACCCCCCCCAAGGAAGAAGCTGGTAAATATAACAAGTGTTTTTCTGGACTGGGACTGAACAGAGAATGGAAACCTACATGTTTTTGGTGCACACTTGGTAGGAGTGAAAGTGTGGAGAGGAGCAGGGTTTTTCTGCCTTTGCTTGTCCGAGCCGGTGCAGAGTGATGGATCCTGGCGAGCAGTTTTATCCACCAGGCGCAGTGGCGGAGCCAGGGGGGGGCCAGTGGTGGCCTTGGCTGCAGTAAATTAATATTTGTTCACTCCCGTCATTTGAGGAAACTAAACTTTAAAGCAATATAACACCTACAAAGCATAGTTTCTTCAAATTACAAGGGTGGCCAGTTTACATATATTTATGTTGGCGGCCATCTTGGCTTTTTAAGAGGCAACACAGTTTTTCATGGTGACCTTTCTCACATTTAACTGCAGTCAAACACCAAACAGGAAGTTGGTACCTCACTTATTTTTTTAAGTATTCATGCTCACAACACCAAAACATGGAGAGTATTTTCAATTCCCCACTTGGCTCTCCGATGGAGGACAATAAATAGTCATGGAGTCTGTTAGCAGAACTTTATTATTATCACAAAGTTTATTTAACAACTTGTAGGAACTTGTACCTTCAGGATTTATTTGATCAACAACTCATTCACACACAGAGCAGACGGTGTCCAGCGCTGACAGTCGGCTGGATCCACTTCATTTTTTACTCTCACACACCTGACAAACAACAGATTAGAGTCTAAACGATCGATCCCAGCACTCCCAGCACTCCCAGTGCTTCCTTCTCTCTATTTACAACTTGGCAGTGGTTTTGCTTTAAAAATAAAAAGCCAGTTTAGGTGAGTTTGTTTGTGGCACAACTCAAGGAGGCTCGTCATTGATACAAAAATATAGTACAGCACTTTTCTTGTCATAGCAAACATTCATACGTGTCCATTATTGACCCAATCCGATCACACGAAACACAAACAGCTGCACGAAGTGAACACAGGAGTGACACCGAGCGCAACGCTGGTTTGTGACCACAGTTAAACTCATTTACAGACAGCACGTGGACCACCAGACACTTCAGCACAAAACGTACGAGTTTCTTTAATCTACAGCCAAAGAGTTGTACAAACTTAAAAAATACAATTAAGAACTTCATCAGCAAACCAATGAAGGAATTTGACTGCATCAACCTGATTCCAGAAGAATTCACGAGCTTGTAGTTTGGGACACATTTCAGATCGGTGGAACTCGAATCATTTTTATTCTTCACTGGTTTTAGATCTGAACATTCAGGCCTGTGGAAGATTTCTGTCACCGGCAGAAAACGCTCAAAACTGAATCAGCGACACTCGCATGAAGAGTTTGAGAACCCTGGCAAAGAATGTGGGACATGTTGAGGACTTCGTAGCTGTCCACCGCTCCAGTCAGAGAGGTGCACAGGTGTTGAGATGAACTCCAAAGTCAGATGTTAGCAGGTGTCATTCGATGTTTTTGACCGGTGCAAAAAGAATTACAGTCATGCTGTGATACACTCCTGGCTTTTCAAAATAAAACGTAAAAGGATCAGCTGAAAGCATTTAATTAACAGAAATAATAAAGCTCTTTTCTTAATGTCACTTAAAATGTAAAAACAACAAAATGCCAGTTTGTCCTCCAGCCTCTCTCCTAAGAAACTATCACGTACTCTCTTGAACACGATCCTTCTTCCTGAAGACCTCAGGGCTTCCAGTTGTGAGAACTCTGATGACACAGTTATCTGTGGACGTTCACGGACGACCACAGGTGGATCACTCCCTCAGATGATTCTGAGCAAAGACAATTGTTCAAAGGTGATTAGAAACAAAGCGTGCAGTGGTGTGCACCCAGCAGCAGGTTTCTACACGTCCTGCCTGCAGTCGACGCCCCACAGACCTCAGTTTCCAGAAGACCAAACTCTGTCCCAGCAGGCCACCGTGCGTCTCCGTCAGACACCGGGCCGTGTTCATGACGGGTGCAGGCTTTGGACAGAAACGTACGAGGCCATTTTAACACATCACAGACAGAGATTCAGCCACGTGGATGTCTCGGAGCGCATGTCATCAAGACAAGTAGGATGTCCATGTGCTTCTGCAAGGGGAGTCCATTCATCCATGGTCTTTTGCTTTTCTGTGGCTATGGGCGAGGCCAACAGGTCAAGGAGGGACACCCAGATATCCTTCTCCCCAGTCACACCCTCCAGCTCCTCCTGCAGGAATCCCAAGAACTCAAGGTGGTCCCAGTCCAGCAGGTTCTGGGTCTGCCCTGAGATCTGCTTCCAGTGGGATGTGCTCAAAAAGATGATGCTCCTCTGAAGGGAGGAGCCCAGGAGGCATTTTATTCAGATGCTCAAAGCCCCTCAGCGGTCTCCTCTGGATGTAGAGGAGCACTCCTCACCTTCTCTCTAAGGCTGAGATGGCCACCCAACAGAGGAAGCTTGTTTCAGCAGCATATATCCAGGATCTTGTTCTTCTGGTCACGGTCCAAACCTTGGGACCACAGGTGAAGGTTGGAACGTAGACAGACCAGTCAATCCAGAGCTTTGCCTTTTGGTTCAGCATGACAGACATGAGCAACACCCTCACTGCTGTGGATGGAGCCCTCAGATCCATTAACCCCCCTCAGGTTTTAGGAGTCTGTCGGGTCGACATGGTATCAAGATGCCAGTGGGCGTAGATTACTCAGCTGAAGTGTCTTTGAGTGGTAGGAGCAGTGGTCGGAGGAGAAAGTGTGAAAGCAGCATCTAGGATGAATCGAGCCGTTGTCTCTGCTCGAGTCTTATTCCCAGTCTCGTCTCTTCGTAGCAAGGTATTTGTCAGATGACCTCGCCCGCAAGAGGCACTCCATTGGAGCCAGGTCTAGGAGGAGGAGCTTGCTGACAAGTGTCTGGTGGTTGAACCTCTCCTCCCGGGGCTCAGCCAGGCTGTGCCGAAGGGAAGTTTAGGAAGCCACCTCCATGTGGGCCCACCACATGCAGTCTGATGAAGGTTGGGGGCAGCCGAGGCCGGGGCCCTGGACATTCTGATCTTTGGTGATACAAAGTGAGGGAAGGTTCGTCAGTGGAACTTGTGTCAAGGGAATGTGTATTATTTCACTCACCATGCTCCATAATTGTCCCTGCTCTTGATCTGTTCTTGTGAATGATATGAAAATGTTCCATGATCCTGACTCTGTCTTCATGTGACGGGACAGCAGGAGATCACTCTGTTATCCTCAAGGTCTGATTGATACGATTACAGTGACGTCTTTCTTCTAGAGTCCTTGAGAGCTGCTGGCTCCCAGAGTTCCTCCTGCTTCTGACTGCAGCTGGGTTCTGATAGAGCTGGACGGGACGGGCTGGAAGTTTCTACAAAACTGAATTTTCTGTTCAGGAAGTCAGAACGGGTCAGATCCTCAGTCAGGTGAGGCTCTGATGATCAGTGTGTACTTGACACACTGATCTTTTGTTCTCCAAAGCTTTGTAGTAAATCTGATGAAGCTTACACCTGGTTGTTTTGGAAATCGCTTTTTTACACAACGCATGTTCAGTAAGAGGCTCCTGGGACTTGTACAGGGCAGGAAGTCCAGGATTGTGCTCCCCAAGGTTCTTGGCGTGGGTCAATGAGGCAAGGTCAATGAAAATTCCCCCGTCGTACAGTGAAGCTTCAAGTTTCTGTAGATCCACAGTCTATGTACAATGACAGAACAGTCCAAGCTGCCAGAAACAGTCTGTCGCCAGCATGCAGTGTCCAGTGTCGGCTCAAACAAACAGTAGTTCTCCAACCAGCTCATCTTTTCCTTTTGAGTCTCTTCTCTCCTTCACCACCTCCTCATTCTTCAGGTGCAGCACTCGCGCTCCACACGAGAAAAGAACGGGGAGGGGGAGGGCAGCGACGTGGAGGTAGAGGGCTCGGCTGAGGAGGAGGACGAGGCAGTGGAGGCAAGCAGGGAGGGGTAGGGACTCACTTTGTTAATGTTGACGTATGTGGTGTTGAGCAGGACGTAATGCTCCCCGCTGAAGCTGGAGAAGATGGCGGAAATACTTGACACCAGTTCGGAGAAAGATGGCCGCCGCTCGGGCTTCGGGTGCCAAGACTCGATCATCACCGTGTAGCTGCAGGAGGAGAAGAGAGGCGTCAGTCAAGGAGCCGGCAGAGGCTGCAACCTCCAACAAACACGTTGCCTTCATGAGGCAGAAAAGAGACGTAGCCGGCGCTGAAATAAGCAAGGCCTTCTCTGAAGAACAGAAACAACGACTGGAGCTTTAAAGTGAGGTCACGCGCAGTCTAGAAGAAATAAAACAGTAAAAACAAATATAATCGCCTGCTCTCAAAATGGAAAAGCAATACAGTGTAGTTTTGCCTGTGTGTGTTTGTTTCTTTGTCTGTTAGCAAAATATCTCCTGAACCACTGGTTGGATTGTAATGAAACTTTTAGAACATTGGATGGACGTCTACAACTGATTACAACTTTGGGTCAGCACACTTCAGCATGGCTCTCACAGCTAACAAGGCTTAGCCAACACAAAGAGGCTAAAACACAGTGAAGTTTATAGACATGGCGCTAACATTTGATTTGGTAGTAGTTGAGAGTCATCCCCGGCACATGCTCCAAGCGTTGCATAAGATCTTTACTGAAAACCTTGAATGAAAGTGAAAACTTGAATATGTTTTCCTCAGTGCTTAATTTGTAAACTAAACGATGCTGGAACACAAATACCGGTAGTCACTTTACTCAAAATTCAAAATTTTGAATAAAGTAGACACCATTTCCTGAATTCTGGTGCATTTTAACGGGTTGTTAAACATCTACTTTACCTATACGAGTAAACACTTGATTCCATAATTATTTTAGAGAGCAACAAGAAGAAGCCTGACCAACAGCTCCCCCTGTATGAATAGAGCACGCTCAGCTTCTCTCATGCATCCATCTCCACTGCCTTCATGCGCTTCAGTTCTCCGTTGTTTAGTTGTACAATGAGAAGACTTTTTTTATGAAAGTAAACTGGACGGTCTTTTCAACATTCTGATCTGTTATTGGGACAAATTTGCGTCGTTGTTTTGATACATGATGTACATCACATGATTACCCATCAAACATTTCTCTCATATTTTTAATAAATAATCATAATTTTATCAATGACCCACTTAAACTGTAAAATTGATTTTCAGTTTAGTTGTTCTTGTTTAATTATATTTTTGTTATTTTAATTAAATTGTCCATGAGTGAACTTTTAGGGGCGGAGCTTTTTTAAGGGTAGACCCAGAAATACTTCCTTGAAGGAGCAGCTCAGATGTGACGTTAGGAAGCTCGTTATGTTTAAAGTGGGTGTTGATGTCATTATTTTCAGATACCATGTCCAATATAAGTTTTATTTGTTCAAGGCAGTCACATGTTTATAACTTTATAATTAGTAAGCCTGAGAGTTCCCGGATCCTGTTCCGGCTCAGGTTCAGCCCTGGTTCACAGAACCTGTTTTTATAGATTTGTGTCTCTGTAGTGTGAACGTTTCGCTGCATCTCTTTAATCAGCCGACGGTGAAGGATGCTCTCCTCTCTGGTGTAGAGGAACTCCATCTTGAGCTGATGTCTGAAACACGGCAGGTAATCCTGGCTGGAAGCTTCTGACAGCCTCCAAAGATGAGCTCCATGATCCCATCAGGCTCCAGAGGGGGTCTTGCTTTTTATCGTTCACCCCCACACAAACCTTTGATAATCTCTTCATTCCATAATACGCTCCAATTATCACACGTCCACGTATCTGTGTGTGCAACGCCCTGAGGAGCATCAGCAGCGAGGAATGAGAGGAATGTTCGCAGATATTCATCATTCCTCATGCTCTCTCTGTTCTGCCTCCCACCTGAACCCCCCCAGGTTCTATAAACCCACCTTTACATTCAGTCTGAACATTAACGAGCCGCGCGCCGATGTCTCTGAGGGGTCTGAACAGGGAACGGTGTGGTTTTAGAGAAGAGTGTGTTTCTGGACTGGAGAAGGTAAACCTAAATGTTTTTGGTGCGAGATATTCCAGTGAGGAGGAGTTCCACTGTGGAGAAGAACAGGGGGGGGTTCTTGTCCGAGGTGGAGACAGATCCTGGAGAGAGGAGGGGGCCACTTTATCTACAGCCAGGTGCAGTGGAGGAGCCAGGGGGTGGCCACTGGGGGCCTAGACCACCATAGATTAATCTTGTGTCACTCCAATCATTTTTAAGAAACTAAACTTTTAAGCAAGATAAAACTAGAAAGCAAAGTTTCATTAAATGATGCGGGGGTGGGGGGGTTGCATATGTTTATGGTGGTGGTCCATAAAGTTGTGGGGTCAAACCAATCATATGTGACATCATGAGATATGAGAGTGCTGGGAGTGACTCTCAGCTACTACCATAGCAGCCATTAGCTCAGTCTCTACATTTAACTGAGTTATAGTCATTTTTGTGTCGGCTCATTTGGTTTAGCTGTGGCGGCCATCTTGAAATGAATTGCCTCCAACAGTGAACCAGCTATAGATGAGTTTCCAGTGAGTACTTTCTAAAAGATTCATTGAAATCTGTCGAGTGGTTCTTGGGATATTTTGCTAACAGACAAACATGTAACAGCACTAAGGTTTGCACGGAGCAGCATTCTGAGTATGCGCTGTGAAGGACTCTGAGCCGCTACGACAATCGTGTGTTGCCAGAAAGTCCACCTCAGCAGAGCTGCTCCTGAGGGGAACCTCTGGAGCAGGTGTCTGGCAGCGGGACGACACAAACAGAACCAGTTTAACCAGTTTCTATTAAACTTGTAGTAAACAAAGACGTGATCTGTGTGTGAGGTGGTTTCCAGTTGGTGTGACGATGCAGTGGTTTTAGAGTCTTCGCAGCTCGTCCCCCCTGCCGCCCGCGACGAGCCGAAGCTCAGCTGTGAGGACATCCCTCACGCTAACCGAGCCGTGACGTGCACACTCACAGGCTGTCGGGGCAGAACTCGGGCTGCAGCAGCCTCCTCCCCTGCAGCAGGAACACCGTGATGTCGAAGGAGTTCACGTCCGAGTATGGAGGGGCTCCGCGGGTCATCAGCTCCCACAGCAGCACCCCGAACGACCACTGTGGGGAAAGCATCCCATTACCCTCCAACGTCTCACAACCCAACAAACGCCATGACACAAACGTGTTAGAAAGAAGTTTCTGAGCTCTTCTCACACAGACGCACCTTTTCTCCTCGTTCAGCAGTTTTTGGTGCATGTCATCGAGTCACGCATCAAAACGTTCGGCTCGTTCAGAACGTTCCTGCTGGGACTTTTGGTGTTTGTGAAATTTTGACTTTTTCAAACATTTAGCTTTGTCGGCCATGTTTTTCTCATTGAAAAAGGACGGAGCTGTTTACAACCTGTTGCTGCTCATTTCAGCTTTTTCCTGCTAATTTTCTGCTTTTTGTTTTTTCAGCTTCTTTCTGACCTGTACTATAACAGACATGTACTACAGTAGACCTGTACTATAACAGACATGTACTATAACAGACCTGTACTATAACAGACATGTACTACAGTAGACCTGTACTATAACAGACATGTACTA
>NC_056507.1:1361530-1365816 GCF_014905685.2 Nematolebias whitei
AACAGACATGTACTACAGTAGACCTGTACTATAACAGACATGTACTACAATAGACCTGTACTATAACAGACATGTACTACAGTAGACCTGTACTATAACAGACCTGTACTATAACAGACCTGTACTATAACAGACCTGTACTATAACAGACCTGTACTATAACAGACCTGTACTATAACAGACATGTACTACAGTAGACCTGTACTATAACAGACCTGTACTACAGTAGACCTGTACTATAACAGACCTGTACTACAGTAGACCTGTACTATAACAGACATGTACTACAGTAGACCTGTACTATAACAGACCTGTACTACAGTAGACCTGTACTATAACAGACCTGTACTATAACAGACCTGTACTACAGTAGACCTGTACTATAACAGACCTGTACTATAACAGACCTGTACTACAATAGACCTGTCCTATAACAGACCTGTACTACAATAGACCTGTGCTATAATACTAGACCTTTGGTCTCACCTGTCCAAAGATCACTGCTCCTTAAGTCGTGTGGTTTGTTCAGATACAGCTGAGCAAACCTTAGCTGAGCTTCCATGTCTGTTTTGAGGAAAGATGTCTCCTGACAACTTGTCTCTACAAGCTATGGTTGGTAGTCTTTCTCTAAATGTCCTGTCATGAACTTTAATGTTCGACATCCTAAAAGTTAACTTCTGTAAATCAGTTTCTTTCAGCTGCTTCCATCTTCGGGGATCACCACAGCGAGCTGCCTCACATGAAAGATTTGGCAAACACTTGACACCAACTGCCCTTCCTGACACTCGAACCCTTAACTCAGGATTACAAGACGGCGGCACTGACCACCAAGTTACCCCAGTTGTTTTTAAATGTTAAGGTCTGTAAAGGAGTTTTTAACTTCTTGGACTTCCTGGGACTATGGGACAACTGCCAACTCATCCTCGATGCAAAATGGTGCATTCTTTGAGGAAATCCTTTTGCCTCTTTTCTTTCATGTCAGAAATTTAGACTAAAATCATCAGAAGTTGAGAAAATATTTTTGTGGTCGTTTTGGTCAAACCTCACAAATAATAGGCCTTATGTTTTATGTTTTTACTCCCTCCAGAACACTTCAGATGTCTGTGAGGGTGTTCACGTTTGCCGATGATACAGTAATTATGTGTTTGATTAGCAGCATCTAGCTGCAACGTATCCATCTAATTTCTACAGAGACAGCACAGTGGAGCTAGGTTTTGGTCTTGGTTAGTATTTTCATGACAAACCACAAACATGGCAGAGTGCTCACCACGTCGGACTTGGTGGTGAACTTGTGAGTCTGCAGACTCTCCAGAGCCATCCATTTGACGGGCAGCTTGACTCCACTCTTGTTGTGGACGCTGTAGTACTCTTTGTCATAGACGTCTCTGGCCAGGCCAAAGTCGGCCACTTTTACTGTGTAGTTCTCATCCAGCCTGTCAGGACAAAGACGAGGGACACTTTGTGACACCTTTGAAACCAGTTGTCTCGTATCACTCGTCAGTTCTCAGGTGTCAGACCCAACACAAGACTAAAACTGTTACACACTCAAACAAACAAGGGAACTGCTCAAACAGAGAAAAATAAACATTTCTGAACTGTCTTGCACATTTTCATTATGGCTGAGTATGAAACTTTACTTCTCTCTGATCACAGAACAGTCTACACGTCAAACCAGGAAGTACACTTCACATGCTTTAATACACAGTCAGTTAACGTGACGTACTGGGTCAGGTTCTGCAGGGATGGAGGAGGTATCGCTGTAAGGTAGATTTTAGCTTTGGGTTCTTTTGAACCAAACTGGTTTCATGACTCAGGAGGAAACAGCTGTGTTCCTTTTCCACCGCTCCTACTCAGCCCTACTCTGCTCAGATCGGCTCTTTACACGTCGCATTTCCACCGCACCTCAGGACCGGTTCTGGAGGTGTGTCCAGAGTCCAAAATCCTGCTGATGAACTTTAGTTCACCATTAAGAGTGAGAGTTCTGCGATGAGTTAAACTCAAAGCAGTCTGCTCCTCAGAACAATAATGTTAAATTATTATTTTTAAATATGAATGTTTCTGTTCGTGTGTTGGTCTGTCTCTCCTTCCTGTCCTCTCAACCAGCCGGTCAAAGCAGATGGTCTCTTGTCCTGAGCTGGTTCTGCTGGAGGTTTCTTCCTGTTAAAGGGAGTTTTTCTTCCCACTGTCTCCACTGTGCTTGCTCAGGATGGGAGACTGCAACGAAGCCAAGATTCAACTTGTCTGCTGGATTCCTTAGATAGAGAACTTTACTAATTGGCTTTTATGTGAATGTTCCTGTAAAGTCCCTGAGACAACTTTGTTGTGATTTGATGCTTTATAAATAAACTGAATTGAAATGTTAATTTATTTTAAATATGAATATTTCTGTTCAGTGCCCTGAGACGACTTCTGTTGTGACTTGGAGATTCATAAATAAACTGAATTAAATCTGATGAACCAGATTCTACAAAAACATCTTTATTAAAATTCTATATTTTTCTTCATCATTTGATGTATTTGCACTTGTGTCTACTTTTATTGTTCAATATGTGCTTTTGTTTCTTGTATACAGATTATTTTATTTTAGTGATTTAAAGTTTAATTCTTGTTTTGTGGTCTGTTCATCTGTGCGTTAGAATAAAGTTGAACTAAAGGCCGTGTCTCTTCTTTAAACATGTTGGAGGGAAAAGTTCCTGAGATCCAATAATTTTGTCTTTTTCTGATTTTTCAGCTGAGTTAACTTTAATTAACAGATTATTTAATAAAGTCAAAGTGAAAACAGGATTTCATGATAAAGCCGGCACCGTTGATTTATTTTTAATCTTCACTGATAAAACAACATTTTTTATACATAAAATGTTTTAAAAAATAAAAGTTTCCACCCTCCGTCCCGGTAGACCCGTCTGCCGGGGCCCGGACCCCGGCCTCGCGTGCTTCAACGGGTCGGCAGCTCGAATGATCCTCCGCGGTGACTCAGCTCCTCTGAATTTTGTCTTCGGTCACCAAAAACAACAAACGCCTGCACTTCAGCGTTAAACACGGTGTTGTCATTATTGCTTTTAAAATCTTACAAATAGGTCGAGCCGCTGCTCCCAGTTCAGAGAAATTGCAAATGGCGGATCGGGGAAAAGTTTCTGAGAGATCCAGTGACTCCGCCCCCTGACCAATCAGTGACCGACAGTGTTCTGACGTCACGTTTAGGTGCCGACTCAGCTCGAACGGTCCCACCAGAGAAGCAGGGACACAAAAGGGCCGAATCAGCTAAAAAGTTCTGGTGGAGCAGCGCTGAAACCGGGGCGAGCTGAGCAGAGTTGGGGCCGAGTAGGAGCGGTGGGAAAGAGGCGTTGGAGGGACCTGCAGGTTTACTTCTGCACAACAGTCAGCCCACGGCCAGCGTGACATCACTTGTTCACGTGACCTTCACCCTCCATCAACAAGTAAGGACTTTGTAGTGAGAGTCTGAAGGAACCTACAAACCTTTTCGGTCCACTTTGTCCTGAACACGTTCAAAGACAGGCTCACGTTGGACACCAGCAAGCGTTGCGTAGCTTCTGTCTGTTTCAGAAGAGCTAATGCAGTTTCTAATGGGACTGGAAGAGCATTCGCTTTACTCAGTCAACGAGTATGCATGGAGCCGTCACGTCATCGCTCCAGAGTCCCTGCTGATCCAAGCAAGGGCCTGATGGCGTTTTAGCAAGAGTTAAATCAGCTCTTAACAAACAAAGTAAAACGGTTTCATTCAGCCATAGTCCACGTGTTGAAACAAACAAATAGAAATGGCAAAAATGAGGAAACGAGATATCAGGTGAGTCAAAAAGGCAGTGATAAAAAGCTGAAATGAGCTACAGGCTCCACACTGAAGGTTTTGCTCAGTCTGAACTTAAGTTCATGCAAAAATGAAACTGAACGTCCAGAGGACCAGACGTAACTTTTTGAGATTTTTCTACCTGGATTATTGAGCATGCATCTGGATATTCATGCTAAAATGTTTTCATGTGTAAAATATATTCCTGGGCAGCACGATGGCACAGCTGGTAGAGCTGCTGCCTCTCAGCGAGAAGGTCGCTGGTTCAAATCCCAGCCAGGGACCTTTCTGGGTGGAGTCTGCATGTTCTCTCCGTGCTGCGTGGGTTTTCTCCAGGTACTCCAGTTTCCTCCCACAGACTAAAAACATGCAAGTTAGGCTGACTGGTAACTCTAAACTGTCTCTAGGAGAGAGAGAATGGTTGTTTGTCTCTGTGTCCCTGTGATGGACTGAGACCTGTCCAGGTGTCCCTGTGATGGAC
>NC_056507.1:1365826-1377467 GCF_014905685.2 Nematolebias whitei
TGTGATGGACTGAGACCTGTCCAGGTGTCCCTGTGATGGACTGGAGACCTGTCCAGGTGTCCCTGTGATGGACTGAGACCTGTCCAGGGTGTCCCTGTGACCCAAAATGGAAGAAGTGGGTAAAATGGATGGATGGAAGTATAATCCTCAAAACTAGGCTCGAGTCTTCAGGCCCGTCCTTCCTAAACCTTCTGTGAACATAGCTTAGAGCAAAGGTTTGTCTTCCAGACTTTGCTCGCTCTTCTTAAGTTTGGTTTTGTGTCCTGCTGAACTCTTTCTGCCACAGTGAATCTGTGTGAAACGTTCATTTAACACCATGTGACTAAACATGAGCTCACATGCAGTTCCTGGCGGCCAGGTCTCGGTGAACAAACTTCTTGCTGGCTAGATACTCCATCCCTCTGGCCACCTGCAGTCCGAAGCCCATCAGGTCCTTCACCGTAGGGTTCTGCAAGACATTCACCATCTTTGTTTTATGCATCGCGACCGGGAAAACCTTCAGTGTTCACATGTTTAAAACGGCGGGCTCTCTTACATGTGCCTCATCGCGGATGAAGTTGCGCAGGTCGCCATGCTTCATGTAGGGCAGAACCACCAGGGGTGACCCCTCTGGTGGAAGACAAATACCCAGCAGAGAGAGGACATTGGGGTGGCTGAAGTCCTTCATGATGATGCCCTCCTTTAGGAACTGGGACACCTCCTCCAAGTCTGTGATGCCTTTTAGACAAAAACAGAGCTCCAGGTTAAGGAAACATCATGAATTCAAATGAACTGTCTGGATTTTGACATAAAAACTCTTAAAAACCAGCAGATGGAGAGCTGCAGGAATGATATTTGTAAAAACATAGTTTTATTTGTAATGTTCTGACATCAGTGTTAAGATCGCTCCTTGGATGTCTTTGGGGACAGACCATGATGGCGGGAGCGTAACTCGAAAAATAAATAACAACACCCACATCCATTTGCCAAATGCATCTCTGCTTCTGGCGTCTTGCACTTTAGCCTCTCTGACTCAGCTGTAATCCGGTTAGACGGAGGCTCTTTGGGTGCACGATTAGCGTTCAGCTGAGGGTCCGAGCCGAAGATAGATAGACACAACGGGCCACAGTTTGAAAAGCTTTCAAAGTTACAGAAAACAATCCATTTTACTGTAAAGTTACTACAAAATTAACCCCTTTCTCATGATATTGCTCATGTTTGCTCATGATTTTGGTCATTTCTCTTCCAACCAAGTGTCTCGAGACCATTAAACTAAGATAAAAGCATCAAATCGTGCCCATAAAGTTGAATTCAAATTGATTAAAAATAGGTTCAGGTCCCAGAGGACTGGACCGGACCGGTCTACTGTAGTTGTTGGTTCCCTGCGACCGCATGTGTTGCTCCAGCATCAATCTCCCTGCTCCGGCTGACAGGTTACAAGATTAGCCTGGGGCCTGATGTCGTCCAAACCGCTGAGCGCTCATTCATCCCCATTAGCTGGAGATGAAAGGGATTCCGGCTCCGCTCAGATGGGGTCCGTAATACGACTGGAGGCGGTGTGATCCAATACAGTGAGGAGACAATCCAGTGTAGGCAGATGAAGAAAGGAGTGACTTACTGTGGGTGGACACGAACACGTCTGGACACGCGTGATGAGAAGTCTGATTGTTTGTCGTCATGGAAAAACGTAAGCAAAGCTACCCTCCATTCTGTGGTCTACATGAGTACAGAAGCATCTAATCCTTAATGGGCGTTCAAATCAAATAACTATCACCTCTGGTGAGCAAAAACACGACGTGTTCAACTGTGTCTTCATCGGTTTGATGAAATCCAAAGCCAGTGGGTGAAACTAGCTACCTCTCATAGTTCAGGGGTTTGTAAAACCAGTAAGAACGTGAACAATCATCGTCTTTATGCTTCATCCATCCATCATCTTGACCTGCTTCCTCCTTTTCAGCTTGCGGGGGTCACTGGTGTCCACATCCAGCTTTGATGATTACCACATCGTTTTAGACTAGTTTATGTTTAATCGGGCATTTTTGTTGTAGATTTGCTGATTTGTGTGGGACTGTTGCATCATCTAGGTTTGGTCCAGGTTCAGCTGTAGAAGATCTGACATTTGACTTGAGAATATTTTGGTTTACAGAGAAGCTCGAGGTCCATTTAGTGGAAACAAGCGGTGCACCGATGCCCCCCCACCCCCCACTCCGTTGCTCGGGGATTTGAATAGTTGGGGATTGTATTTTTGGAGACGAGTGTTTTTCTGGACTGGAAGTGAACAGTTGAACAGAAATTATACTGCGTGTTAGAATAGAGGTCAGTGGGGGCTGTGACCGCCATAGATTCTTCTTCAGACCCCCCCCCCACCCCACAATTGTTTGAGGAAACTATACTTTTAAGCAAAGTAAAAACTAGAGAGCATTGTTTCCTCAAATGATTGTGTGGTCAGTGAAGAGTTGGGAGGCGTTTGTGCAGATCGTCGTTTCTTGTCTCTACTTGACCGACTGGATGTGGTTCAGGGCTGCAGAGGAGCTTATCAGCAGTGCTTGGAGAAAAGTGGGGTTCTCCCTGGACAAGTTGCCAGTCCTGGCAACCCTGGCAATCTGTCAGGGCAACCGGACAATCGTGCCTGCACACATTTACATCCAGAACCAGTTTAGAACAGCCAGTTAACCCAACGTGCAGGTTTCAGTGTGGAAAGCTGGAGTCTGGAGGAAAGCTACCCATGCCCTGCAAGAACATGCAAACTTCTTGCAGAAAGGTCTTGATGAACCAAGAACCGTATTGCTCCACCTTGCAGAGCTGATTTAATGTGTGGGGGGGTTTGGTTGTTGCTCACAGCCACCAAGATGTTTACAAGATGATTTGCAGTTCAGGAGTCACAACATGTATGCCGACTCTGAAAGCTCCCCTCCAAACCCTGCTGGCTGGACCTGCTCCTCATCTCTTCATCACTCCTTTCATCAGATGTTTAACCGTCATCAGTACGACTGACCTGCTGAACACAAAGAGCTACTTACGGTTCAAAGACTTGACGGCACAGTGCTGCTTCTGTCCTTCTGGCTCGAGCAGCGTTCCGTGGAAAACACAGCCGAAGTGTCCTGCGGGTTCCAACACGACGCACAGCGTTAGTCAGAGTCAGTCAGCATCAGGAGTTTCAAGAGCTCTTGTTCAAACCTGTGAAAAAGTCCCATAAAACCTGCTTTGGACCCACACAGGAGGCATGCTCCCATTCCACACTCGTATATGAGATGCATCACTTCCTGCCTCGGTGACGGGGAACGTAAAGGAGGCAGTCTCCCTCACCGTTACCCGTGACCCCCATAAACCAGCCAGGGAGCAGGCCCTCTGTTTGTTAAGCAGTAATTTTACAATTATTTACAAGAACTCTCAGTCCCTGGAGCGCACGGACCATTACCAGGGCTCTGTGTTGGTCAGTAAATCTGAACCCTCGTCTGATCTGAGCCTCAGTTATGATTTACTGACAGAAAACCCGTCAATGGACACGACTGTGTAGCAGCAGCTAACGCAGTTAGCGTGGAGAACGAGAGCAGTCAGCGTTCTACATTTCTGGGAGAGATTGAGTCGGAGCGTCTGGTGTTTTGATGGGCAGAAAGAAGACGACTGCTGAACGTGTTCCACCCCATGAACTCTTCAGGTACAATCAGCCGAACTCTGTAACCAGAGCAAAGCTTTGTCCCTGGACACCTCACTTAGCAACCTCTGAGTTATTGTTCGTGAAGCGTTCACTCTACTGTGACCCATTTCTCTTCTGTACATTTTTCAGCATCTTCGTCCCGCAGTTTTCAGCTGTTTCAACAAATCATGAATCAAAACGTTCGGCTCTTCCAGGACAATCCTGCTCTGACTTTTGGTTTTGGTGCAACTTTAGCTTTTTAAAATATTTAGCCTTTTCTGCCATTTTGTTCTCACAGAAAATGAACTGAGCTCATTTGACCTCCTTCACATCTTTAGACGTGTTCACAACCTTTTACTGCTCCTTTCACACTTTGTTCTGCTTCAGCTGCTTTCAGCTTCCTGCTGAAAATTTAAACTGTTTTCAGCTACTTTCAGATAACTTCAGCTGTTTTGTGCTCCTTTCAGATTCTTTCAGCTAACTACAACATTTTTGCACTTCTTTTAACTTCTTTCTGCTCCTTTCAGATTATTTATGCAAGTTTCATCTTTTTCTGCTATTTCAGCTTCTATTTAGCTGTTTTATGTTAATTTTAACCTTTTCAACTAATTCCACACTTTTTGCACTCATGTCAACTTGTATCAGCCTAATTCAGTAAAAATGGGCGGCTGTGTCTGAGCGGTTAGAGCAGTCGTCCTCCAATGGAAGAGTTGGGGGTTTGATTCCACCAGCAGTCACATGCTGAAGTGTCCCTGGGCAAGACACTGAACCCTCATTGTCTCTGATGTGTGTCCCATCGGTGTCTGAATGTGATAAAGCTCTGATTATTCTTTGTACAGATCTAGTAGAGAGCTGTATGAATGAGTAGATGATTGTTGTAAGGAGCTTTAAGTGTCTGGATGAGATAGAAAGGAGCTGTATAGGTACAGTCCATGTGCTCTCTCCACCTCCTTCTGGTGATTTCAGCCTCTTCCTGCTTTTTTTATGCTAATTTCAGCTTTTTTCCAGACAAATTCCTCTTTTTTGTGCTTATTTCTGCTAATTTATTACTTAACTCAGCAAAAATGTGTTCTTTCCACTTTCTTCTGTTAATTTAGGCTTGTTCTTTCATTTCAGCTACAATTGCACCTGTTTTTTAAACTAATTTCAGCTGTTTTTCAGCAAGTTCTTCACTGCATTTTGACAGGAAATGCAATTTCTCCAGTTGCGTTAGTGTTTGTCTTTAAGTTTTTTTATTGGATTTTTCTTGTGCCTTTTGTTGAACTGCATCTCCTGTTTAGGACATGGGGGGTGTTTCCAGACTGGTGTGTGGGGGCAGGACTGAAATGAGTGCTCTGCTCTCCAATCCCATCTCTGCAGATGCTGAAGGTGTTGGATTACTTCAGTTTAAACCGAGAATATTAGCTGTGAACAAATCATCACATGGCACTGTGAAAGACGAGCACCCAAAGCTGCAGGCCTCAGAGGAAAAAGAAACAGGAGAGGAGCATACATGCTTTATTGGAAGGTTGGGGTCTATCCCCTCCAAGATCCTTAAATCAGGTCTGTGGGTTGGTATTCAAATGCAGCAAATGTGTGTGATTCTGTTTTTGGTGAAAGGGGCAGATTTCAAGGACCAGCGCAGGCTGCACAGAGCCGGGCTTCAGCTCTTTGTGATTCAAAAACAGACTGGAATTTGTCAAAGACATCAGAAAGTTCCCAAACATGAAAAGAACCTGAGGTCAGAAGAGTCCAAACCTGAGCTCAACTCATCGAGGACAAACCCAGCACCTCCTGTCATGCTGAGAACACGACCAGTGAAGCATGGTGGTGGTGGTATCATGCTGTGGGATGGTTCTATGTTAGCAGGTGCTGCACCGGTGCAGCTGCTCAGTGTAAAGAAACAAGGTAAATAAACAGAAGGTACACCGATGCCCCCATCGTTGAAGAATTTCAACAATGAATGTAGTTTTGGAGACGAGTGTTTTTCAAGTGGGAGCCGACCATCAGCTCCCTCATCAAGAAGGCCCAGCAGAGACTGCACTTCCTGCGACAGCTGAAGAAGGCCAAGCTGATGGTGCAGTTCTACACGGCCATCATGGAGTCCATCCTCAGCTCCTCCATCACGGTGTGGTACGCCGGGGCCACTGCCAGGGACAGACTCAGACTGCAGCGCGTTGTGCGCTCAGCTGAGAAGGTGATCGGCTGCAGCCTTCCATCCCTCCACGACCTGTACGTCTCCAGGACTGTGAGGCGAGCAGGTCGGATCACAGCTGACCCTGCTCACCCTGCACACGGACTGTTCGAACCACTCCCCTCAGGCAGGAGGCTTCGGTCCATTCGGACCAGAACCTCCCGCCATAAGAACAGTTTCTTCCCCTCTGCTGTTGGACTCCTGAACACTCATAATGCTACCTCATAACTTCTGCTTTGGTCACATTACATCTGTATTATAACTGAATACTCCATCTGTACTGTTCTCTAAGCTTTTTATTGTTTTCTATTGTATGGGTGTACACATGGTTATGTTATGTTTTTAATTTTTACTTTGTTTTACTTTATTACTATTCACACCTTATGTAGAAGCAAATTCCTAGTTTGTGAACCTCGTTCACTGACGTGGCGATAATAAACTGATTCTGAATGAACTGAACAGAGGATGAAGTGAACCTAAATGTTTTTGGTGCAAGACATGCAAGAGGGGAGGAGTTACACTGTGGAGAAGCACAGAGGGAGGTTTTGATTTATTTTTCAGAAACAGCTCAGAGTGATGGATCTTGGAGAGGAGGGAAACATTTCATCACCACCAGGTGCAGTGGAGGAGCCAGAGGGTGGCCAATGGTGGCCTTGACCACCATACAGCAATCTTCAGCCACCATTTGAGGAAACTATACTTTTAGGCAAAATAAAAACTATAAAGTATAGTTAGTTTCATCAAATGATAGGAATGGTAGAGTTACACATATTTATATACATACATATACTGTATGTATATATACAGTATATGTATGTATATATATGTATACATATACATACATATACATATATGTATATATATATATATATATATATATATATTATATACATACATACATACACATACATATATATACATACATACATACACATACATATATATACATACATACATACATATACATACATATATACACATACATACATATATATACATACATATATACATATACATATATACATACATATATACATATATACATATACATATATACATACATATATACATACATACATATACATATATACATACATATATACATACATATATACATACATATATATATATATATATATATGTATATATATGTATAATAAGTGTTTCCCCTAGATCAGTTCCCTTCCAGGGTGTTCACCTACTTTTTTTTTTGACGACGGGGATGATGGTGGAGGGGAGGAGACGGAGACACGTCTGTGTTGCATGCTAGCTTAGCGCTACGTTACTGTTGGGGGCGGGGCATGCGTGAGAGAAGCGGAGCGCTACATCAGTAGCATTTTTGCTAGCGCGTCTGCATTTCGCTCTGTTAGTTTAGAGCTACGTGTGTGCAGACAGTTGTCGATTGGGGCGGGGCACTTGGTTCTGTTGGGGGGGGGGTGCCTTCTTTGGAAAACAGTTAGGGAAACGCTGTATATGGTGGTGGCCATCTTGGATTGTGACGTAGCAAACTCATGTTTGAAAGCTTTTTTCTTACATCAAGATGCAGCCTCACATCAAAATGAAAGTTGGCACCTCACTAGTTTAAGTTGCCGTGCACACAACGTGCACGAGGGACAGATGGAGTGTATTTCCAATTCCCCCTTTTCACTCTGAGACGGGGGGAAATAAAAGGTGTCTACAAAAAGGTTTAATTTTTGCTACTAAAAACCCAACTTAACACAGGGACTGGTTTGTGTGGGCCCCAGTCTGACGAAGCCCAACATGTGACGTCACTTTGAAGGCACGAACTAAACTCGACACCTTGGCACAGTTCGTCTGAACCTGTAAGTTTGGTTGTTATTTAATCACCACCGTCATGAATGGAGGAAAACATGAGCAGCACACGGACCAACAGATGAAACGTGAAGGTGTGGCGCTGATGACCGACCTCTGCCGATGACCTGGTTGAGGTGGAGCAGCAGCTGCTCCCTGGCGATCACCACGTGCTGCACCTCTGTCAGCAGGTCCGGGTGCAGACAGGACGGGTCGATGTGAACCGGGGCCATCAGGAGGGGGGACACCAAATCGCCTTCCAGACCCAGACCCATCCCAGCTCTGAGCGCCCCCAGTCTGGGGGACAGCAGCTCCCCGTTGTCTCCATAGACGGGAGGAGCGGCTCGGCACGTCTCGGGCCTGTCGGCGCCCTGATCTGTGGAGAAACGAAAGCGAAGGGAGGGGTCAGAGGTCGGCGACGGTATCAGCAGGGCCTCCAGAGGTCAGCGTGTGTTACATGATCAGAGAGCGACGGCTACAAAACCACGAAGAAACCTGACACGAGGTGGGAACGAAGAAGCGTCTGATTTTTTTTCTTGTTGTGAAAAAAACCAGACAATCCAGAGCAGCAGCAGAGCTGAGACCAGAACAAGGTCAGATATCCTGCAAACCACACGGCTCCTGCCTCAAGGCTTCAGCTCATTAGTAAGTCGACCTCCTCAGATGTTAAACCAGCAGGAAAATCACTTCTCCCATCATCCTCGGGATCAGGATACAAGGAGCCTCTCCGAGGCCCTCAGGACCCAAAGAACAAAAACCACACGGGACCCCAAAGACCACAGCCAGTCTGCTTGACGAGAAGGTTCCTAAACAGAGTTTCAGACCGGGCTCAGAGAAGATCAACACTGAAGCGAAGTGAACAAGCCGATGACAGTCATGCGTGATGTGTACATGACATACATGTCGACATGTCCCCGTCGCTGACAGGTCTGAACACTAAATGTTTGTAGTTTTGGAGATGAGTGTTTTTCTGGACGGGAACTGAACAGAGAACTAGAAAGTTCCTGGAGAAACTGTGACAGGGACTGCCACGTGGCGGCCATTTTAAAACGTTGATTTGACCGTACCATGTTCTGTGGTCCACTCTCAGAAACCACCTCACCAAATCTCAGCTCAACATGACAAAACATCAATGAGTTAAAGACATTTAAATTTAGCTTTGGTGGCCATCTTGGATTTTTTATTCATTATTTATTGGGCAGTGCTCTCAGATACCACCACACTAAATTTCAGCTTAATATCTCTAAAAATGGCTGATTTACAGTATTTTTCCTTTTTCTCTCAGGCGGCCATCTTGGATATTTGATTTGCAGTCAAAGTCTATGAAAAATTATTAATAAAAATGGCGTCTGCTTGCAAATTACGTCACCATGGTAACTTAAAACGCCAATGAAAGTACCAGCACACATCACGGCGCCGAGCCGGTCGTTTTGATGTAACATCTGTCGGGGACACGTCGCGGTTCAGGCCGTATTAAAGTTGATATAAAGTTAAGAAACCCTTGTCATGTGGACAATAATAGGTGTCTGCCTTTGTACTAGGCAGTCCCCAATAAAGTAAACCTACATGTTTTTACTTCAGGCTGTTCAAGCGGGGAGGGGTTACACTGTGGAGAAGAACAGAGGGAGCATCTTGCAGTTGACGTGGAAACCCAGGTCTTGATAACGACTTCATTCTGCTCAGACACATTAAAATATCTGGTTCACTTTTCAACTCAACAAGCTCACAAGATGATCTGGATGCAAGGACGGATATTTCCAAGTCTCCTCTTCGCTCAGAGGAGGCGGCAATAAAACAAGAAAAATACTGAAAATGAGTTTTACTTCTTGCCAGTAAAATGTTTTTTTATATATAATAATATTTGAAATATTACAAAATAGCATGAAAAGTGGGCAACTGTATAAATGCCTGTTATCAAAATTAAATAAAATATCTGTTAAAGTATCTCATGAACCACTGGACATACTTTAATGAAACTCGTAATCGATCATTGGAAGCTCATCTACACAAGATTATGTTTCGGAGCCAGCATGGCTCAAGATGGCTGCCACAGCTAATCATCCTTAGCATAAACAAAAACTGCTGTAACTCCATCAGTTTTACATGTATGGAGCTGAAATGTGGTGAGGTAGTAGCTGCGGGTCCTCCTCAACACATAATCTGAAGGTCAAGTGGTAGATGGGAGGGAAGAGGAGTGGGAGAACAGGGAGTCAGATGGGGGTGGGGGGTCAACGTACCCTCCAGCAGGGTTGTTCTGTAGTCAACTGACTCGTGGGAGACCAGCTCGTTGGTGGGGCTGACGCTCCTCGCGTTCGCCAACCTGTCCAGGTGCTGGATGTGACCCCGGCCATCGTACCAAATCTCAGTCAGATCTGGGACAGAAGGGGAATAAAGAAGGAGAGATCAGAGAAAGAAGGGAAGAAACATAAGGAGAGATGGAGGAAGGAGGGATAGATCTTTTTTAGCAGTTGCTCCACACATTAGATGAACTCAACGTGCTCACAAACTAAAAACAGGAAGTACTCGATTTGAAAGAAAGTAACTGTTACTACAGAAACACCAAAGTCCATGCTCAATAATCCAGGTACAATCCAACAAGGGTCAGTCAGGTCACCTGGAGCGAGACGTTTCACCCTCCATCCAAAGGTTCTCACGTCTCAGCACAAAAAAGAAACCGTCCAGATGACCGGACTGAATGTTGGAGACTCCAGGAATGTTTTCTGATAAATACAGTTTGTGCATAGAGCACTGAACGGCCGCTGAAACTTCCTGAAAAGCTGAAACTGATAAAGCTATAAATGCTAACCAAAAGCAACAAAATGCTAGCTCAAAACCAAAAATAGCAGAAGGCAAGCTGAAAGGAAAAAGCTAGCAAAAAGCTAAAGGTAGCAGAAGCCTAGCTAAGTTAAGCTAAAAACAACAACAGTGTTGAATCAGCACAGACTGTGTTCAGTGTTTGAACTGAAGAACGTAAATAAAGTAAAATGATCTGCGACTGGAGGGCGGAGCTAGACTGGACAGATCGTTAAGAATTAATCTTAAAATACAGTTTATGTCAAATGAAATGAAGCTAAAGGGACAGTACAGATCTGTTTGTGTTTTTTAATATTCTAACTTGTCGTCAAGTTGAACTCGGACAGGACGGACGAGCTCACTGCTCGTCTGAGCGCAGTGGATCGCTGTCGTGGTGCAGCTCGAAGCGACCTGGTGTTTCTCACCGTCGATGTGTTTGTTCCTCCTCCACATCAGCAGCGTTCCCAGCAGCAGCAGCAGCAGGCTGACACACAGGCAGCCCACGATGAGGCCCGTATAGTCCGGCTCCTGAGCCAGCGTCACCTTCCCCAGGTGCCTGATGGAGTCTGCCTGGCGCCACTGAACAACAGGAAGGGATTTGGTGCGTCGGAGAGAAAGGGAAGCGAACGTTACAAACATCACTGGATTGTGCACTTAATTACGGTACTGCTGATCTCTGCACGCTTTGTAGTTTGAGATCTGTTGAAGCAGACACGAGTGCTGCAGAGTATCAACATTAACCCAGGTGTTTTCTACAAGCCTCACATCAGCAGATCAGAACTTGTCTGGCAGATTAAAGGTATTTAGCAGCCATGGTCCTGCTCTGACAGCAACAAGTGCATTATGGGTAAATACAGTGATGTGTGTTCTGCACTTACACCTGCAGGACTTTTGAGGTGTTTTATGAAGATGATGTTCAAAAACCACAGGGCTGGTTTGATGCAGAACAAAGTCCATAACACTGCAGACCAGGGCTGTCCAGATGTTTTCATCATGGAGCTCCTTTTAAAACGAGTCACAGTGATCTACCTGCTAAAAGGCCCCGTTTATACAAGAACATCTGGAAACTTTAGTGTTTTTTCAATGTTTATTGAGGGTAATAAACAAAAAAAAGAGAGGGTTATACTGTTATTTATTATAACTGTTGTTATTTATTATAACTGTTGTTATATTTATTACAACTGTTGTTATATTTATTATAACTGTTGTTATACTTATTATAACTGTTGTTATATTTATTATAACTG
>NC_056507.1:1387467-1398593 GCF_014905685.2 Nematolebias whitei
GATGTTCTTTTTATCATATGATGTTCTTTTTATCATATGATGTTCTTGGTGCTGTTTTGTCTTTTTACAGGTCTCATATGTTCCTCTACATTATTATTTTTCTAGCTAAACTGTGTAACCTGAGCGCCCTGAAGGTCAGCTCGTACACTCGGCCCTGCAACAACTAGTGAGAAAAGAACTGATCCTGCACTGAACAGCCCACACTTATAGATCACACATAAAGTGTTTAAAAGTAAATTATAAACATGATCTGGGTTTGTGTTGTGTTTGGTCATCAGTGCAGCTCGTCTCACTGTAGAGAGGTAAAAGAACATCGCTGAGAGGAATACATTGTTTTATGATGAGATAAATATGAGATTAATTTCAATGTGGTCGACTGTTCCTCTCAGGAACAAATAACAATATTAATAAACACAGAAAAAATGTGGCAGATTTTTCTCCAGAAGACGACACAAGGGTTCGGAACATTTGTCACTTTGATTTTTCCAACAGGTTGAGAAGTCCAGGCAGCAGATGTGAGCGTACGACTGAAGACTGAGCCGTCTGAAGACGTTCAGACGATGACTCGCTGAGTTTTCTACTCAACAGGCTGCACAACGTCCCTCTTACAGATCTGTCATCAGGAGAAGGCTTTCGAAGGCCGCACGCCTGTTTGACAGTTTGAAACTGTCGCTCCGGGACTCCCCTGGCTGAACTGAGTCATGGATGGTCTCCAGCTCCATCAGTTTATCTCCAGTCAAACGTCCAAGTGGTTCAAGTGCCGGTCAGTTATGAGAAATACTGAGTTAGTTCGTGAGTCTGCTGGAGGGAAAAACAAAAAGCTTCATTTGCTTCTGTCTCCGCTCACTCTCTGAAACACGTCAGCAATAAAGAGAACGATCACATTCCTCGTGTGACAGTTTGGGATTTTCCAATTTGCCACAGAGCGGTGCCTCGCACCTGTCCCTGCACACTCTCCGTTTCTTTCTCACACAAACACACGGCACGGTGGCTCCCAGCTCCTCGCCCAAACGGCGATCTAACCAAGACGCCATGATCGAATGCAAACACGTCTTCGCCCTGCTGCAGCTCCCAGACAGGAAGTAAAGGAGTTATGAAACGGTAGTTCAAAACAAACCGTCAGGAAGATGAGTGGCACAGAGTCTCCGTCAGGTCTCCTGAACTGTGAGTGGCAGTGATAAGAGCGGTTGAGAGCTAAAGCCAACAGCTTAAGTCCTCCATGTGTCAGGACTGAAGAGCAAAGCGTCAGCCGAAGGTAAATACTCCTTTGTTTGGCTGTTTGCTGCAATTTCAGGCCAAGACCTATCAGATGGCTCTAAATGAGACTAACGTTCAAGCTTTACTGGAGGCCACAGCACAGCAAGGTTATCAGATGGAGTTAAATATGCTCCGTTCAGCTGTGATGCCTTTAAACCCCCACCACCCAGCCCCGGGTGAAAACAGGAGTGGGCTGTCTGGGTTGATGGGAAGGATGAAGGGGATAGATGGTTGGCTGGTGGTGGGTTTAGCATTGGGGCCAAGGTCACGTCTGGGAAAGAGGAAGAAAAAGACAAAAAAAAAAAACCTGCCAGGATCCCTCACGACAAGTCCAGCACAGCTGCTGCAAACTGTCCAACGCAGCCGAGACAAAACAGAGAAATAAAAGGTGCAGCGATGCGTATTTCATTGTGTAGGTCTGGTTGGAAAGGCTGCAGTAATCTGTCAAAAGGTTTAACCTCCGCAAGAACAATGCAAGTCAACAGAGAGCATGGAGCTACGCCGGCGGAGGAGAGACGGGGAAGCAGGGAAGGAGGGTGTAAACTATGGGAAACAGACTCCACTTCCTGTTTTTCTTTCTGTATTGTTTCCTTCCCAGCTTGACCTGGACCAGGAGCGGCTGTACGTGTGAATGTGTCCGCCATAACGAGGAGAAGCGCGCCGACCTGGCTCTGAGATGTTCATTTGAAGCCAACTAATTAAAACCTAGTTGTAATACTTGTAAAGGTTATCAGACTGTGCACGGTTTTGATTTTGCCACAGCTCATAAATGATGATTTTCTTGCTCAACATCCATAAACTGGACAGATTCCTGCAGCTCGCACCTGTTTCTGCCAGGATTTCTCCTGCAGGGTCGATGAAAAACAAGAACTTTTACAAAAGTTCTGTAACTGGTCCATGCATTTGTTACGTCTAGACTGGACTATTGCAATGGTTTATTATCTGGGTGTCCAAATACTTCTTTAAAACGTCTTCAGTTGATCCAACATGCTGCTGCCAGAGTCTTAACTGGAGTTACTGGGAGAGATCATCTCTCTCCAGTTTTAGCTTCTCTCCATTGGCTCCCTGTCAAATCCAGAATAGAATTCAAAATCTTACTTCTAACCTACAAAGCTCTCAACAACCTAGCTCCATCTTATATTACAGATCTTATTGTTCCATATTTTACTAACAGAGCACATTGTAAACAGACTGCAGGTTTACTCGTGGTTCCTAGAGTTTCCAGCAGCAGAATGGGAGGAAGATCTTTCAGTTCTCAGGCTCCTCTCTTGTGGAACCAATTTCCAGTTTCTGTCCGTGAGGCTGACACATTGTCCAGTTTGAAGACTGGGATTAAGACTTTCATTTTTGATAAATCCTTTAGTTAAGGTTGGCTTGGGTTTCCTTAGCTATCCCCTAGTTCTGCTGCTACAGGCTTCCATCTCTGAGGGATTTGAATGATTTGTAATAATTTGTTTAAGAGATGAGTGTTTTTCTGGACTGGAACTGAGCAGAGGACGCCAGTAAACCTTGATGGTTTTGGCATTTTTCACGTTTATTTTTCTTGTCCAAGGCCGTGCACAGTGGTGGATCCTGGCAAGGGGAGGCAGTAATTTTATCCACCACCAGATGTGGAGCAAGTGGGTAGCCAATGGTTACCTTGGCCACACAGGTTAATCTTCAGCCACCCCAATCATTTAAGGAAACTAAATTTTTAAGCAATATAAAAACTAGAAACATAATTTTTTCAAATGATGCGGTGACCGGATTATATGGTGGTAGCCGTCTTGGATTTTTACCTGGCAACCCAATTTTTGAAAGGACCCTCTCTTACAGCTAGATGTAGCCACACACCAAAAAGGAAGTCTGTGTCTCCTTTTATTTCAATTGACCATGCTCACTACTTTTACGGACGAACAGACGGAGGGTGTTTCCAATTCCGCCTCTTCGCTCCACGTCGACAGACTGAAAACGAGGTAAAAGCATCAGAAGCTTTGGTTCTGTTGTGCAAGCACCCTTACTTTCAGTTCCACGATGCTCTTGTTGTCCTTGGATGTGAGCTTGGGGTCCTGGAACAGCGGGTCCTCCACATAGATCAGGTCCCATTGACTTGTTTTGTAGCCATCCAGGACAAACTCCACCTTGGTGACCACCGGTGGTTGGAGAGTCAGTTTGGCCAGAGAAGGAGTGGTGCACTGGATGGAGGTCTGGTTTTCACCGTACACACAACTCTGAGGACGAGTCACATGTGACACAAAAACAAGCACTGGTTAGAAAAGTTAAACTCTTGACTGTAAGCAAGAGAACACAAAAATATAAAAGAAACATGAAGACATTTGACGATTTAACAGTCAGAAAATCCAACATCCGTCAACTTTCTTTCAGAAATTTGGACAAACTTTTGTCGTAATCTACGTCGACAACACCCTGATGTTTTGATGAGTGAACTGTGTGAGGAGTGTAAAAAATAAATGTCAAAGCTGCTGCTGGAAGCACATCCGGGTCACCACAGTATCCAGGTAAAAACTGATTCAAAAAATAAAACATTCATGGAAAGTCCAATTCTCTCTGACCCGTTTAAACTCGGAATGAAGTTTCTGCTGTGGAGTCTGAGCAGCCGAGCTCTAAAAAGAGTCGGGCTCCTCACGTTTCACTAGAACATCATTGCGCTTGAAGATTTTTATTTTTTTTTACCGCTTGGATCCGGTAACTCTCAGGCAAAGTGATGAACAAATAAAACTTATATTAATTATGTAAACTGAAAATAATTACATACACTAATTTTACACACAAGTGCCACGAGCTTCTTAATATCACGATCATCTGCCCCTCAAGTAAAACATTTCCGCTGCTTCTACCCTTGAAATCTCCGTCCCTACAAGTCCGAAGTCATCGTGCATTTTTATTAAAAACCTCAAAAATATAATTAAACAGCACAACTAAATCGCAAATCAGTTGGACAGTTTAAGTGGGTCATTAATAATTTTTTTATTATTTATTAAAAATACAATGAGAGAAATGTTTGATGTGTATTATTCACATCACGTATCAAAACAACGGTGCTAATTTGTCAAGATAACAGCGATGAAATGTTGAAAAAACAGTTCAGTTACTGTCATTTTAAAAATACTCCTCGTCGTTGGACAACTGAGAGTTGAAGCACCTGAAGGTCGTGGCAATGGAGACTGGAGCAGGAGCGAGCGAGCGGTGGGGTGAGAGCCGAGCTAGCAGGCAGGTGTACGCAGACAGGATGAGGAGGAGAGAGCTGTTGTTGTTGTTGTTGTTGTTGTTGTTGTTGCTCTAATAGTTACTGAATCAAGTGTTTACAAATGGAGGTTAAAGCAGATGTTTAACAACCTGTTAAAATACATCAGAACGCAGGAAATGGCATCTACTTTGTTCAAAAATTTCAGGGGGAGGACCCCCAGACACACACACACCAACCCCCCACATTACAAAATAATGGCCCCTGTGTTGTTCAAGCCAAGAGCCCCTGTCAGCAGGGGCTAAGGCCCCTAAAGGTCAGATCCTAGACTCGGCCCTGCTAACCAACTAGTGAGATAAGAAATGATCCTGCGCTGAACGGCCCACACTTACGGGTCACACACAAAGTGTTGAAGAGTGAATTATAAATATGAAGTGGTTTTGTGTTGTGTTCAGGTGTCGGTGAACCCTGGTCCTCCTCCATCAGGTGAACACCTAGTTCTGGATGTCAACAACAAACTTGACCCACTGTGAGAATGTATTTATAAGACTGAGTTTGTTGCAGCTCCTCAGACTGAAGAAGTTCTTTGGATTAAAGATGAAACCTTTCTACAATTTTATATCTTTTGAACCCGTCCAGAGGACCTGCCTTCACGTTTTTAGACTTCTGGGTTAAATTACATGAAACAAAGCTAGCCTGCTAACCTTTGTTAAAATATTAACATTAATTTCTGAAACTTAATGTTTAGAAGAGTGAAAGATTTGAATAAAGTAGAGAAGAAGAAGCCGTGGTCCGTTACTGAGCTGAACTTCTGCATGTCTGCTGGGGAACAGGCTGGAAACAAACGTTCAGTCAGAAAGAGCTTTTCATTGAAGTCAATACAACATCTGCATTTGTTTCCTTGTGGTGTTCAGCATGGTTAAACTATATATAGTAGACCTCAGCTGGAGGGTGGAACACATTCACAGCTGCTTAGAAACAGTTTGCATAAGTAAAGATTAGAGTCTTCAGAAACGACCGTTTGAAGTTTAATAAAATGTCCAATGTGGCTCGTTTATCTTGGTTACATATATTACAGTGTTCAGAACGTGGGAGGAGATCTCGAACAACTCGCATGTGGCTTCCTCAGGTCTCTGCGACAAACAGACAGAATAAACACGCTTCAAGACATCATCGGTTGGTCCTGACGTGTTCAAACTTAAAACGTCTCCATCTTGAACTTTTGGAAACTAGAGCTGACTGCATCCGGGCGAGAAGGAAGTGACCCCTAAATTATTATTCTGAGCATTTTCAAATGGGGTTTGTAGGTTTTAAAGATAACATCGACCTAGTTGCAGATAGCTAATTGAATGATTTCTGTTTTATCTGATACGTCTGAACACAACTAAGACCACAGAGGATGGATCCCGTCTTGAAACAAATCCAGGGATTCTGTGAATGCCATTATTTCCATTTCTATATTGCTTTCTTTTTCACATAACATCGTTATTCTGGCATAAATGTGAAATTCCTGCCAGAATAAACCCCAGTTTGCCGCAGAAGTGTTACAGCTAGCTGCCGCTGCAGTTTACGCTCACAACAAACCACAAAACTCAATGAAAACCAAGCGGTGCGCCGATGTCCGCCCGACACTAAGGGATTTGAATCGTGCAGGTTGGTAGTTTTCAAGATAAGTGTTATTCACTCCTTAAAGACTTATCTCCATCCACTCCATCCATATCTACACTCCCTGTTTTCCTGGACAGTGGACACCAAGTCCTTGAAGTCCTGCACGTTTGTGCCTGCTCCTTGTAGCCTCACTGTTCCACCTCCTCCCATGACGTTCCAAATATCAAACAAACAGTAAGGTACTCTTGTGCACTTATGTCCAGCACGTTACTTCACTTCATCTTGTGAGAATATCTAGTCAGTCCCAGGTTAGTAGGATGTGGCACCCCTTTGGGACTGGAGACAAGTGGTGATTTGGTGCTGGACAAAGTTATTCAGCTGTTATATCCTCTACAGCAACAAATCAGCTCTCAGCTGTTGGAACTGATCATCCAGATCCAGTCCATCAGCACAGGGTCGGTGTTGACATCTGAACTGTTTCGCTACATGTTTGAGAGGAACCTCAAGATGATGCAAGAAATACAAAGACGCACGGCATGTGTGTGGACGGGTACGGTCGTGGTGAAATCTTGTGAAAGGGTGCGTCACGTTCAATCACTTCTTGAGATCACCTGAATTCGTAGCCTTCAGCCCTGCGTCATGCCAGCATATCTCTTCCCAACGACGGCGACGTTGGTCTCCTCCTCTTTGTGCAGCCATATGTGCACACAATGGTCATCTGTGGTGTGCACGGTGACATGGGATGGTGCAAATGTCCAAGACCTGTGTCCAGATGGCAGGTGCATGTGTCATGGGGTTAGTGCTTGTTCCACAAAACAACAAACCTTTTTTGTTCTTTGGTCTTCCTTGGATAACTAGACTCTTCACACCATGTGTGTGAGTATCCTAATGTACCCAGTGGTTCCAGCAACAAACCACTGCAACATCTGTACACCCCACAAGCTGTGCACATACACTAGACAACCACTACTCCTCACGCAAACCCACAATGTGACCCGTGTCAAAACGTGTGAAGTGCTGTGCATCTACAAGGTATCTTCTGTGTCTGCCGACCTTCACTCAGTTCATCAAGTGGGGGTCAGGCACTCCAGCTGACTGCCATTTACAGTTTTTCTCTTACAGTCCACGTGCACTGTAACAATTTCCACATAGTTCTCCTTTTGTGTAACGACACAGAGCAGGAGTTCTGCACACACTGATCCCAGACCCAGACTGGCTGCGATCTGACTTCCAGCCCTGTGATCTGTGTCTCACTCCCTGGAGGGTCGCACCGGCTGCAGCAGCGGTGGCTCCGTCCAAGTGAGGCTGAAACCTCCTCAACCATTGGGCAGTGAGCCGTCGCAGCCAGAAGGTCACACACAAACTCAACCTGTAAGTTAGCCACATCTGCAAAAGCTGAAATACAAAGATGGCAACACGTTCCAATCCTCAACATACAGCTATGTTAAATATGTGTGTGTGTGTAAGGGTAGCACTGAGGCACCTAACAGTGATCCAGTTAACCCTCCTACGCACAGCAAAACAGAATATTTAGAACTTCATTGTACAGAAACCTCCTTGTCTGTACCCCCCCCCCCCCCCCCCACTGCCCACAGCACCTTTAATGCATCCAGCAAAAGGAAAGCTATCCGATGAATTAGAGGAAACTTCAGTCAGTTTCATTGTTCAGTCAACGTCTCCGCCGTTTTAAGGAGAGGAGGTGAGGAGCTAAAGGTTGGGAGCAGCTGTCACTACAACCGCTGGGCGAGTGGGGCCTCCAGCAGGCGGGCCGAGATACGATGAGGAAAGCCTCCGTTCATCCACGAGGAAGCTGCACAGGCGCGCAGGGTGAACATGCAACTCCACCAAGGCCCCAGGCCGGGAGGCGATTCTGAGAGGCTACTGCTCTAACCACTGCTCCTCCGCACCGCCCATGAGATTAGCAGCCATCCCCAAAGGATCATTAGTGGCTACAGCCTGCGAAAAGGCCAAGTCATAACAGAAGTGCTTTAGAGAGATTTACACCAAAGCAGTTTTACTCTGTGTCATGCCACTCATGTTGGTGCGATGAATGAAGGCTCCTTGGTCAACTTTATTTGCTTCTTTTGATTGACAATTGTTGAGGAGGGTTCTGAATGTGTGAAAACTTCTGCACTGACGATGTATCCACGATGTGACGGGGTGAAGCAGTTGAAGCAGGACCGGCCATGTTGGCCTCATGCCCAGGTAACAACCACGACTGTGACGAAGTCATGGACGCAACAGAAGTCCGGACACGGCCAGAGGTGCCGTGTCCGGACACAGCAGGGTCAGGAGACACACAAAATGTTAGACATCATATCTGACAAGTATTAACGAGTCTAATCACCTGCCACGCAGAGCAAACTTGAAGCTATCGTGTCCGTGAATTGTTTCCAAGACAGCCAGGTCGTCCGGGGGGTGGTTTGGGCAGATAACAGAGACAAGTTGAGAAAGACCCAGCAGCCGTGCAGGGAAGCTCCAACGTCCACACTGGAACAATCACCCCCTCGGACGTTTAACACTTTTATTGCTTGACTCTCTAAGTGGCTTTAAACATCTGTTAAGTTCATGGGAAAGCAACGCAGACGTGTTCCTGTTTTTAGTTTTCTACATCGCCCTACAACCTAGCTGTTTGTATGTTTGTTACATTTCTTTAAAATACCATTTTATTTTCACTTATTCTCAGTTTGTACGCATCTTTATGATCGTCTGTTGTTGTCATCACTCTGTTAAAACAGGTCTGTCTTTAAATGAGTCCCTGAGGCTCAATGGGACTAACCTGTAGAAATAAAGGTTGAATGAACTGGTGACACAAACCAGTCATGGTCCCTGTAAGTCGACTTAAAAAATCTTCAATGTCAAAGTGAGATCCAGTTTCTACAGAGTAAAAATACGTAAACGAGTAAACAAGTAAACAAGTGACTGATAAATATTTAGCCCCTTTAAATTGTTCCAAGCTTGTAATAAAATCAGGCGACGAAGACAAATAAACGCCCCATGACTTTTGTTCAATTGTCATCAAGAGATGGAGGAATATGGGAACAAGTGTGAATCTACCAAGAGCAGGCCATCTTCACAAAGGAGAGCAGTGAGAGACCACCAAGACTCTTACCTTGTTGAAGGAGATCCAAGCTTCAGCAGGTGAGATGAGAGAGACTGAGCATACAACAACTGTTGCCCGAGTTCTTTACCAATCTGAGCTACATGGAGAGCGGCACAGACAAACACTGCTGAACATTAAATGAGTTATGTGACGTGGTGGTAAGTCTCTTTTCCACTCGTCCATGAAGCTTCAACTGGTGAAGAACTGAGGTAACAGTTCTTGTATGCTCAGTCTGTCTCATCCCACCTCCTGAAGCTCGAGCACTTTTTACTCAAATAACAAAGTGTTTTACCACAGACAGAGGAAACGATCGTAAACTCTCATATTTGAATCATAAGTGAGCCGGTTATCTCCTGACTGGAACTTTTGTCACTTTTCAGAATAGATTTCTAATAATTTTTAACATTTTAGCTCTTGAACGTTGAACACACATCTGAGGAAGCCAGGGTTTCAAATCCAGACCTACTCTAAGTTTAAGTGTTTTTCAAGAACAGCTTGCAAATGGTTAGTTGTCCCGGTAGAAGCTTATTTCAGTTCTCAGTGTTGAACTAATGCACTGCTACGACTGGTTGTTTGTCTCGTCCGTTGTCCTGTGATGGACTGGAGACCTGCTGGACGGAGACACCAGCTCACGTTTGAACTGCCTCGTTGATGAAAAGCTGCTTCTTTAACCCTGTGGACTTGTTGGTGTCTACGGTGCTCTGAAACACCTTGACGACTGCCCAAACGAGACAAGTTACTCATTCACCTTCATTCACTTCCTGCTCCCGGGCAACCCCCCAGCTGTGAGGGGCATGGGAAAGGAAAGACGCTTCATGAGGCATTCAGGTGTCAGCTGGAGGGACTTAGTCTTCTGGGAAGAGATAGGAAGAGGAGCCTGACCCGAAACAAAGCGATCTGTGAGTCCAGGCGACAGGTGTCTGGCTTCGCTGAAGCTTCTTATTAAACTGAAATATCTGCGTCCTGCTGCTTTCCCTCCGTGTTGTGTTAGAAATGGACTCAACTCCACCAGTGTAAAAATTCAAAGGTCCCTTTTTAAGTTCTCCTGTAGAGTAAATGTATATGCGGGCTTCCCTGGATTTGTGACCATGCCAACGTTTCACGACAGATTGTAACAGAAATCTCTTTCAAGTTGTGGGAAAGCTGAGATTGGCTGAGACCAGACGTTACTGGAGATCTGAGGCAGAGCTCAGGTCAACATGGACCGTGATGTTACGGTTCCTTGACTTCTGCCAATGTTGTAGCAGTCATGTTGATTTTAGGACACGTTTCGTTGGCTTCATGGATCGGACACGTCTTGAAGATGGAGCTGGCTCACGGGAACCAGATTTCTAGAATTATACATTTGGGACGTTCATTGATGAAATGCCACTACCCAAGATTTAAAGGGTTAAGACAATAAGACCCTTTAACTGTCCCTGCCCAGGCCGAGCCCTAACGCATCTCGTTTACTGGAAGGAATTTAACAAGCGACAGCTGGGGCCCTGCGGGACACAACCCTTCCTAAATCATTAGCATTCACAGACTTATTTTACACGAGAATTTTGCTTCATTCCCCACAAAACTGCAAAAACTAACTTGGTGGTGCCCACAGCGCCTCAGAAAGGTTTAAAATGAAACATGATCTACTAAGAGAAGGGTTCAGTTTTCTGCTCAGCTCACGGTCATATTTCAGACGTCCACATTCACTGATATGCGTCACTAACTTCAAACTGAATTACACCCTGAGAGTAAGTTTATGGTTCTGTAGCACCTGTTAGGTTTTAAAACATAAAATCACTTCAGTCCTTGAAGTTTACAGGTAAAATTACACCTATGAAATTTGTCTGGATACAAGTCTGAATATGAGCAGGCGAAGAAAAAACAAACCTGTCAGGGCGGACAACAAGAAACTTTTCAAACAAGCATGTCCCCGATACTATATATAATATATATATATATATATATATATATATAGATTATATCTATATATAT
>NC_056507.1:1398693-1405266 GCF_014905685.2 Nematolebias whitei
ATATATATATATTTTTTTTTTTTTAAATATAAATAAATATATATATACATATATATATATATATATATACGATGGTGGCCATCTTGGATTTTGAGAAGGAACCCAATTTTCATGAGGAAACTTAAGAAGCAGCCACACAACAATATGGAAGTGTGTATTTGACTTATTTTTCCAAGTTATCACGTTTGCAACATGCACAGACGGACGGACGAGTGGATGGAGGGCGGTTCCAATTGCACCTTTTCACTCGCTCCATGACGGGGGACATCAAAATCTGAATCAGTTCTGTTTGCCTCACGGGCAGCACGGTGGCACAACTGGTGGAGCTGCTGCCTCTCAGCGAGCAGGTCCCTGGTTCAAATCCCGGTCCGGGAGCCTTTCTGGGTGGAGTTTGCATGTTCTCTCCGTGTTGCGTGGGTTTTCTCCAGGTACTCCGTTTCCTCCCACAGACCAAAAACATGCATGTTAGGCTGATTGGTAACTCTAAATTGTCCCTAGGTGTGAGTGAGAGAGAATGGTTGTTTGTCTCGTTTGTCTCCAGGTGTCCCTGTGATGGACTGGAGACATGTCCAGGTGTCCCTGTGATGGACTGGAGACATGTCCAGGTGTCCCCCGCCCCTCGCACAGTGATTGCTGGACATGGGCACCGGCGACCCCCATGACCCAAAATGGAAGAAGCGGGTAAAAGATGATGGATGGATGAAAAACATTGACATTTTTTCTGTTTTCGCTGGAAGATTTCCAGGTCTTGGGGCCGATAATGATTTTCATGGCAGGTCTGGGAGTTTGTTTGGTGCGCTACAGCGTGAGCTGTTGGGGGCCCGAGCTGCTGCAGATAGCTGCGGGCCTCAGGCCTCATCTCGAACCCCAGGCCCGCCTCCAGCCCACGTGGCCCCCGGATCAGACCCCCTCAGAAATAGTAACTCACATTCTCACAATAAATCAATGAAACTGAATTCAGTTGTTCCAACTCGAGGCAGGAGAAGGTTACGGTTTTACAGCGCTGGCCTCTCCGGTACAATTTCGACACGAGATCTTGGACCAGAAGGTCCGAATGACACGTTGTCTTCCAACTTTATGGGGCTTAGGCTCCGCCTTCTTCCGGGAGCACAGCCTATCAAGTGGATAGAGGGGTGGAGTGTGATCTTGTGGATCGTATGTGATCTGACGTGTCAGAAAAAATGACTCGTGCAGAAAGAGCCTTTTCTACGTGATGTGGCGAGCCAATAAAGAATAAATAAATCAAAAGTCTGTTCCTTTACGGATACTGAATCCCTGAGAGACTCTTTTAGAGTTGCTTGTTTAAACCGGTCAGAACCGGGTCGATTTCATTACAATCCGTCTCTGAGCAGATCAAAAGCCCAGGGTCAGTTTAGATAAAATACTAACAGGTGTTTGGATCATTAAACTGAATGATGAGGAACATTTCTGTAAATATTTCCACAAAGCTAAATGCTGAGTTTGTGCGGTGATCTTTGTCAAAAAGTACATTTTGTGTAATAAACTGTTCATTCACTGCTCCTACACCATGCGTCTCTACTGAGCAGTGAATGAACAGCATTAATCACAGAACTTCTTTGCTGTGGGACGTTTCAGTGATTCAGGACGCAGCAGCGTCGCTGAAGAAAACACGTCGTTTCCTTTTCGTTACTCATGAACATCCGGAGACGAAGCTGACCATCCATGGGTTAAACACATTCCTAAAGTTGTAAACAGAAAGTTAAACATTGGTTTTGTAGTTTTCCAGCTGAGTGGTTTGCTCCTAAAGTCGTCCGTTTGCTCAGATCTAATTCAGAGATTATTAACTCTTTTCTGAAGGCAGCTGCCCAAACGTTGCTTGAAGCCACAGATGCTCACCTTCCCACCAACAGCTTCCCGGTCCTGCTGCTCGCTCGGCTCCACTGGAAGGCTCGGCTCCTAATCGATTAAAGTGCATCGATGCCAACAGCTGGAGGGGGATAATCTGAATTCTTCGGCTCATAAAGCTGATTTTAGAGCCTTCGGCCTCGGTTTGCTTTTACCGTTTGAGCGTAATGAAGCTTAGGCTCCCCTGAGACCCATAAAGCCCTGACCCGAACACAGGTCAACGACCGGGGACAGGGAAACTGAAAGACGAGACGCTGTGGGGGGCGGTCTCTGTGTGCACGTTTGGACAGAAGACAGAGCAGGGTTAAAGAGACATTCTCTGATGAGATGGACGTCCTTTGTCATGACGGCTTGTTCTGAGTCTATAACGGTCACAGACAGAGGGGACGACTGGGGTGTCTGGAGATTAATCTACGGGGGCCATGGCCACCATTGGCCACCCCCCGGCACCTGGTGGTGGATGACATGTCTCCCTCCACTCTCCAGGATCCGTCACTCTGCGCCGCCTCAGACAAGAAAAACTAAACGTCCCTCTGTGTAACTGCTGCACACGTCCATGTCAGGAACATCTCAACACGGAGAAGTTTGTCCAAAACTGGACTCGAGACGATCGTTGAGGTTTCATTTCCTCTCATCTGGACTATTGAAACCACTCACATGTAACCAAGGAGCTGGACCGTCTGCAGGCCGTCCAGAACTCAGAGACCAACGAGCTTGCATCAAACCTGTTTGAGCTTCTCTCCACTGGCTCCATGAGCAGGTCAGAGTTCTTTTTAAAACCTTCTCTGGACCTTCAGAGCTTTGCATGAACCGTCTTGTATCTGACTTGGTTCAGGTCCACACCATCCCGCTGGTTCTGGTCTTCAGGTCTGAGGTTGGTGGTGGTGCCAGCACCCAGTTCAAACCTCACGTTGTTCCGAGCAGCAGTGCCCCACATCTCTGAGGGACTTGAACAGTAAATGGTTGCAGTTTTGGAGATGAGTGTTTTTCTGGACTGGAACTGAACTGAATGTAAACCTTAATGTTTTTATGTAATGGATTCCAGTGGGAGGAGAACAGAGGGAGGCTTCGTTCTCCTTGTCTGAGGCAGAGCAGAGTGATGGATCCTGGGGAGGACGGAGGAACTTTATCCACCACTAGGAGCAGTGGAGGAGCCAGGGGGTGGCCAGTGGTGGCCGTGGCCACCATTGATTAATCTTCAGCCCCTGCAATTAATTGAGGAAACTATATTTCTAAGCAAGATGAAAAATAGAAAGCATAGTTTCCTTAAATGATAGTGGTGGCCAGCTTACACACACACACACACACACACACACACACACACACACACACACACACAAATAAATGGTGGTAGCCGTCTTGGATTTTGACGTGGGAACCCTAGCCTCAAAAACCTCCTTTCTTACGTCTCGATGCAGCCACACAACCAAGTGGAAGTCAGAATCTGACTTGTTTTTCAAGTAATCGTGGTCACAAGACGTGCGAACATACAAGTCCATCTTGGCTCAGCGATGGGGGTCTAGACTCTGGTCTGTCCTCTCTTCCACATGTTCTTTCAGAGGCCACAGTGTAGTGAGCGATAAACATTTGAAATGCACGCCCTGAACGTTTTGGAGAATCTACAGAGAACCACAGCATGCTCATAAACTTCAGGTAGGAGGGTATTCATGGACAAGAAGAAGCCCAGTGAGTGGGCACCCAGGCCCAGACTCGGGTCTGGTTCAGGTATGAAGAGACCTGCGTCCACCAAAGGTAAAGAGTTGTCATGGAATGAGACATGAGCCACCCAGAAAGTCAGGTGCTCCACCTGAGAACACAATTAGACCAATAAATGTGAGGGAGCAGTGAAAGCACCTCACAGATCCTCTTCTGATCGCTGCTCTTCATTTGGACTCAGGCTCTGGGTTAAACAAACACGTTGGAATGGAAGGTTTGGCTGGTCCCCCGACCATCGGACAGATTACTTCAAGCACCGGATGCTGATTTAGCAGATTTCAGGGGAACATTTTTCACTTGTACCAAGAAACAGCAGCATCACATGAAACTGACAAAGAACATGGAGGGTGAACGTGCACAGAGGATTCTGTGGCTGCACAACATCTACAGGTGACCCCTCATGAGCATGCATCAGGATATCTACAGGTGACGACCTCCAGATGTACACGGGGCAGTTTGTACGGATTAAACCTCAGATTAACGAACGCTCACAGCAGCTCTAATCCAGGTGTTTTCTCCAGAGCTTCGTAAAGATTTTCCTCAGGCTTCTGTGTGATCCAGAGGCTGACAGCTGGATCACTCGCCACACTGTCAAGTTTCCATTTCCTTCCCGCTCGTGTGTGTCTGAAACTGTATCTCTCTTTCTTTGTCAGGGTTGTTTTTTCTGAACGGTTTCTGGAGGGGGGAGCAGACCTGATGAGAATACCATCCCTGTGATTCTGACCTAGTGAAATCTCAAGTATTCAGGACAAGAAGCTGCAACTAAACTCAGAATCATGAGTCAGAAGTGAATTAGTAACATTTATTTTTGTGTTTTTGCTGATTACTAATCCAAACTCTAAGACAAATATGATGAGACTGTTGGTGTTACTTCTCTCTCACCTGTTATTCTTTCATTTCCAGCCGTGGTGGACACGGTTCCACTAACCTGCTAATAGCAGAGTTATCTTTCCATGTAGCTTTGGTTTTGGATTAGCGTTGTTGCTAACTTTAAAAACCTTTAGCGGAATTAGCTCCTGCTAAATATAAATCCAGTAACTTCAAGTCTGTTAATTTAGAGACAGTTCTCTGCACCAAAATCATAGAGGAGAACGGAGATTTGCACGTAGCGATGCTAGGCAGAGCTAAGTCAAGTTAAGCACCACCCGGTGGTGTCACCACCCTCCTAGCCCCCCCCCCCCCCCCCGACTCGTTCACCCAGCGGTCCTCACTGCAGCAGGACTTACAGTTTTCAGTGCGCACATCCAAACTCACATTAACTTCCACTGAAGTTTCCTCTTCAAAACTAGACGTGACAAAATGTCCCGTGTGATCTCACATGAAGTGTTGGTGCTTGGAATATGTGTTGTGAATGACTCTCAGCCACTACCACACCAAGTTTCAGCTCAATATCGATAAAATTCACTGAAGTATATCGGGTGATTCGATGTGGCAGCCATCGTGAACTGGGTTGACTCAAAGGTTTATCAGTTATAGATGTACAGCCCACAAAGTTTAGTTCAAATCCCCTCGTGGACATCGTTCCGTTTATATGTGACGTTATCGAACTGTTTGAACACATGTTGGCAGGAAGATGGACACGTATGAGAAGGAAGCTGAGGAAAAGACGCCTTCCCCCAAAGAATCAATGATCTTAGTGCGTTTATAAATAATTTTTCCAAAATTAAATCAAGGTTCACTTAATTTCTCTGACTAAAAGCACATTTGGATCAGGTATCAGTGATTAAAGACTTTATAGTTTTGTTTTGTCTAAATAGTGAAGCGTGTTTCCCAGTTTGTGCCTCGGTACCTGAAGAATGTCAGATGGTTTTGAACTCACCACATGGAAGACTGCAGAATGTGGACCGGTGGAGAGGATCATCTGCGGTTGGAGGCCGGACTGGAGGAAGGAGCCGTGAGCCGACACCGTGCAGCCTCCGCTACCATAAGATGTGTGTGGGGGGTGGGGGGACAAGAGCGGATATCAGCGTTAGCATCGGACACAGGAGAGCCCCACAGGGAGGTACCTGCTGTTAGCGTTAGCAACTTGTCACCTCCCACTCGTTTCCTGCTGCTGAAATCTGCAGCATTAAAGTGTCTGACCCCCCCCGTTATTCTCTCATACATTCTGTTCTGTGACGAAACATGAGAGGAAATCTGACAGAATTTATCCGAGGCAACGATTTTAAAGAGTGCACCTTAAACCAGTCCTCAAGAAGGGAACGAGTCTTCGCGAGGACTGGTTTCTGATCAGTCTCTGAACGAGTCGGGGTCTCACCTCACGAACGAGCGTAGCGGCTGGATTCTACTGATGATGGGATCCTCGTTGTAGGTGAACGCTGTGGGGGCGTGGCGTTCGACCAGGTCCACGGTCAGCTTCACCGGCTGCTCTGAGCGGGCGCTGTGCGGAGGCGTCTTACAGGTCAGCATGGTGGACGTCAAGCTGCCGGTGGATGAGAAAACCAAAGCTTAAGTTTAGCTCGGTGCCAGACAATTTGACCGAGTATGGTCATTCTAGTGCTGGTCCGTTAGCTGTGGCAGCCATGTTTAATTGATGAATGTATTCTTGCTGTAACAAGTCGCTGGTTCTGCCTTTCTGATGCGTTCGTGCTGCAGATCAAGGAGCAGGTGGAGCAGCTGCTCCCCCATAAAAAGACAAGCCGTCCTCACCTCCCTCAGCTCCGAGTTGGTTCAGCACAACCTGAGCTAAACTGGAAGAAGCTGCTGCCCCGCTACTCAGACAAGATTCAACTTTGGAGATATGAAAACAATAAAAAACAAACATTTAGACCACGCTCCGTTGTTTTGCTGGCATGAATCCAACAGAGAAAGATAACTGCGATCAGACTAGAGGGCCAGGTACCCACCATCTTATAACACGTGTACCATACGGTACGATAGATGGATGATGGATGGATGGATGATGAATGGATGGATGATGGATGTATGGATGATGGATGTATGGATGATGGATGTATGTATGATGGATGTATGTATGATGGATGTATGTAT
>NC_056507.1:1405276-1415331 GCF_014905685.2 Nematolebias whitei
ATGTATGTATGATGGATGTATGTATGATGGATGTATGTATGATGGATTGTCTTTAGCTGGACAACCGAGAATTGAGGCACCTGATGGTGGTGTAGATGAGACTGGAGCAGGAGCAACAACGTGCAGGGCTGAATTCAGCAGAGAAGAGTTTGGGTCAGAACCATGAAGTGTGTGTGAGTGTGTGTGTGTGTGTGTGGGGGGGGGGGGTGACGCTTGACAGAATCAGAGTCGCTCCATTCAAACACAACCTGTTGTTGCACCAAAACAGTAATTTAATCGTTTACAAATGGAGGTAAATGTAGATGTTTAACAACGCGTCAAAATAGGCTACACCAAAATGCAGGAAATGGCATCTACTTTATCCAAAACATTTTGGGGGAGGACCCACAAACCCTGCGCCCCTCCTCACCAGACCGCCCTCTATTTGTGCTCTGGCATCGATTGGTTTACAAATTAAGCACCCCCCCCCTAAATACCCTTAATATTAGTTGTGATAACTGTTTCCAGGTGTTGAGTTTTGTTGACTCCTGCAGGTTTTAGTTGTAGCTTCATGTTCCAATGTGCATTTTTAAACATCTATTATTTAGTTATTTGAGGCGTAATGGAAAAGTGTCATGATGCAATGTGATTAACAATATTTTAGCCTGTTAGCAAGTTGGGAAGGTGTGTAGGAAAGAACCCCCCCACACCATCATATGGTCCCAGACCTCTGTAGTACACAGAGCCTGGCTCCAAACGTACATAATGGCAGCACCAAAAAATAAATAAAACTAACATTTTGACTTCAGTTTTGAACGATGGAAGTTACTGGGGTCACTTCCTCCATCTTTATTCAGGTCAGTGATTTAGACTAGCTGTGAGCTCACCAGTCTTCTGTCAGTTACTGCTTCTAAAGCGATCCAGAACTGGTAGGACATCACATATTTAAAACTTTTATACATAACCATAATTCAACAGAGACATGGACAAAAAGACAGGAGACAAAACTGGAAGTGTCAGAAATGAAGATGTTGAGGTTCTCCTTAGGAGAGACAAGGATGGAGAAGATCAGGAATGAGATCATCAGAGGTACAGCACAGGTTGAACACCTGGGAGATAAAGTTAGAGAGGACACACTGAGATGGTTTGGACATGTCCAGAGGAGGGACAGTGGTTTGGACATGTCCAGAGGAGGGACAGTGGTTTGGACATGTCCAGAGGAGGGACAGTGGGTAAATTGGTAGAAGGATGTTAGAAATGCAGCTGCAGGAAAAAGACAAAGAGGAGACATATGGATGCAGTTAGAGAGGACATGGAGGTAGTTGGAGTAGAGGACAGAGGACACAGAGGACAGAGTGAGATGGAGGAGGATGACTCATTGTGGAGACCCCTGAGGAGGAGACAGCTGAAAGAAGAAGAAGTGTGCTGACCTTTGGATTTCACATACTGCCTTTCCCACAGTCACCACTGGTTTGTTTCCAGTGTCCAGAAAAGCTCCTCTGATGGTAAGCATGGTGTTTCCTGACTTCGGGCCGAAGGTGGGGAAGATGTCGTGAATCGCAGGGTCCTGGATGGAGGGACAGTCATGCATATTCAAAATGTCTTTCTTTCACATTTGAGTAACCTACTGTTGATTTGTTTGGACCAGCTGAAAAACCAGGAAGCCTTTGTCCTGACTGAGGGTGAGTCTGCTTCATCTGGCACTCAGAAAGAAGACATTTACCGGTGTAACAGGCCAAATCAACACCTGTTCACATTGAACTCAAGTATAGGTTGGCCCTGGATGACAAACTGTTCTAGGCCAAACTGTATCTGGGTGTATAAAATAGCCTAGGCTAGACTATACCCCTCCTGACCAGTATATACCCATCTACATATCCATAGATACCCATAATCTGTTCTGAAGGATAAGATTTGGCCTAAGCCAAAGTATACCTGGGATATAATATAGCCTATAGACCTCTTTAAGCCCTGGTATAGTTCGGCCCGGGGATACACTGTGGCCGGTTACACTGACTCTTCCAGTTTTTCCACGTTGGTTTAGAGTCTAAACCAACGTGGAAAAAGGTGAGTCTAAACTTTAGACTCGCCTTCTACCGATCAATCAACATTTCCCCAATCTACCACAGTAACAACAACCTTCAGAGTGGTTTTATCGTAAAAAATGTCCCACATAGACACGCAGCATTTAGTGGCACGGTTGGAGTTATTCTAGGGTTTGGTCCAAGTTTTCTGCCACTACTACTTTTATGTTTTACTGGTAAAATGCTTTGGTTTGTTGGTTTATAGAAAAAACATCTAGCATTCTTTGAAAGAATGAGCATTCTTCACGTCACCTTTCATGCCAGACTTTTAAACTATCATCTTACTCGAAGTGACAGAGACATAATCACTTAGGTCAACCTTAAGTTTGGGGATGACTCTCAGCAACTACCACAATAACATTTAGCTCAATATCTGTAAAACTTACTGTTATACTTGGCTTTGTGTTTGCTAATGTCAAATAGCTGAAGTGGCCATCTTGAATTTGATAAACTCCTAAATTTAATTTGGTATAAATGTGATCTGAATGATTCATTAAAATCCAGAGGTTCATTAGATATTTTGCTAACAGAAAAACAGGGTTGATACCAACAGTTAATGCTCAAGTTTCCAAGAAAGATTTTTCCCAACGAGAAGCACAAAGTAAACGAAGTATTTCAGCTACTAATCCCAACTTTACCACAACTTGTGTTGGAGCCATGTTTGTGTTTTCTAACAGGAGTTGGACGTGGCAGCCATCTTGAACTGGGAACACACACACTGACACGTGTAAAATCATTATCACCCTTTTGCCTTTGGGTCTTAATTGTTTGGAAACTGAAACAAATTCATTTTGAGAGGAGACGGGTAAGAAATCGTGAAAAAGGTTTTGACCTGCGGTCCATCCTGAATTTACTGCAGGTTTTCTTTATCCTTTAGTTTTTTTAAACAAACTTCAAAAATAAAAGAATAAAATAAATTCTTACCACAAATTTGAAACCATCCATCTTGGCGACCTTGTGGCCACTGGTGACCTTCACTGTATGTCCTGATGGGGTGAAGTTCCCATTGAAGACAGGGAAACACTGCATCTCAGTCCATCTACACCCGACCCCCCCACAAACAACACACAAACCAGACATTATTCCACAGCTCCCAGCATTTAGCCTAATTCAATGATCAGTATTCTGAAAGAATGCACAAAGACACAATCTTCATCTGGGATTGTGTGAGCAGTGTTCTTTATCCCCCCCCCCCCCCCCCCTTTGTAATGAGGTTGTTTGGAGGAAAAAGGGCCGTTGAGTACGTCGAGGTTCCAGGGGATTTGGAATGAGGAAAAAGTTTGGATTCAGTCGTTTGTTTCTTGGGCAATTTTTCAGTTAAGGCTGTCATGTGTTGAATGTGGCAGGCAGCAGAAAAAAGAAACCGGGGGGGGGGGGGGGATCCTTAACGTTCTTTCTTCAACACAATAACCCCTATTAAAGCTGGCCCCCCACCTCCGACCCCCGTAAGACACAAGTGTATGGGTCACTTTATCTCCTGAGTGCCCACCACCTCATGGACGCAGTGGCAGCAGATCCTGAGAAGGAACTGAGCTTTTTACTAAACTCCACAGAATCCTAGAAAACCCAAAGTAACTTCCTCAGTCTTCAGATATGTGGTGGTTGTACACGACAACAGTCCCCGGTCTCTCTGGCACCAAAGGTTTCTGAATCCTGGTCTCAGAGTGGATGTTTTCCAGGGACCCCTCCCAGCAGGAGTTTAAATAACCTGTAGGTGTCCAATCTCCCATGCTCACTACAGTCAAAGGATTTTCAGTTACGATAAATGGCAGCAAACGGAGCGTTTTTGTGCTGCTCACCCTTTTTCAGTATGTACGAGCAAACCACCAATGTCCTAGGCCCAAAGGACCACGCATGTGTTCTCCAGTTTGGATGTAACTGTCATCATGTTGACCTCATGAGAGATGCATGCAGCTGTGTCTGGCATCAGGGTTGCCAGATAAACTTATATAGAAATGCAAAATGTATTTTACGTGTTATTTTTACATTTTTATGTGAAGCCTGTGTGGTTTTTCTGTGAGGAACCGGTCACCTCAAAAGTTTTATTTTGAAAAGATAACAAAGTGGAAACTACCATCCCAGGTGAGCTGCATCTTTAATGACAGAATGTGTGCACTCCTCCACATCGATCCCCTGGAGCTGTGACAGGAAGGGACAGAAATGCCCTCTGCTAACAGAGTTAGCTGCAGCACACGTTTCAGCTCCATCAGTGGGGGGTTTCAGTTGCAGGACTCGTGTAAAAGCAGTCTAAAATTCACCTCAAGACTCATGAAGAATGTGCACATGATAAAGTTTTAAAAACAAAAGCCTATTTTTAAATATTTGCCCAATTTCAGATACAATAGTCCCTCGTTACTTCATGGTTTGACTGTCGCCGACTCGTTCTTTCACGATTTTCAAATAAAGATTGGACAATTGTCATGACACACAATTGGCTGATTGATGGATGAGCCGCACGAGCAGCATGGATTGTTTATTTTAAATAAATTATTAGAAATGATTTAGCACCTGCTAAATATTTAGGTGGAGGGAGAAGCTCCCTCCTGCAGCCTGTCATGATCTCCGCTCTCTGCCACCTGTGGCTCTTGGCCACGCCCACATTTCTCCTCTGGCTGCAGCAGCTTCGGATTGTCAATTTAAAATGTTACAGTATTTGAATTTAAATAGTTTATTTACACAAAAGGAGGGAGCTTGGGAGGTGATGAGTGTGACTGCAGCGTGGCAGAGAGCGGAGATCATGACATGCTGTGCTCTTTTACAGCATTTAGTTTAGAAACATAGAATACTGCGAGAGTGTGGGCAGGGTTTACAAAGCCTTTATATATATATATATAAATACAAAAATTAACTATTACTCATTACTATTACTATTTGTACTACTAGCCCTACTTCGCAGTTTTCCACTTATTGCGTGCTTGGAATGCCCATCCTCAGCATGTTAACACGCACCTGTTGATGTTTTCCTGTCGAATCAGTTTGCAGGGAGTTCCCGCCACTTCCACAGACACCATGGAGGCCTTGAAGTTCTCCGTCTTGTCGAAGCCAAAGTTGTTTCCACAAACGGTCACTGCCGTGGAGCCTCGGACCGGTCCAGATGTCGGGGAAACCTAATGAGCGGGCAAGAGGCTGGCGTTTACATGTTCACCTGCTTTCACTGCACAAACATCAGCTCCTTCTTAAATAAACCAGAGAAAAATGCAAAGAACTGCAGAGACCAACTGTTACACAAGAAAAACAAACAGTACCTCGAATCAACACAACCACGGCTTAAAGCTAAAAGGAGCAACAAGGAAGGACAAAACTTCAAAGTAGCAAATGAGTGGCTAAAAGCACGGCATGGTGGAGCAGTGGTTAGAGCTGTCACCTCTGAGCAAGAAGGTTACCAGATCAAATCCTGGCCGGGGGCCTTTCTGTGTGGAGTTTGCATGTTCTCTCCGTGCATGCGTGGGTTTTCTCCGGGTACCCGTTTCCTCCCACAGACCAAAAACATGCATGTTAGACTGATGGTAACTCTAAATGTCCAGGACATCCTTGTAAAAGAGATTGATGATCTCAATGATTTCTTCCTGGTAAAATAAAGTAATAATAAATTGTTCCTAGGTGAGAGAGAGATAATATTGTCTTTTTTGTCTCTATGTGTCCCTGTGATGTACTGGAGACATGTCCAGGGTGTCCCCCGCCTCTAACGTGGTGGACATGGGAACTAGCAACCCCCGTGACCCGGGCAAGAAGGGAGCGGGTGAAGATAATGGATGATTGGAAAGCAATAATTAACCAAACTGTAGCTGCAAACTAAAATTAGAAAGATGGTAGCTATCAACGTTCTTCTCAATATTTAATTCATATATACTGTATATATATATATATATATATGAATGAATAAAAGTTACAAATACTACAAATCATAGAAAGCTGTTGATGATCAAGCCAGTTTGAGATGTTTAAAATAGCACAAACCTCCTGGAAGTAGTTTAATCCTTGAAAAAACAGCAGAGTGAATATTGATATAATCTAACAATTTATACCAGCTTATCATCTAGTCTTTCTGCTAGTCTTAAATCTAATCCTGTCTGTTGAAAATCACAGCAGAAGAGTTTTTACACCACCTTTTACTGTGCGCTCTACTGGCTGCATTTAGAGCAACGCTGGAAGTGCTCGGTTGTTTTTTTACATGCAGAGAGAAGCAGCGTGAGATGAAGAACTACAACTGGACACAAACAGTTACGTTGACATGGGGGAAAAAACAGGCTTGAATCCTGAAAGCGAGAAGGAAGAGCAGCTGTTAAAAGTCTACCCTTCAGGACCGTCCATAACCTTTGGTTCTACAGAGCCAACCCATGTGGACCAGAGGCAACACACACTTGCTTTTGGAAGAGGGAGAAGTTTGAAACAGGGGGGATCACGTGATAACTGGCCCAGCTGTTTGAGCTGCAGGGACAGAAAAATAAGTCTAGGTCCAGAGTCCAGAGTCCCAGCACAGTGTGGGGACAGACCGTAGTCATGGTTACCTGAGTGATGACAGGTGTGCAGTTGTCCTGAGTCCACTCGGATGACCAAGGACACTGGTTCTTTCTGGTGCATCGCCCGTCGCACCAGCCGCACTGCGTCACCCTCGATGAGAGCAAACACGATATGCAGGTGGTCAGCTGATCACAGCCAGGGCCAATCAGAGGGATCCTGGTGATCTGGGGGGGGGGGGGGGGGGGACAGAATTTAAGGATACAAGGATTTTTATTGGCTTTCTCATCACATGTGGTACATGAGGTGGAATGAAACTATGTACGCAGTGTCCCAGTTACATCCAACAGAAATACAAGTTGTAAAGAAAACCATTAGTAAGATCTGAGCCATGGACTAAGAAAATACTACATTCACTAAACTAATACACTAAACTAAGAAAACATTAAGCACTAATAGTTTATTTAAGACAATTTATGACAAGAGAACACGTCAATGCAAAGAAGGGGAAGCATACTTCTTTATTTTTAATCAAATATAAATGTCCTGTTCTGATCCAGAAAGACAGTTTGATTTATTTTTTTAGTTCAGGAATCCCCGTGGACTATGATGTTTGCAGATGACATCATGATCTGTGGTGAGAACAGGGAGCAGGTGGAAGAGAACTTGGAGAAGTGGAGGTATGCACTTGAAAGAAGAGGAGTGAAAGTCAGTCGTAGTAAGACAGAGTCCATGTGTGAATGAGAGGGAGGAGGTGGAACAGTGAGGCTTCAAGGAGCAGAGGTCACAAAGGTGCAGGACTTCAAGGACTTGGGGTCCACTGTCCAGGAACATGGGGAGTGTGGTGAAGAGGTGAAGAAGAGAGTCCAGGCAGGATGGAGTGATGGAGAAAAGTTTCAGGAGTGATTTGTGACAAAAAGGTGTCAGCAAAGGCCAAAGGAAAAGTTTACAAGACAGTGGTGAGACCAGTTATGTTGTATGGTCTGGAGACAGAGACATGGACAAAAAGACAGGAGACAGAACTGGAAGTGTCAGAAATGAAGATGTTGAGGTTCTCCTTAGGAGAGACAAGGATGGAGAAGATCAGGAATGAGATCATCAGAGGTACAGCACAGGTTGAACAACTGGGAGATAAAGTTAGAGAGGACACAATGAGATGGTTTGGACATGTCCAGAGGAGGGACAGTGGTTTGGACATGTCCAGAGGAGGGTCAGTGGTTTGGACATGTCCAGAGGAGGGTCAGTGGTTTGGACATGTCCAGAGGAGGGAGAGTGGTTTGGACATGTCCAAAGGAGGGCCAGTGGTTTGGACATGTCTGTGTCACTTCACCACTTGCTCTCGCCGAGGTTGGATGCTTCTCCTCTCCCTCTCTGCTTTGCTGCTCTGTCTGTCAGTGAAACTGCTTCTGAGCCTCTCTTGCATCTTCTGAACCATAATTATGGACTTGTTTTGACCAGTTGGTCCCTCAACTCAATTGACAACATTTTCTTCGAAGAGAAGACAGGCTTTAGTTGAGACGATTTGTCCTATTGACACGCAGCTGGATATCTCATCGACTTGAAAACTTGATGATGTGTCTCTCTCTGCTGCCATTTGTGGATTTTAAGGACGCTTATTTAATTGGATTTTCGATAACTGGTTCCTGCGTTTTGGATTTGGCTGGTTACTGGTTTTATCTACAAACAAGGAAGTCCTCGGCAGCAAATTTGGACCCGATCACGCTGCTTGCCTTTATGATGGCTTGGTTTGTGCCTCGAGTACCTAGACTCAAATGCTTTGGGCTGAATGGATCAGATCTCTGGGATTTTACTCAGTCATGTTCCATCGGTGTGGCCATGTAATGTGGACATTTCGGAACCAACTGGACCAACACAGACTCAAGGTAGATGTCATTAAGTTCTGCCTGTCCCCAAAACAACTGTGTTTATCTAAATTTGGTTCCCTTGTCTGGTCTTGAAGGCCATCTTATCTGAATTCACCTGGAGAACATGTGATCTGACACTCACCACCCCCTCCCTGAGGAATTTCCAACTGATAACCAGATGAACCAGCTGAATAAACTTGTGTCATCATTTCAGGACTCTTGGATTCTCATAGATGTTATTCTTGGCCATTCCTCAACATCCCTCGAGAATGTTTATGGATCTCACCGGAGGACATTGACTGATTATCTTATCAGAACTCTTACAGTGACCTTGAGAGCATCTATGATCATGTTGACCGCTCTCGTCTCCCCCGTCTGCAGAATGTCTACGTCACTATGTGCTTGTTTGTGCGAGGTGTTTTTTTAATATTAGAGGGGTTTTTTCTCAGGCAGGAAAAAAAAAGTCTGGTAGGAATTTTTTCGCCTCCAACTCCTCCATGTGTCCAGTTAACCACTGTTTTTGTTTGTCCAAACTGGTCTCACTTGTAAATGAGCCTTTGAGGCTCAATGTGATTTATCTGTCTAAATAAAGGTTGAATGAAAAAAAAGGAGGGACAGTGGGTATATTGGAAGAAGGTTGTTAGAAATGCAGCTGCAGGAAAAAGACAGAGGAGATATCTGGATGCAGTTAGAGAGGACATGGAGGTAGTTGGAGTGAGGACAGAGTGAGATGGAGGAGGACTCGCTGTGGAGACCCTGAAGAGGGAACAGCTGAAAGAAGAAGTGTCTTTGTTGGCTCAATGTTCATTGCTGCCAATTTCTCTGATAATTTGTCACTAATGTGCATCAAATCTAGTTAAATCTGCCATAATGTTCCTTAATGCTCCAACTGCAGCTCTTCTTTTACAAAGTTAAGACTGAGAAAGGACAATGGATGCATTGATAGTTCATAAATCGGTGGTTTAGTGCTTACCTTGTTCCCCGTGGCCATCAGCACGGCTCCGTCTGAGACAACAGGGTCCTGCAGAGCCACACTGGCAGAGACGGGTCTGGAGTCGAGACGGATGTTCACGTGAGGAGAAGCAAACCTGGAGACCAGCACCTGGAGAACGCAGGACATTTTAGGGTTTTCTATGGCTGCTCGCCATCACCAGAGTCTGAAAGCCACTAAAAGACTAGACATGGAAACTGGTGTAGCTGAATATCATTAGCTATAAGTAAATAATCAAAGTCTGCATAAATCTTCATAAACAGCAGAAAATAATATGTGGGGTTCCTACTCCCTGGCAAATATTCATGGTGTTGATTAAACTGTGGGATTAGATTTGACATGCTCATTAGACAGACTTGATAAACCAGGAGCAACAAGAATGCTGGAAAACCTCTGGGGGTTCCTGTAGTGGTGAGCCATCGTACCCTGAAGGGGAGGTGGTGCACAAAGTGATCCAGGAGGTGTCATCTATTCTGGGGTAAAGATTTGGCCTATTTTATACGTCCCCTGAGTGAAGCCAAGCTGTTCAAACCCAGTTTTCTCTAAGAATTATTGAACAAATGTCAACATGAACTGTGGAAAAACACAAGTGTCACTGAGTCTGACATGTCTGCTCCTGTTATAAGTGTACTGTATATATATACACATATATATATATATATATACACACATATATAT
>NC_056507.1:1415431-1429309 GCF_014905685.2 Nematolebias whitei
TATATATATATATATATATATATATATATATATATATATATACACATCTATATATATATATATGTATATACTGTATATATGTGTATATATATGTATATACTATATATGTGTATATATATATGTATATACTGTATATATATATATATATATATGTATATACTATACATGTGTATATATATATGTATATACTGTATATATATATATATATATATAGTGTACAGTACACACACACACACACACCTGGAACAGCATTTATCTCTGTGGTTCTGCTGCACCTCAGAGCAAACAGAAAGGAACAGGATCTGTAACGGGGAGTGTGGTCACTCCAGTTACATGAGGCTGCTCCAAATTACACACACCCACATAACACACACACACACACACACACACACACATAACACACACATAACACACACAATATGTTTTGTTCCGTCAAGATAAAGATGTCATCTGATTCCTTCTTCTAAAAAACAAAACCATGTGCTGTGAGCCAAACCTATCCCTCCCAACAGAACACACAAACACACACCTGGAGCACACACACACCTGGAGCACACACACACCTGGAGCACACACACCTGGAGCACACACACCTGGATGAGGCTGCAGTGAGTGTTGTGGTATGTGTGTAATTTACGGCGCTGGGCAAAGCGCTACATGATGCAGCTGAAGGTGACGACTGTTTTATCCTCTGTGTCGGGGCAGCCAGTAAAAAGCTGAAACAGTCAGGATTGTAAAAACTTTACCTCAGGTCCATGCCCCCCCCCCCCAACCACAAATGTCTTGTTTCCCAGCATCTTTCCTGCCGCTGCCTGAGCTTCACACTATCGTTGTGACAGCGAGCAGAATGGGCGACTTTCCGCTCGGGACAACAGCCGTCTCTCTGGAGGTAATAGTGGTGTAAATTACAGCTTATTGAATTAAGGAGGCGGGGGGGGGGGCTCTATAAACAGCGCTCTGTTATTCCCACAGAGGGCCAACTGAAATGGAGGGAAACTTCCAGGGCCACTTGGGGTCGGGACAACGTTTCGTTTCTTTCCCTGCCTCTGCGGCCCGTTCCATCAGCCTCGCCCTCTGGGACCAACATGGAAGTGAAACGCATGAAAAGCTGACGGTTCGTTAAATCAGAGTAAGAATGAGACGAGTGTCGCTCCTGCAGAGGCGCTGAGACATGTGGTACATGAGGTGGAACAAGATTATGTTCACAGGGTCCCAGTTACATCCCACAATAAAATGAAAAACAGTAACAAGATCTAAGACATGAACCAAGAAAAACACTAACAGTACAAAACAATACGACCAAGAAGTGAGGGTGATACTGCAGTCACTCTGGTTAACAAGAAGGGTCTCTACAGCAAGTCCTCCTCCATCTTACTCTGTCCTCACTCTGTCCTCTGTGTCCTCTGTCCTCACTCTGTCCCCTGTGTCCTCTGTCCTCACTCTGTCCTCTGTGTCCTCACTCTGTCCTGTGTCCTCTATCCTCCCTCTGTCCTCTGTGTTCTCTATCCTCACTCTGTCCTCTCTGTCCTCTGTCCTCACTCCAACTACCTTCATGTCTAACTGCATCCAACCTGTGCTGTACCTCTGATGATCTCATTCCAGATCTTCTCCATCCTTGTCTCTCCTAAGAAGAACCTCAACATCTTCATTTCTGACACTTCCAGTTCTGTCTCCTGTCTTTTTGTCCATGTCTCTGTCTCCAGACCAGACAACATAGCTGGTCTCACCACTGTCTTGTAAACTTTTCCTTTGACCTTTGCTGACACCTTTTGTCACAAATCACTCCTGAAACTTTTCTCCATCACTCCATCCTGCCTGGACTCTCTTCTTCACCTCTTCTCCACACTCCCCATGTTCCTGGACAGTGGACCCCAAGTCCTTGAAGTCCTGCACCTTTGTGACCTCTGCTCCTTGTAGCCTCACTGTTCCACCTCCTCCCTCTCATTCACACACATGGACTCTGTCTTACTACGGCTGACTTTCATTCCTCTTCTTTCAGGTGCATACCTCCACCTCTCCAAGTTCTCTTCCACCTGCTCCCTGTTCTCACCACAGATCATGATGTCATCTGCAAACATTGTAGTCCACGGGGATTCCTGCCTGACCTCATCTGTTAGCAACAAGTTTAAAATTAGATCATTTAAAATAGATTAAAAAATAGTTTTAATAATTTAACTTACGCAACTGATTGAAGTAAAAACTAAAAATTGCCACTTTGCTCGCCCACGGAACGTCTGGATGAGGAGGAGCCGGGCTCGATGGTAGAAAACAGCAACAGCTGCACCGGACCGGCACAGTAGAAATGCCGAGCGAGGGGACGTGTCAACGAAGCCTGCCACTCACCATTAACGTGCCGTTCAGCTTGTAACCCCCCCCGAGCAGCTGTCGAGCCTTTCTTCCAGGCCTCTGTCTGTTTTTTTCTTTTCGTGCATGTTTTTTAATTCTTGTGTTTCAAAAACGCGTGAGATACTTCAGCTTTTACTTCATGTGTTCATTCCATTTGTCATAGTATTTTTTTTCTTTTTTCTGATGCATGAAGGCATCAGGACTCGGCAGCTGCAGACCCCCCCCCCCCCCCCCCCTGGTGTTTTGTTGTCGGAGCAGATGAGTAAAAAAGTTAACTTTCTTTAAACTGGAACACTGACTCAGAGATATGAGGCATGTTTTCACACCAAGCAAAGGTAAATTATTAATAATTAATAAATATTAGGCGTGCAAAACATCACTATCATAATAATCCAAAATAACTTTATGCAAACAAATACATATTTGATAATCAGGCCCCCACTCACAGGCACATGGACTGTGAGCATCAGCACGTAAGGATTTATATTCAGTAATATCACAGCTGTACTTTTACTAACATCGTTCTATACGCACCACTGGAATGACTGGAATCAAACGAAGACGTTCAACGTCCATTCATCTTGAATATGATTGATTACAGCTGATTTGGTCAAACATTGAAATAAATGTTTTCTTACAGAGCATGTGTTGAGGGTGACTCCGCTACAAACAATACATTTTAGCTCCGTTTGTGGAACACGGACGGAGTTGTGTCCAGTTTTGTGTTAGCGAGCGGTTTGTCAAAGTCTGCTGCAGCTGAGAGATGTGAAAAGTTTTCAAGATTAATTTTTTCAAGTTTCTCTGGACTGGAATTGAACAAAGAGTTCAAGCAAACTTTAATCATCTTGGTGCAAGATATTAAAGTGGGGAGGAGTTGTACTGTGTTAAAAAAGTTATTATTTTGCTTATCCGAGGCGGCAGAGTGACGGGTCCTGACGAGTCCACCACCAGGTACAGTGGAGGAGCCAGGGGGTGGCCAGTGGTGGCCTTGCCCACCATAAATTAATCTTCAGCCACCCCAATCATTTGAGGAAACTGTACTTTTCATCAATATAAAAACGAAACAGTTCCCTCAAATTACTGATGTGGTGAGTTTACATACACGCATGACGCTGGCCGTGTTGGCCTTGGATTTCAACTCGACTTTCTTTTGCCTGGATGCAGCCACACACCAAAACAGGAGAAAGCACCTCACTTAATTTTTCACATTAACATGCGCACAACATGCATGGACGATCGGACAGAGGGTATTTTCAGTTCCCCTTTATGGCTCTGCGACGGGCGAGGCATCAAAGGTTGATTGGCTAAGGTGGCCATCTTAAACTGAATTGACTCCAAAAGTTATTTAGTTGTAGATTTACATGTTTTACAAGTTTTAGCCCAGTGTGTGCAGAATCCATTGAGTTCATGCTATTTGCACACAGACCACAAAACATTTTAACTGTAGATCTATTAGGGCTCAGAGGACATGACGGGGATCAGATCCACTAACAACACAACAAGTTTTAGCTCCAACAGTAAAGTGAAGGGGCGTCACACCCTATTAGCAACTTGTAGAGGCAGATTTGTCAGGTTCTGGATGTGTAGAGGTACCGGCTAATGCATGATTAGGTCAAAGGAATTCAAGCTTATTTCGTCCTGATAGGCTGACAGGGAGCTGCATTTGTGGGATAGTAGACTTGATCGTGCACTTTCTCTGGAGGCTAACCGAGACAGTGCAAATAGAAGCAAACTGTGCAAACAGAAAGATCCTGGTGTCGAGTCACAGTTTCTCCCAACCTCCAACTGACTCGGTGTTGTTGTCTCTGTCTGGCTGCTTTCACGTCTGACACATTTCCATGAACAGTGGAAGTGACAGAAGGGGAAAGTGTTTCAGGTTTGTTTTTTACACCAAACCAGGGAAACAAAGACTTCCTTACCTGTATGTGGCGTCCGTCTGCTGTTCCGAGGTATGCCACGGTGCGCCCATGCACTGGAACCACGGTGATTGAAGTTACCAAGGTGTTCATCAAGTCTTTGTGCCAGAACTCCAACCTCTGGACAGTGTTGGACAACTCAAGGCGGTACATGCCCTCCTTCCCCTCATGGATCCCTTCATGGGGGTCACAGTCGTCCGAGGAAGTCTGTAATGAAACACAGGCGACAGAGGAGTTTTTCTTCCTGTTGTGGTTTCAGATAGAACAATGACATCAGCCAACAAATGTCAGGTCATGTAGAAGATTAAAACACATTCTCTATGAAGAAATCTTTGGCTTATATCTAGAATGAGCAGAAGAAACGGCTGATGACCAGGAGCGTCAGAAAATAAGAGCGACAGCGACTGAGATTGTATTTCTTTGTTCAAATGAAGCCTCCTGAAACTGACTTGCCACAAAATATCACGTTGAACTATCTCCTTTCATATCTGACCTAATGGAGGAGGGTTAAGAGCCAAACCTGCTAAGCCCCCCTCGGCTCCTCTTTCAACAGGCCGAGCTCGTAATGGAGGTCTCGGCGTGGTGGTACCTCAAGGGCACGACTGTGCTTTGTTGGATAGCAAGGTTCAGGACTGCAAAACTTCATGGGAAGCAGCGAGTAGACTTTCATATTGTTTTGCATTTCGTGAACTGCTTTTTCACTCTCCAACTGGGAAACCCAAGTCCCCCTCCTTTTTCTGAGCATCTGTTTCCTCACATACATTAAGGACCCAAACCTCTCTGCAGCGCTTGTCTTCAGACTTTAAAAGCTGCTGGGTTGTGAACATTGTTGTGTCTGGAGCCTCTGGAGCATACAGTAAAAGCACAGCGTTGGATCCAGGCTCTTTCTCTGTATCAGTACCCCCGAGCCTTCACGCCCCTCTTCCCCTTCTCTTACTGTCCAGCTTTGCTCTCGCTGCTTCAGCTCTTTTTGTAAGTTTAGTCATGGTCTGCCGTTCTGGCCGCAGGTTTCATTAATCATTAACGACCCAGAAGGTGGCAGGCCTCTTGTGGCTCTTTAGGTCCTTGACCTGTCTGCTTGACCAGGCCTCAACTTTCTGTTGTTTTCTCAGCTCCAGTGGATGATGACCTCTTCACCGGAGTCAGGAGACAAGAGGACAGAGTTGAACGATCAAGAAAAATTCCTTTTTTGAAAAAGAAATTACTGTTTCAAACGGTTGAACCCTCCACAAACACAATGCCTTTCTGCCCAGTTCATGACGCCATTCTTTGTGGTTTGTGTGAACCTCGTTTAATCGTTTGTCTCGGCAGGCTTTGAAGACGACAAAAACAATAGTGATGCAATTTATCAGGGAAGTTGCAATTTCTTTCTTCTGGGTGACGTCACCAACAGGACTCTTAAATGAGGCGAGCTGAAGAATGCAGAGAACCCCGGCTCACTGAAAGGGCCAAAGAAGCAAACCTTGGTTCAAATGTCTTCACATGTCTTCAAATGTCTTCAGAGGCTGCAGTTTAAGACACAGTCCAACTCAGGCAAGACAGGAAGGAAACTGAGAGCTGGCAGAAGGTTTGGATCCACTGATGCCAAATGCACAGCTGGTAGTGATGAGGCCAGCTGAAATGCATTGAATTATTTTGCTCCAGAGAGAAAAAACTTACAACCAGATAAGATGACAGTCTGGGACTGAAACGTATTAAGAGTTGGAATAAAAACGGACACGTAGAAAAGCAGAACATCTCTTCTTTGAACACAAACGTAGGGTACCCAGAAGAAGCCATTTATAATGTATCAGTTTACCTGAAGGAAATATTAAAAAACAATACGACAAAACACCTGTTTGAACATTTGAAGCAGAGCAGCCAGCACGGAGCACAAAGAAAACGTATGGGAATCAGCCAACTTATCTGCGACTGCACCGGCGCAAACATTACACCACACGGATCAGAAAACAGGCCTCAGGCCGCTGAATATTTTCAGAGCAAACAAACAGGACTTTGGTGTGTTTGCTGAAGCGCAGCGGCCCGATGGGACGGCAAACTGAAAAGTCTAGGCAGCATTCCTCTGCCTCTACCGAGCTGCTCCGCAGGATCAAGGCAATGAAACTGAACAGTGGAAAAGCTGTTTTGATAAGTTTCGTTTGAAGCTCTGCTGATGTTATCCATGGCTGTTTCTTGGCACGGGGACAGTTTTAGAGAGCATCGCAACGCCACCAGCCACTGAGGCAAACAGACTGTGCAAGAAAGGGAAGTCTCTCACAATGTCTGACGAAGAATTAAATATATTCATTAAAGAAAGAAGAACTACAGTTAGAATGACCAGACATGAACAGAAAATGTCATTAGATTTCCCTAATTAAACATTATTATAGTTTTTATTAGGTAGGGGTGTGACAGTAACCTTAAGTAACAGCTTGTGTTTTGGTGTCATTGTTGGTTTAGGTTCAGTCCAACAGGAAAAAGAAAGAATCCTAATTTTAAATGACAGAGATCACTTTTTTTTAAGAAATCTATACAAAAATGTGTTTGTTGCTGTGAACTTGGGGTAAAACATGATTCAAAATAAAAGGCAATATAAAACTAAAAATATCTCATAAGGAGAAAAAAATAGACCCCAAAGGCAGCAGGTACAGTGAAAACAGAAGTGGGCCAAGAGTCAAGCCCTGAGAACCCCCACACGAAAGAGGCACTGAAGTGGATAAAACATTTCCATCGTTAACACAAAAGATTCTGTCCCTCAAGTAGGAAATAAAATGTTAAACACTCTCACCTGGCTTCTTAGCTAGGTGAGCCACAGCCACAGATGGTGCTTCCTTAAAGCCTGGTGATGTATTCAGTAGCATTTATTAGAAACCACATGGCGTTTCAAAGCATGCAAATTATGATCATAAAAGATTTCCATCCACATCTCACTCTCTGCTGCTGCCGGGGATCACCAGGAAAGTTCTTTTTTCCCACAGAGCTGTCTGAAATAAACAGGCAGGTCTACAAGCTCCGGTTGTTCGTTTGAACGGACTGTTCTAGGAGTGCTTTAGACAGAATCTTGCTCTACTCTTCCACTGTCACGGCATTTGTGCTCTAGCTGCAAGTGATCTTCCGTGACCAAAGCTAGTATTTTACCAGACCACAACTGTTGGGAACTAGTTGGAAACAAAATTTTGAGAAAATCTTAACCTTTTCTTCTGGTATCCCATGTTTGCACAAACTCTTGGCAAACCTTAGACCAGAATCTGCAGCAGATCCTCAGTTGTTTTCAGACATTTTGGAAACTCCTCTGACACCATTCACACCAGTTCATTCATTCAACCTTTAGTTATACAGATTAATCACACCGAGCCTCGGAGACTCATTTACAAGTGAGATCTGTTTTAGACAGACAACCGGACAAAAGTATGGAAAAGAGAAAACACGAGGGGAGGTAAAAAAATCATATCTCGAAACTGCCTTGGCCGGGGCAAAGTGTGAGAGTTGGAAAAAAAAAAGACCTCTCAGTTGCCACTAGCTTAACATGTTCTTCATGTTTTTGCACACACTGAACACTGATGTCTTTACTGTGATGATGTGGGACGAATATGTGCACCAATATGCCACAGTCTTAAATAACAAACTGAGCTGTAACCTGAGCCATGACAGGGTTATACACCTTGTTTGTGTGACCTTCTGTATGTGACACTTCGTTCACCCAGCACTCATCACTGTTAGGGTTACTGTGGTGAATAAATAATACAAGTTGCAGCTTTCTAACAGAGGATGGTATCAGCAGCCTAAAGGGCTCTGCACACTCCATCTGAAGCTGAGAAATCAGCTCTTATTGACGTAGCTCTGTGACTGAAATTGCACCGTTTTGTTCTCAGAGTAGCGTCGTCTGCCCCTTCTCGACACAAGGCCGGGCTGAGCCTTTCCTGACAGGAGTATGTGGATGTGATGTACACATATTATAGTAAATAAGTACATGCTATGTGGTGTCATCATTATACGTTTCCATACAACGATGAATTTAGTTCTCTGCATTACACCCAGGTGGAGCAGTGGGCAGCTATGTAGGCACCCGGGGAGCAATTAGGGATTGGGCATCTTGCTCAGAGACATCACGACATGTGGGCATGGCTGGGAGTCAAACTGTGACGTTCTGGTCCCATGACGGCTGCTCTGCCTCTACCCCATCTCAGCCTCACTACTACTTGTACCACTGTAGTGGTATGTACTGCATGTAGTACTACATGTAGTACTGTACATTTTGCAGTGGTTCCCCTACACAAGCAGGAAAACAAACCTGTGTTGTGATGCATATTGTAGGGGGAGAGGTTTCCCAGCAGGAGTTCAGCCCCGTGTGTCTCGTGGACTGAACGTCCCGCAACCACGCGACTGTGAGTCGACTGTTCATCTTCGAATGAGTAACGACCTTCATTTATTTATTTATTAACCTGTATTTAACCTTGAGCTATTTGATGGACTTTTCCCTGGTGAGAATTGAGACACAAAAGGCAAATTGAACTGGAATTTGTTCAATAAATAAACCGTTACAATAGAAAATGTTAAAGACTCACCAAAACTGCACTGGCATTCATTTTGCCTACTTTTCAATGGTGCACGGCGTTTAGTTTCAGTTGTTTGTCTGCCAGAAGTTACAGCTAGACTTTAGTCATCATCAAAGCATCTTGTTTCAAAGTTAAATGTTTCAGTTTTTCTAAAAAGGTTAAATCTGGTCCTCTGGATATTCAAAAAACAAAACAAAACAAAAAAATGTAGAAATGTTTTGTCTCTCATCCTGAGGACTTCCTCAGTCTGAGGTGCTGTATTCAGCTCAGTCTCTTAAATAGCACCTTCTCAGAGTGGATCAACCGTTTGCTGCTGACAACCAAAACCAGCTGATCACATGCTCAAGAAGGACCATCAGCCTAACAATGGATCATTAGCACGCTGTACATGGAGGAGGTAGAAAAGAGAGCCTTGACGTCCTTTTCAGGGACACCACCAAGTCATTGGTTCAGGTATGTTGACGACACCTGGGTTAAAATTAAATCTCAGGAAGTCCAACATTTTACTGACCACATCAACTCTGTGGATAAATACATCAAGTTCACACGAGAAGATGTAAAAAATGGCAGGTTGGCTTTCTTGGACTGTGAGGTCTCAGTCTCTGATAGAGGACATTTGCAAACTGAGGTGTACCGCAAACCCACCCACACAGACCAGTATTTGCAGTTTGACTCCCATCACCCTTTGGAGCACAAGTTAGGAGTCATCAGGACTCTGTACCACAGAGCAGACAGCGTCCCCACTAGCTCAGGAGCCAGGCAGAAGGAGAAATCCCACACAAGACAGGCTCTAGAGCAATGTGGATATCCTAACTGGGCCTTCCTGAAAGCAGAGAAGAAACCCAAACACGACTGGTTTGAGCAGCTGGTTTTGGTTGTCAGCAGCAAACTGGTTGATCCACTCTGAGAAGGTGCTATTTAAGAGACTGAGCTGAATACAGCACCTCAGACTGAGGAAGTCCTTCGGATGAGAGACGAAACGTTTCTACATTTTTTTGTTTTGTTTTGTTTTGTTTTTTGAATGTCCAGCGGACCAGATTGAACTTTTTTAGATTTTTCTACCTGGATTATTGAGCATGCATCAGGATGTTTCATTTTTCACTCATCTCTTGGAAGATTGATGGTGTTAGCGAACGCTCCTGATGTTCTACATCTTTCAGACTTGTTTTGTAGCCATAGAACAGGCACATGGGGCACATTTGGGAAATACAGTACTCTTCTTGCCCCATACTTAACCAGCAGCTATTGTCCCCAAGACAACAGCGCCACGGTAGGATTTCAATGTGGGGCTCACGGTGCCAGCGGCGCTGCTTGGGAGAGTCAACAGGGAGGTGAAAGGTGATCCTCGGAGCTTAATGTCATTTTCGTACTCTCGCTCCGGCCCCTGGGCCCCGAGTGAATAAACACACCAAGGCCTGAATCTAAACTATGGACTGGGTTACCGGCAAAAGTGCTTTTTGAAACACACACACTGTCAGTGCAGGGCAAAAATAGGATAAAGGCAGACTCGCTAATGTACAACAATACATAAAGTGTTGTGGAAGCTTATCCCCGAGCTAAACAACCCAGAGTGTCTCTGGAGCCGCTCAGCTGGCTGTCTCAGAGGATAACACACCTCTGACCCGTGGACGGTTGGACCCCCGCAGCAGAGAGGGTTGGTTGTTGGCAGGGTGTGTAGATATGCATAATGTAGAGAATGTGCAACACTAAAGAATGTGAATGCACGTGTGTGTGTGCACGTGTGTGTGTTGTTGTGATGCTGAAACACCAGGATGCACGAGATTCTGCAACCTGACCCCGAGCTTGTGACAGTCCTGAGATGTGTGTGTGTGTTGGGGGGGGGGGGGGGGGTGTTCACATCCCTCGAGTGTTTGGGACAATTAGAAATGTTGACAATAAGGCGAGGACAGAGTCTGGTGCTCACAGTGCAGCTGGCTTTAGCCTGGAGCCCCCCCCCCCTCCCCCCAGAAAGGACCATAACTTTGTTCTTCAAGTGTAAGGTGGTGGAATGTGTCCTCACACACAAAATGAGTCAGTGCGTGTGTTTAACCTTAACATTAACGTGAGGACTGTCACAGTGCTGCCACAGAGAGGGCCCAGTGAGACCCCCCCCCCCCAACAAACCTCCAGATGAGGCCTTTAATCAGATGCCTGAACACTTTCAGCTGACTCCATCCAGCGGAGTCTTGTTGTGAAAATGCACAAGCGTTTTATTTTTGAAGCTGCTCATCCTGCTACTGACACACAGAAGAACCTCTGAAGGAGAACAGTTCATGCTGTCACAAGTTGTTCATCCTTCATTTCATTAGAAGAACCGGGTCAGATGGCAGGAAGGTTTTTCAACTCTTTTCTAACAAGTGACTTCCTGTGAGACAAACTCCACGTTCTCATGTGCAACAGGAAGAAGGGCATGCTCTTGTTCAGTCCAGATACTGAAAACAAAAAAAATCTCATTGTTTCATGAAAATAGTCGAGTCTGTCAGCGCCCTCTGGACCTCCCCCAGCCTCCAGCTAACCCGGAGTTGAATTTTCCTCCTCATCCTTCACCAATTCTTCCTCACTGAACCACCTTCCTCTCCTGTTTTCTGCTTCCTCTCCACACGAACACACAACCGTCTGAAACCAGCTGATGTGTGTGATTGTCTGAAGGTTTCTACCACAAAGGAACAATGCAGCGTCCAGCCTTTCACCTCGTGAGTCTAACACATGTTCACGTTCAGCAGCAGGCCGCACTTCATGCGAGACAGAGGGAGAGGACTCTTCACCTCTGCCTCCTCGCCTCTGACAAAAAGGAGTTTTTGTGATTCAGAACGAGGCAAAGAGTGAAGGACGGCTGAGCAGGAGGTGAAAACACAGCCCAGCTGCTCTTTAACGTCTTTTAAACGCCACCGCAGATCACGTCACTTTAGTCTCGAGGCAAATTCACTCTTCAGCTGTGCTGTCCTCTTCATCACGCAACAGCTTTTAGAAACCGTCAGGATCCACTGTCAGGATCCACTGTCAGGATCTACTGTAAAGATCCACTGTCAGGATCCACCATCAGGATCTACATCATGATCCACTGACATGATCCACTGGCAGGATCTACTGACAATATCCACTGACATCAATTGACATGATCCACTGGTATAATACACAGGTAGGATCTACTGTCAGAATTCACTGACAGATCCACTGACAGGATCTACTGACAGGATCCACTGGCATGATCCACAGGCAGGATTCACTATCAAGATCTACTGTCAGGATCCACTGACATGATCCACAGTTAAGCTCCACTTTCAGGATCTACTGACAGGATCCACTGCACTGACATGAGCCACAGTCAAGCTCCACTGTTAGGATCTACTGACAGGATCCACTGACATGAACCACAGTCAGGATCTACTGTCAGGATCCACCATCAGGATCTACATCATGATCCACTGACATGATCCACTGTCAGGATCCACTGACAAGATCCACTGGCATGATCCATTGGCACGATCCACTGGTATAATACACTGGCAGGATCTACTGCCAGAATCCACTGGCAGGATCTACTGACATGAACCACAATCAGGATCCACTGTCAGGATCCACCATCATAATCTACGTCATGATCCACTGGCAGGATCTACTGACAGGATCCACTGACATGATCCACAGGCAGGATCCGCTGGCAGACTTGTACAAAAGTTGCTCTGCACATGTGGCCAGTTTTAGTAAACGATTTCTTGCCGCTCATGAGATCACGAGAAGTGTTGTGGGCCGTGACGTGAGCACCCGGGAGACGAGGCTAAATGATTTGGTGGCATGAAGCTCGTTAGCCTGTAAAACCCATAAATTATCTGCAGCATTGTTTAAGCGTTCAAAGCTTGTGGAAAAAAGTAGCGGCTTATAGACCGGAAATTACGTCAGTTTTAGAGATGAGTGTTTTTCTGGACTGGAAGTGAACAGAGAACCTAAATGTTTTTGATGCAAGAGGGCAGGAGTTACACTGTGGAGAACGGAGGGAGGCTTTACTTATTTATTTATTTTAGCCTTTCTGAAGTGGCTGAGTGATGGATCCTGGATGGAGAGTGGTTTATCCACCACCAGGAGCAGTGGAGGAGCTTGGGGGGGTCAAATGAATGAGGTGACTAGTTTAAATATATTTGTTGGTGGCCATGTTGTATTTTGAGGTGATGGATGGAATGAAAGAACAAATGTAGCGTCTCAAAACATGTGACCACAGCTCAGATCTCCAGGGTACAAAGAAATCATCATGGTCTATTTTACAGAACTAATGAAGTCACATTGATCTCTGATCTGACAGCTGCTGCTGGTGGTGGTGGTGGTGTGTGTGTGTGTGTGTGTGTGTGGGGGGGGGGGGGGGGTCATGCTGCTTTTCTTTCATGTGCTCCTAATTACAGAGAACGTCCAGAGGAGGAAGACTCAGAGCTGAGGCTGCTTTGGGGACTCATCTGTACTCATGACTGTTAGCATTGGAGTCAGCATTTTGCATTGATCAGTGCAGTCAGGGAGGGGGTAAGAGCAGTCAGGGAAGGGTAAGAGCAGTCAGGGAGGGGTAAGAGCAGTCAGGGAGGGGGTAAGAGCAGTCAGGGAGGGGTAAGAGCAGTCAGGGAGGGGTAAGAGCAGTCAGGGAGGGGGTAAGAGCAGCTGTGGTGCTCAGGCGAGCAGCTTCACTGAAAACGTCCAGATGATTGATTGCTCTTCATGCTAAGAAGATGTGTCTTCATCTTTGAGTGGGCTTCTGCACAGAATATGTGAAATACATTTTGTGTGTGTGGCAGTGGTTCACAGCTCTTCAGCCACTTCTCTCTTCCTCTCCAGTTCCTCCTTTTCAGCAGCCTACAATAATCAAACCCATCCATCGGTGCAGAACCCGGGCTGTCTTCACAACGACCGGACTGCAAGAAATAACTGGCAACAAAGAGGTCACCAAGAACATCTGCAAACTCTGCAGGAGCATTTTACTTTAAAATTATTATTATTACCTGTTCTGTTTCAGAATTTGTATTTTTATAACATTACGACTGGGCTCAAACCAAGACCCATCCATCCATCCATCCATCCATCCATCCATCCATCCATCCATC
>NC_056507.1:1429409-1429691 GCF_014905685.2 Nematolebias whitei
GAGACAAACAACCATTCACTCTCTCACTCACACCTAGAGACAATTTAGAGTTACCAATCAGTCTAACATGCATGTTTTTGATCTGTGGGAGGAAACTGGAGCACCCGGAGAAAACCCACGCATGCACGGAGAGAACATGCAAACTCCACCCAGAAAGGCCCCTGGACCGGGGTTTGAACCAGGGACCTGCTCACTGAGAGGCAGCAGCTCTACCAGTTGTGCCACCGTGCTGCCCATTATTATTATTATTATTATTATTATTATTATTATTATTATTATTAT
>NC_056507.1:1429701-1443846 GCF_014905685.2 Nematolebias whitei
TTATTATTATTATTATTATTATTATTATTATTATTATTATTATTATTGTTGTTGTTTGTAATCCTAACTTGTCTGATGGGCTCCTCCCATTAATCTGAATTTCAGCCTTGAGATTTAAACACATTTATTTCATTTGATGCACAGAAGCTGATTTAAAATGAAGTTTTTTTTATAGCGTGTTATAGCTGACACGTGTGTTTGTTGCACTTTTCTGCCTGTGCTTGTTAGCAAAATATGTCATAAACAACTATGATGTTAATGAAACTTCATGAAGTAATCTTTGGATTAAACTCATTTAAAGCGTTGAACATTCAAACCATTAGTCTCTCTCTTTGGTCTCATCTGGGACGCAGCGAGAAGATGCTGCCTCAAATTCAGCGCAAGGCGAATAAAACGGCAGCTGCAGGGCCGAGGCTCGGCAGCTGGAGGGCCGAGGCTCGGCAGCTGCAGGGCCGAGGCTTGGCAGCTGCAGGGCCGAGGTTCGGCAGCTGGAGGGCCGAGGCTCGGCAGCTGGAGGGCCGAGGTTCGGCAGCTGGAGGGCCGAGGCTCGGCAGCTGGAGGGCCGAGGCTCGGCAGCTGGAGGGCCGAGGCTCGGCAGCTGGAGGGCCGAGGCTCGGCAGCTGGAGGGCCGAGGCTCGGCAGCTGCAGGGCCGAGGCTCGGCAGCTGGAGGTGACGAGGCTCGGCAGCTGCAGGGCCGAGGCTCGGCAGCTGCAGGTGACGAGCCGGCAGATAACCTGGGGTTGTAAACGGCAGCAGCTTATCAGCTGCAGGTCAACAGAAGGTCTGAACATGCAGGTCTCTTCATGTCAGCACACAGATCAGAAGGCAGACTTCAGATCAGACCCAGATGAGGAACTGAAAGCTGCTGGGCCACAACCTGAAGCTAAATGAAGAAATCCAAAGAGAGCCTGAAGATCAGGGACATGAAGTCACCAGAAAACCTCTGGCCTGTGGTGACAGCTTGCAGGTGGAGTCTACTCGTGCCAGAGATGAAGCAAAGAGAAAAAGAGCGCTCTGTCCGCAGAGATCTGACCGGGAAGCAGCGACACTTCTGTTCCACTTTTTCTGTCTTCTGAAAACTCCTGGAAGTCGTGTGGACCCGGGCGGCTCAGCCTCCTTCTCTCACGTTGGACACATTCATCAAAAGGTCTTCAGGGACTCGGCTCAGAATAACTCCTGCATCTGCGTACGCTCGCGCTCTGAGCAGGCACGAGTCGTCCCGTTCGGGTGCAGGAGGACGTCTTCATGCTGTCTTCACAGTGAAGGCTCAGCTCAGCTCTCAACTTTGACCTTGATTTGTGACCTTGAAGCTGGAGCGATGAGAATGTACGAGACACTCCATATTTTATCAAAATGACAAAAGTGAAAATTTCACCAACTTATTAGTGACTAAAACGAAAGTAGTGAAGGGCTCATATGGGAACTTTTGGGTGTAACTGGGACCCTGAGTGCACATTTTGTTCCACCTCATGTACCACATGTTCATTTGATGACCATAAAGAACCTTGAAACTGCCTTTCTGGATAATCTAAATCAGGGTTTACTCAAACAGTGGACCGGGGGCCAAATCAGGCCCACAGGTGAGCTCCGTTCGGCCACCAGTGGGTTCATTTTTAATCAAAACTAGATTTTAAACCATAAAACAAACAATTAATGACACTAACTGCTGGATGACCGGCCCCTGAGCTCTTTCAGTAACTGTGGCCCCTGATTTAGTAGAACAGCTCTGAAGCCTCCTCAAATCTAAATGATTCCTGGCAGAGAAAAATTCAGGCTTTCAGCGGTATCTTTACCAAAGCCTTTCCACAAAACGGCTGCAAAGACCAGTCCGTCTTTGAGCTGCTTCTGAGCGTTCATTTAAATCCCAGATGGAGCCACGTCCCACAAATATCGTATTTTCTGCCGTAAATGTCGCCTCGCCCTATAAGTCGCATCTATTACGCATCATGGCTGAAGATCCGGAAATGTGGACCGGTGTTGTGATAAAAATCGATTGGCTGTCAAATGACGGCCCCGGGAGTGTGCACGTGAGGACTTTAACAAGAATGTAACAAGATTAACACTTAAAAACAATTGTTTGTTTGCTCGAAATTGTAGTAAAGGTTTGTCTCAGTTGAACTTTTACTTAATAAATGCACTTCAACTGTCAAATTAGCTGCAATTTGCCAGGGCGGCGCAGCAAAATCAAGCCGATTCGATGGTTACTCCAGGTGGACGGTGTCAGACTATGGCAAGCCAACTGTGTCATTAATATCCACTTACCTATTACAGGATACATCGGCATGCCATAAAACTTGAGTGCCATCTAGTGGTTGAAAATGGTAGTGTTCATTATTTTCAGTCAGAATGAATGAAAACGGTCATATCTCAGGCAAAAGTCTTCATTTAATCCCGTTACTGAGCCACAAGCCGGTTTACTTTTTCACGTCGGCTGGTTCGACTGTGACTTCTTCACTTCATGGGATAATTAAAGGGCATCACACATGGGAGCGCTTTAACATATGGAGCGGATATGGAGTCAAAATGATTCACAAACTCCTAGAACAAGATTTGTGTGGAAACATAAGATCTACAAGCGTAGAACAAGATTCACAGATTTGGTACGCTGCGCTTACAAATACTGATACAAATACATTATTCTTACAAATACAAATACATTACGCTTACAAATACTGATACAAATACACTATTCTTACCAATACAAATACATTACGCTTACAAATACTGATACAAATACACTATTCTTACAAATACAAATACATTACACTTACAAATACTGATACAAATACACCATTCTTACAAATACAAATACATTATGCTTACAAATCGGAAAATGTGTGTGCACGAATCGCCAGCTGTGCACGGATCAGCTTGCCTGTGCCTACGATGTTTTGAGACTTTCTTACCACACTAGATTCACAAATGAGATGATGCGTTCAAGGCTGGTGAAAATTTGGGATATCTGAGCATTACAAATGTAATGCTGCGTTCAAGGCTAGACAAAAGCTTGGATATTTGAGCATTACCAGATTTATTGGGCTATTGGAAATACCATTATTTACCATTTACCATACCATTATTGGCTTCAAGAGTCTGTTGGACTCCTGGCAAGGACCAATGCAGACATGTTCCTGTTTTTAGTTTTCTACAGTCGCCTTAGAATCCAGCTGTTTTTTGTTACTTTTCTTTTTACTTTAATTTTTTTATTTAGCCATCCTATTTGTAAAAAAAAAAAAAAGAAAAAAAATTGTACGACATTTTATAACTGTTTATTGTTGTTGTTGTTGTCATGTTGTCATGATTCTTTGTTAAATCAGGTCTCTCTTGTAAATGAGTCCTCGAGGCTCAATGGGATTTACCTGTAGAAATAAAGGTTGATAGAAAAAAATTGACTTGGCCCTGTAGCTCATAACAACTATATTTATATTAAAGACATGACTTAAATTAACACTACTGGATTTTAAAAATGTTAACTTTGTAGGCTGTACTGCTCAAATACACGATATCCCAGCTTTTCACCAGCCTTGAACGCATCATCTCATTTGTGAATCTAGTGTGGTAAGAAAGTCTCAAAACTTTGTAAGCACAGGCAAGCTGATCCGTGCACAGCTGGTGATTCGTGCACGTGCAGTTTCCGATTTGTAAACTTAGTGTATTACTACTACATTTGTGAATTGTGTTGTACGCATACAAATGTTGTTGTACGAGTTTGTGAATCTTTTAGTACACTTGTGGATCTTATACGCACACAAATGTTGCTGTACGCATACAAATCCTGTCCTATGAGTTTGTGAACCATACTGAGGCCATAAGACTTCCATACCAACAACCCTCACCTCCTCTGTCCATTCAGACATCTCACCGGCTGAAAGGAGGTCAGAAGGTATGTCAGTCCTAGTTTGGAGTGTTTCATGAACCGGCCCTGACACTGCTCAGACATCTGCTTCTTGTTTTACCTTTAATCCACTGCGAGGACAATAAGATCAACATCAGCAGAGACAACTGCAGCGTCCCATGGCGGACAAGATAACATCTGTTTGTAGTGCATTGTTTGGGACCCCAGCAGGGCGATAACAGCAAGAGCACAGAGAAAGAGTCCTCCATCACCTGAGTACACATCCAGACACAATGCCTCGCTTGCATTGAGTCAGGATTACTGACAGAACGGAATGGGGAGAGATAAGTCCTCATGTGAGGCGAAACCTTCTTGTGGAATGACACGGAGACCGTCTCTGTTTGGGTCTAAAGGCTTGCACAGACTCGGGCGGACCGTGAGCCGTGCAGAAACTGTGCGCACAGTCCGCAGAGGGTTCAGACTTCATACTCGAGCGTACACCCTGATGGGCTGCAGCCCAGCTCCGCAGGCAAGGGGCGTTTACCTTCAGGACAAATTGTGGTCGCCAATTGGTCATTTGATGACCCACCTACTGGATTGATTGACAGGTCACAAAAGAAAAGAAAGAGCTGTTGGTGGCCCAGGAGTAGCAGCAGCGGTGTTCTGTGTTTATATGTTTTTAATAAAAAACTCTAAACATAATTTTTTTTAAACGGGAAGCGCTGGTCCTGCAGCCCACACATCAGACCAGCCCACCAGGAAATCTCCAGACCCTCCTGCAGCCACTCCGGGCCTGATTTTAATTCTCTCGTGACAAATTCCTTCATTTCTCACAGTTTCAGTCACGGCATCAACGGAGGAGGAAGAGATCGATGCCTCTTGGAAAAGAACAAAAGAAAAGGCCGTTAAACCAGACCAGGGATGAAGAAGGGGAACTTAATACATTGGTGTCTCATAATAAACAGTCTGTCACCGGGCAGTGTATTGTGCGACACTGAGTTTGTGTACGCAGTTGTAAAAATTGATCTTTGCACGCACATGGCTTGTGGACGTCCACGTTGAGTCTAATCCGGTACGCACGGACCTCTGCGGAGTGACGTACGCCCGAGCATGTGGAGGCCTTAAAGCAGGGCTATTCAACTAAACTGCTCAGGGCCACAGTTCCTGAAAGCAAGAACTCAGGGGCCGGACATCCAGCAGTTATTGCGATTAAGTTCTGGTAAGTTTGTTTTACGATATAAAATCTAGTTGCATTTAAAAATGAACCCAAGGAATCCATATCGGGCTCAACATGGAGAAGGATCATTAAGAACATTTCCTCTTCTTCAGTCTTTCTGAGACATGCTGTAATTCAGTCCAACGTAGTGCATCGGCTGCACTGGTCCAAAGACAAGTTGTCCAGGATCAAGGCCGACCTGGAACCAGCATGCAACCGTTGTAAACAAACTCCAGCTACAGCCCTGCACACATTCTGGACTGGACCCAGACTTTTATACGTGACACCTTCTCTGGGACATGTGGTAAAACTGTACAGCCATCATCGTTCATCTCACTGTTCGGAGTCGTCCCTGTGGAAACGTCCTTCAGCAAGTACGAGAAGGATGTGATTGTTTTTGACTCTCTTTTGGCCAGGAGGCTGGTTATGTGCAATTTGAAGGACCCACAGCCCCCAGCACATGTACATTGGACAAGAGAGGTGATGCATCATATTCATTTTGAAAGAAAAAAAAAAGATATCCTCTGAAGGGGTATATCCCTTTAAAAGATTTAGGGACATGTGGCAGCCTTTTATGATGTATGTGGAAAACATGTCAGTGCCCATGTAATTCATTTTACTGTAGTCTGCTTCGTCATGGTTCAACTCTCGTGGACTGATTGATGGATGAGCTGCACGAGCAGCATGGATCGTTTATTTAAAATAAATTATTTTAAAGTATTTAGTGTCATGGTCTGTGCACTCTGCCACGCCCACATTTCTCCTCTGGCTGCAGCAGCTTTGTGAAAGGTTAACCTTTCACCTCTGATGGACGGACAGCGACACGTCTTCAGCGCAGCGTTGGAACCAGACACAAATCTGAACAACTGGAGCAGAACATGGAAGCTGAAGTCCGAGTGTTAAGAGCGCTGCATGTTTAAGTTGAAGTCCTTGTAAACAAATACTGACCCACGGTTTGGTGTGGTAGTAGCTGGGAGTCATTAACAACGTCACACTTTACACGTTCTCCCATGAGACGTTTCAAAAACACCTCTGACCCGTCTCCACCCAGTTGATGCTGGGTGAACGCATGATGGTGGCGGGTGATAAGCATTCATTTAAGGAAAGTCTTTGCTGGTTTGAACCAGACGAGGCCAAAACTGTTGAAATGAAACGACTCAACAAACGTTTGAATTGAAGGAAAAAACTTTTACTGTGATCGTTTTCAACTCCTCAACAATGGGAACAATATTTTGACAAAAAGACTGAAGTTCACTAAAAGAAAGTTTTTTTAATTGTTGTAGTTCCAAAAACACAAAAAAATAGTTGTAAACATTGAACTTGTTGAAAACAAACAAACAAACAAAAAAATTCAATTCCTTTGGTTTGTTGGCTCTTTTTTTGTTTGTTTGTTTATTAAGTTTATTTTAGTCAGTTATTAGAAACTCAAGCATAAAACAAGTCCACGATTAAATCAACTACTGTTTCAACATCCATCCATCCATCCATCCATCCATCCATCATCTTTACCCGCTTATTCCATTTTGGGTCACGGGGGTCGCTGGTGCCCATGTCCAGCAGTCACTGTGCGAGGGACGGGGGACACTGGACAGGTCTCCAGTCCATCACAGGGACACATAGAGACAAACGAGACAAACAACCATTCACTCTCTCTCTCACCTCGGGACAGTTTAGAGTTACCATCAGTCTAACATGCATGTTTTTGGTCTGTGGGAGAAAACCCACGCATGCACGGACAGAACATGCAAACTCCACCCAGAAAGACCCCTGGACCGGGATTTGAACCGTGGACCTGCTCGCTGAGAGGCGGCAGCTCTACCAGTGCGCCACCGTGCTGCCTACCATTTCAACACGTTTTATTTTATTTGAAAACACGTTTAATATTTTTCTATCTGAGCATCAAAAGTGTCAAAGCTGGGGGAAACGAACGAGTCACTTTTACTTGTTCCTTCTTGTGTTCTTCAGCTGCTGCTCGTCTTTGATCAGTTTCTGTTTCGGTGAATTTCAGTAAAACTTTGTGATGAGGCTCCAAACGACCGACCCGGGGTTGAGGCGAGGCCTCGGCTCGAGACGACAGGAGATTGTTTCATTTACAGCCCGCGGCTGATGGAGACGCCTCGGTTCAGTCCAAAGCAGATATCAGCGAGTGATGAAATGCTGGAGGCTGAGCTCAGCAGCTCCTCCAGGTTTCACACAAAACCAGTGTATCGTGAAGAGGTGCTGCTGGGAGGGAAGCGATAAAAACGAATAAATACCATCGCAGATGAAACGGTGCTTTTTGGGGGAAGCGTCTTGTTTGCAACAGTGTCGGAGCAGAGAGACGACAAACCTCAAAGATCTGCAGCACTTTGTATTTCTGACTGCAAACGAAGGGATTTATCCCAAGGTCACATCAGCCAACATCAAACCCTCAGAGAAAATAAGATTTATATTTTGTAGCAAAGGATAAAATAATTCTATTTAAAGCCTCGCATCGACTGCTAGCTAACCTCATGAGGTTTTGGTCAAAGCTTGAAGCCAACGCCGTGCTCGACCTCACGAGACGGCAGGATGTCGCGTGTAAACTGGACACAGTTGAGGCCGTTTGTCTGTTGACGAAGGTCGAACAGCTGCAGTCACATCTCGACTTGGACCGACTCCAACAGCCGATGCTCATTTTATAAAAGTTTAAATAAATAAATAAAAATGAAGGACTTTCAGCTACAACCACACCAGATGTTCAAACTGATTCAACTAGAGAAGTTTCATTTCCTGCAAAAATGCAGTGTGAATGCTTACTGCTGAAGAACTTGCTGAAAAACAGCTGAAATTAGCTAAAAACATGCTGAAATGTAGCTGAAATTGAAGAACAAGCCTAAATTAGCAGAGGAGAGCAGAAATAAATATTTGCTGAATTAGTTTAAAAAAAGAAATGAGCACAAAATTTAGGAAATTAGCTAAAAAAAGGCAGAATTTAGCACAAAAAAAGCTAAAAAGTAGCTGAAAAAGCAGAAAGAAGCTTAAACTATCACAAGGAAGTGGAAGGAGCTGAAATGAGCTACAAAAATGTGAAATTGACTGAAAAAGCTAAATTTAGCACAAAACAGCTAAATAGTAGCTGAAACTAGCTGAAAAAAGCTGAAAGGAGCATAAAAAGCTGAAATTAGAAGAAAGAAGTTAAATAGGCTGAAAGTTGCAGAAATCACAAAAACCTTGTTTTGTTAAAAACAGCTGAAATTAGCTAAAATGCTAAAAACATAGCTGACAAGGTAGAACAAGCTTAAATTAGCAGAAGAAAGCAGAAAGAACATGTTTACCCAGTTAGGCTGAAAGAAGCAAAAATGAGCACAAAAAAGTGTAAATTATCTGAACAAAGCTGAAATTAGGAAGAAAAAAGCTGAAAAGTAGATAAAAGCAGAATGATGCTTAAATTACCAGAAGGAAGGGGGGAGAGCACATTTTTGCAGAATTAGAATGAAAAAAGTTAAAATCAGTGCAAAAAAAATGGAATTAGCTGAAAAGATTAAAATTAGCATAAAACAGCTAAATTGTAGCTTAAATGGCAGAAAAAGTGGAACCTTTCAGAAATTAGCTGAAAGAAGCACAAGCTGGAGTTAGCAGAAAGAAGTTATGAAAAACACCAAAATGTTGTAGTTAGCAGAAAAAATCTGAAAGGAGCACAAAACAGCTAAAGAAAACAGTTGAAAGTAGCTGAACAAAAAGCTTAAATTTGCAGAAAGAAGCTGAACTGAAACAAAATGTGAAAGGAGCAGTAAAAGGTTGTAAACACATCTAAAGATCTGAAAGAATGAAAATGAGCTCAATTCATTGTCTATGAAGAAAACAATGGCAGAAAAGGCTACATTTTCAAACAGCTAAAGTTACACCAATACCAAAAGTCACTGCAAGATTGTCCTGAAAGAGCTGAAAGTTTTGATACCTAAATTGTTGAAATAGATTAAAAACTAAATAAGACTTATCTGGACAAAATGCATCAAGAAACTCAGTGTCCCTTGCCCAGACGTGGGTTACTGGGGCCCCACCCTGGAGTCAGGCCTGGGGGAGAGACTCATCTGAGAGCACCTGGTGACCAGGTCTCTACCCATGGGGTCTGGTTGGGCTCAGCCCTAATGAGCAACATGGGTTTGCCTTTCTGTGGACCCAACACCTGCAGGAGGGGCCATAAAAGTGCATGATGCCATGAGCAGTGGCCAAAGGCGGGGACCTTGGCGCTCTGACTGTGGCTTACTAAAGCTGCTCTTGGGACATGGAATGTGACCTCTCTGGCAGGGAAGGAGCCTGAGCTTGTGTGCGAGGTTGAGACGTACCGACTAGATATAGTTGGGCTCACCTCAACACACAGCATGGGCTCTGGAACTAATCTCCTTGAGAGGGGCTGGACCTTATTCCACTCTGGAGTTGCCCGTGGTGAGAGGTGCCGAGCTGTTGTGGATCTACACTTAGCCCCCCAGCCTGTGTGTTGGAGTTTTCCTCTGTAGATGAGAGGGTAGCTTCCCTGCACCTTCATGTGAGGAGATGGGCTGACTGTTGTTTGTGCCTATGTGCCAAACAGCAGTTCAGCATATCCGGCCATCTTGGGAGTCCTTGGCTGGGGTGCTGGAAGGTGTGCCACCTGGGTATTCCTTTTGTCTTTTGGGGGACTTCAATGCCCACGTAGGCAACAACAGTGTGACCTGGAGGGGCATGATTGGGAAGAACAGCCTCTCTGATCTGAACCCGAGCGGTGTTCTGTTATTGGACTTTTGTGCTAGTCATAGTTTGTCCATCATGAACACCATGTTTGAACATAAGGGTATCTGTAAGTGTACTTGGCACCAAGATGCCCTAGGTCGTAGATGATTGACTTTGTAGTCATGTCATCTGATTTGCGGCCATTTGTTTTGGACACTCAGGTGAAGAGAGGAGCTGAGCTGTCAACTGATCACCACCTGATAGTAAGTTGGATCAGATGGTGGGAGAAGATGCCGGACAGATCCGGTAGACCCAAACCTGTAGTGAGGGTTTGCTGGGAATGCCTGGCAGAAGAACCCGTCCGAAAGATCTTCAACTCACACCTCCAGGAGAGCTTTAACTGCATCCCAGCTGAGGCGGGGACATTTGAGTTTGAGTGTGCCATGTTTCACACCTCAATTGTTGAGGTAGCTGCCTTGAGCTGTGGCCACAAGGTTGTTGGTGCTTCTCACGGTGGCCATCCTCGAACTCAGTAGTGGACACCCCAGGTTAGGGAGGCTGTCAAGCTGAAAAAGGAGTCCTTTTGGTCCTTGTTGGCTGGTGGGACTCTAGAGGCGTTCAGTGAATAGGAGTTCAGTGAAGCTTTGGATAAAGACTTTCAGTCAGCTCCAAGGAGATTCTGACAAACCATCAGGCAGCAGAGGAGGAAAAAGCAGCTCTTTACTAACACTGTGTTCAGTGAAGGTGGGGTGCTGTTGACCTAAACAGTGATATTGTCAGTGGGTGGAAGGAATACTTCTCGGACCTTCTCAATCCCACCAGCGTGTCTTCCATAGAGGAAGTTGACTCAGGGGACTTTGGAAATGTTCTGTCCATAACCTTGGCTGAGGTAGTTAAAAAGCTACAAGGCGGCAGGGCTTCGAGGGAGGATAAGATTCACCCTAATTTCCTAAATGCTCTGGATGTTCTGGGGCTGTCTTGGTTGACACGCCTTTCCAACATTGCGTGACATCGAGGGCAGTGCCACTAGATTGGCAGACTGGGATGGTGGTTCCCCTCTTTAAAAAGGGGGACCGAAGGGTGTGCTCCACTTGTAGGAGCATCACTTTCTTTAGCCTCCCTGGTAAGGTTTATTCAGGGGTATTGGAGAAGCGAGAGCGATCGTTGGTCGAACCTCAGATCCAGGAGGAACAATGTGGGTTCCGTTCTGGCCGTGGAACACTGGATCAGCTCTTTCCATTCACTAGGGTCCTTGAGGGGTCATGGGAGTGTGTCCATCTAGTCTGTGCTTTGTGGACTTGGAGAAGGCATTCGACCGTGTTCTTCCAGGTACATTGTGGAGGGTGCTCCGTGAGTATGGGATTGGGGGCCCATTGATATGGGCTGTTCAGTCCCTATACAAGTGGTGTGAGAGTTTGGTTCTCATTGCTGGTAAGTCAGCTTCCTTCAGGGTGGGAGTTGGACTCCACCAGGGCTGCCCATCGTCACTGATTCTGTTCATAACTTTTATGGACAGCATTTTTCGGTGCAGCCAGGGGGCGGAGGGATTCCGGTTCAGTGGCCTCAGGATTCCATCTCTGCTCTTTGTAGATGATGTGGTCCTGTTGGCTTCATTGTACCGTGATCTTCAGGTCTCACAGGAGCTTATTACAGCCGAATGTGAAGTGGCTGGGATGAGAATCAGCACCTCCAAATCTGAGGCCATGGTCCTCAGTCGGAAAAGGGTGGATTGTTCTCTTGAGGTCGAGGGTGAGGTTCTGCCTCATGTGGAGGAGTTCAAGTATCTCGGGGTTTTGTTCATGAGAGAGGGAAGAACGGAGTGTGAGATCGACAGATGGATTGGTGCAGCATCTGTAGTATTGCAGACTCTGTACCAGTCCGTTGTGGTGAAAAGGGAGCTGAACTGTAAGGCAAAACACTCCGTTTACTGGTCGGTCTACGTTCCTCCCCTCACCTCTGGTCATGAACTCTGGGTAGTGACTCAAAGAATGAGATCGTGGATCCAGGAGGTTGAAATGAGTTTCCTCTGCAGGGTAGCTGGACTCTCCCTTAGAGATAGGGTGAGAAGTTCAGTCATCCGGGAGAGACTTGAAGTCGAATCACTGCTCCTCATCTTCCAGAGGAGCCAGATGAGCTGGTTCATGCATATCCAACTGGGACCAGACCCCGGGGAAGACCCAGGAAACGCTGGAGAGACTATGTTTCTCAGTTGTCCTGGGAACACTTTGGAGTCCTCCCAGAAGAGCTGGAAGAGGCTGTGGAGAGAGATGTCTGGACCTCCCTGCTCAAGATGCTGCCCCCGAGACCTGACTGTGGCACAAGCGGAAGATGATGGATGGATGGATGGATGGATGGATGGATGGATGAATGGATGGACGGATTAAAAAATGGATGGATTAAAAACTGCAAGACGAGAATTGCGCCAAAAACTGTACAAAATAAGATGATAAGATAGAACTTTATTGATTCTGTAGGAAATAGTTTTATGGATAGTAACAGCCAGGAATAATTAATATAAACAGGAAAACAATAGTGTGAATGCTTAATAAACATTCACACTGTTTGACCTTTGACTCATTCAGACAGAAAATATCTCGTCTCTCATCTGAATGTGATGAAGTGTAAGAAGTTATATCTACTCATGACCAGTAAAAGTGAGTCATGATGGATCTGCATTAAGAGGTGAAATACTTATAATGACATCCGTCCATTATCTTTTACCTGCTTCTTCCATTTTGGGTCACAGGGGTTACTGGTGTCCAGCCATCACTTTGCAAGAGGTGGGGGACACTGGACAGGTCTCCAGTCCATCACAGGGACACATAGAGACAAACGAGACAAACAACCATTCACTCTCTCTCTCACCTAGGGACAATTTAGAGTTACCAATCAGTCTAACATGCATGTTTTTGGTCTGTGGGAGGAAACCGGAACAGCCGGAGAAAACCCACGCATGCACGGAGAGAACATGCAAACTCCACCCAGAAAGGCCCCCAGACCAGGATTTGAACCGGACCTGCTCACTGAGAGGCAGCAGCTCTACCAACTGCACCACCGTGCTGCCCTTCCAATGATATGAAAGAGAAAATAAATCTGTTTTGTTTTAAACTAATTACACAGGGAGGGAAGACGAAAAGTGATGTGTGTTTATCTGACAGAGGAGCAGCATTAAATCCTGTCGTGTCCTGAAACAACAGTATAGTTATTTTACGAGTCCGCTCAGTGAAAGACAGCTTGCAGGCACCAACCGTCTGCTCTCCTCTTTATCTACAGATAAGATGTGCACACAAAAGCCTCTGCAAAAGGATTTAAACACACTTCCAACTTTTCAGCAAAACAACAAACTGACCTCCTGAGCCAATAATTAACCTGCACAATCAAAACTGAACACGCTCTTTGAGCGAGAGTGAAATTGTGTAGAAACTCAGCCTGCAGACACGAACACCGCTGAGCTGGATCCACCGAGGTGGACCAGAACTATCAGTTTTATCTTTCCCAATCAGAGTATTGTGAGCAATGATTGAGATCCAGCATCCGTCAGACCAGGACTCATGGGCTGTCACAGATGAATCAGCTCAAAGACTCTTTAGACCAGTATTGTTTGTAAAAAGCATCACTTCAGAAACGATGCATGTTGTTTAATCCCTGATGTAGCTGGATGTGGGTGCTGCGGATCTGGTACCACAGCCACCCAGACGAGGGTGGAGGGATGGAGGTCACGGAGCTGCCAGCTCCTGAGTCAGCTCATGTAGATGCACCAACAGCAGCTTCAGCAGCTGATGACACTCACACTGCTACACAAAGGACATTTCAAGATGGTGGCACAAGCATCGATTGAACAAAGTCCGTGATGATAAATCAGACTCAGAAGTTATCACACAGGAAGACAACGAGATCCTAAATCTTGCCTTCATACTTTCTTTCTTCTTTCGGCTGCTCCCTTCTTCAGGGGTCGCCACAGCGAACTAACACGTACGAAGACGTGGTGATTGTTTCAATGCCTGATGTCCTTCCTGACCTACCCACAGACCACCGAGCTACCACAGCCCTCTGTGTGGAGCAGGGAGATGACACTTTTGTTGTGTGCAATAACATCTGCAGCGAACCACAAGTTTTATAAATACATAAACTATTTTTCAAATGCACACCAAATGAAAAGTTTACAAGACAGTGGTGAGACCAGCTCTGTTGTATGGTCTGGAGACAGAGACATGGACAAAAAGACAGGAGACAGAACTGGAAGTGTCAGAAATGAAGATGTTGAGGTTCTCCTTAGGAGAGACAAGGATGGAGAAGATCAGAAATGAGATCATCAGAGGTACAGCACAGGTTGAACAACTGGGAGATAAAGTTAGAGAGGACACACTGAGATGGTTTGGACATGTCCAGAGGAGGGACAGTGGTTTAGACATGTCCAAAGGA
>NC_056507.1:1443856-1457511 GCF_014905685.2 Nematolebias whitei
GTGGTTTGGACATGTCCAGAGGAGGGACAGTGGTTTGGACATGTCCAGAGGAGGGACAGTGGGTATATTGGTAGAAGGATGTTAGAAATTCAGCTGCAGGAAAAAGACAAAGAGGAGACATATGGATGCAGTTAGAGGACATGGAGGTAGTTGGAGTGAGGACAGAGGACACAGAGGACAGAGTGAGATGGAGGAAGACGACTCACTGTGGAGACCGTGATGAGGGCAAAGCCAGAAGAAAAAGAACAAGAAGGACAAGAACAACAAAAGCAACAACAACAAGAAGCAGAACAACAAGCTAACCTCTCAGCTAGCCGTAACAAGACAACAAGCTAGTAAAAAAAAAACAGTTTCCCTGGAAACATTTTTTTCTCAGTGAGTCTGAAATAAGTTTGTGATGTACAAAGATTTGGAGAGCGCTGCTTCACACCGGCTGCAAGATGTATTCAACATATCTGACCCATCAAAATGAAACGATACAGGCTTTGATCCGTTCATGGTGTCTCCATCAGATGTTCTCATCAAGTCACGGTCTTTATAAACAGAAAACTTCTTTACTTCCAGCATCTTCAAAATGAGCTCATCAGTCCAGCTTTTTCCTACACATTCGTATTCTCTCTGTAATCAGCTGCAGCATCTGTGCAGCTCTGCCGTCACGTGTGAACAGGAACACTGAAACATGGATCAGGATCTTATTCTCCGTTTAATCTTCATCAGATCAGCTGGGTGAAATGAGAAGAACAAGACCTGACAGGAGGATAATATTCTGATTCTGGTTCGGTGCAGGACTACATCCAGACTCACACAGGCTCAAACACGTGGGACACGACCTGCGGCACCTGCGGTAACAAGGATTTGGAAAAGACACTCAGCTCTTGTGTTGTGCTAATTTTAACGATTGCTATCTACCTTTCAGCTCATTTTGCCGTGGTTGTGAGTGTGCACACTTTACTAACGTCTCTGGAAGCAGCTGGTGCACATCTGTCCTGGAGAGGCAGAGGAAAATCCTCTGACAGCTAAATCCACAACAGCTTTTAAAAGCAGCAGCAGATTTCCTGCAACTTTGGCTGCTAATTGTGCTGATTGTTTATACGCGAGTCTAGTCTCGTCTAGTACCTCAAACAAAAAGGAACAGCCGATGGTGCTTCTCAGACAAATCACACCGTGCACGGTTTGTCAGGCCAGAGTATTAGGACAAGATTATTTTACAATATGTTGAGAAATGACGGCGCTGCAGCTAACTAGAGAAACTGCATTTCCTGGGAAAAGGCAGTGCGAATGTTCATTGCTGAAGAACTTGCTAAAAAAACAGCTGAAATTAGCTAAAAAACAGCTGAAATTAGCTAAAAAACTGCTGAAATTAGCTAAAAACAGCTGAAATTAGCTAAAAAAAACAGCTGAAATTAGCTAAAAAACAGCTGAAATTAGCTAAAAAAACAGCTGAAATTAGCTAAAAACGTGCTGAAATGTAGCTGAAGTGGAAAAACAAGCCTACGTTAGCAGAAGAAAGCAGGAAGAACACATGTTTTCTGAATTAAGTTTAAATAAGCAGAAAGGAGCACAAGAAATAGGAAACGAGCTAAAACAGCTGAAATTAGCAAAAAACAAAAAACAACAAACAAACATCTAAAAAGTAGCCAAATAGGCAGAAAAAAGCTTAAACTACCAGAAGGAAGTGGAAGGAGCTGAAATGAAATAAGCTAAAAAAATAAATTAATAGTGGAATTGGCTGAAAAAGCTAAATTTAGCGTAAAAAATGGCTAAACAGTAGCTGAAATAGTAGAAAAAGCTGAAACAAGTAGAAATACACTGACAGGAGCATAACAAGCTAAAATACGCAGAAAGACGTTAATTAGACTTTAATTTATCAGAAAACCGATTAAATGAGCTAAAAATGCTAAAATATTAGCTGAAATCATAGAACAAGCTTAAATTAGCAGAAGGCATTGGGGAGAGCACAACTTTGCCCAATTAGGTTGAAAACAAAAAACAAAACAGACATGAGCACAAAAGGGAAAATTATCTGGAAAAAGCTGAAATTAGCTTAAAAAACAGCTGAAAAGGCCGAAAGAAGCTAAAACTAGCAGAAGGAAGTGGAGGGGTCAATGAAACATGTCCTTCTAGTGACGCATGCTCCGAGATGATGGTAATGTGTGCGCCGCCACCTCCAGATCGGCTGCTGTTCTGCACATCTGGTTCATGTTCAGACAAACAAATAGCAGCTGAGTGATGCTGTGAGCAGGTCCCAGCATGCGGGGCTGACGGGCCTGACACCGGCACCAGAACCGTCTAATTCAGCAGCATTAAGTCCTATTGTCAGGCCGCCGTGGGCCGAGTCGTCTGAGCCTCTCATTATGTCAGTGGAAAACTACAACACGTGTATCAAACATCAGGACGGGGGTGCTGAGGGATTGATGGGCTGCTGCCGTTACATTACAACAGATCTCAGATCAGATCTCAGGACAGCTCGTCTTCTTCCACACAGGAAGCTTTAGCTGCAGGGCAACCCGTGGAATCCCTGCACTTAATAATAAGTGTTTTTACCTCCTGCCGCCACAGAGAATCAGTGATAGAAAACAAAACCATGGCTAGAGTTTGGCCCGTTTTACAGATAGTGAGCTAAATGTTTGTGGTAGTAGCTAAGAATGATCCCCAGCACACACCCTGAGCTCAAACAGGTCAACATCTTTATGCAGAACTTTGTCCTGTAAGGTGACGGGTGAGGAGCATTCCTTCCAGAGAAGCTTCTGTCATTTCTTCATGTTCTCGACACAAAACCATTTTCTCTTCTGCATGCTGCCTCTCAGCGAGCAGGTCCCTGGTTCAAATCCCGGCTGGGACCTTTCTGGGTGGAGTTTGCATGTTCTCTCCGTGCATGTGTGGGTTTTCTCCGGGTACTCCAGTTTCCTCCCACAGACCAAAAACATGTTAGACTGATCGGGACTGGTAACTCTAAATTGTCCCAAGGTGGGAGAGAGAATGGTAGTTTGTCCCCATGTGTCCCTGTGATGGACTGGAGACCTGTCCAGGGTGTCCCCCGCCCCTCGCACAGTGATTGCTGGACATGGGCACCGGCGACCCCCGTGACCCAAAATGGAATAAGCGGGTAAAGATAATGGATGGATGTTGTTTTCTGCGCTGCATGTTGTTTTTAATCCCACCGATCACTGAAAGTCCTTGAGACGACCTTCTTTTGGTGTTCTGACCTTTTCCAAAGAAACAAACCAAACTGTAAGAATGTCAGTCGAACAGATCTTAAAAAGCATCTGAGGACATTCTCACATGTGGTTGTTGTTTTAATTTTAAACATGACTAGTGGTACACCAATGTCTACTGACACTGAAAGGTTTGAATAGTGAATGTTTGTAGTTTTGGTAATGACTGTTTTTCTGGACTGGAACTGAACACAGAATTAAAGTAGACCTAAATGTTTTTGATGCAAAATATTCAAGTGGGGAGGAGTTACACTGTGGAGAAGAACAGAGGAAGGTCTTTTTTGATTTTTTCTTGTTTGAGGCAACGCAGCGTGACGGATCCTGGAGAGTCAAGGGGGACATTTTATGCACCAGGTGCACTGAGGAGCCAGGGGGTGGCCAATGGTGGTCTTGACCCCCACAGATTAATATTGGCCACCCCAATCATTTGAAGAAACTAAACTTTTAAGCAAAATAAAAACTAGAAAGTATTGTCCTCAAATGATGAGGAACTGGATAAAAGTTCAATTCAGTTCAGTTTATTTCTAAAGCTCCAAGTGACAACAGAAGTCGTCTCAGACACTGAGCAGAAACATTCATGTATAAAATAATAATTTAACAGGAACATTCATCTATAAAATAATAATTGAACAGAAACATTCATGTATAAAATAATAATTGAACAGAAACATTCATGTATAAAATAATAATTGAACAGAAACTTTCATGTATAAAATAATAATTGAACAGAAACTTTCATGTATAAAATAATAATTGAACAGAAACATTCATGTATAAAATAATAATTTAACAGGAACATTCATCTATAAAATAATAATTGAACAGAAACATTCATGTATAAAATAATAATTGAACATTATTTATCTGAGGAGCAGCTTTGAGTTTAACTCCATCACTGAACTCTCATCTTGAACAAGCATGAAGGCGACAGTGGAAAGAAAAACTCCCTCATGAGGAAGAAACCTTTAGCAGAACCAGGATCAGGACAAGAGGATCATCTGCTTCCACCAGCTGGGTTTGGTAGGAATAGATACACAATGGCAGGTCAAGAATCACATGTTAAGATAGAAATAGTATCAAATGAAAACTGTTCAATTTTAACAATTCATTTAAGGAGATGAGGTCAGTTTGTCCTCTAGTAGTCTAAGTTTATAGCAACATAACAAGCTGACCCTAACTATAGGATTTATCAAGAAGGAAAGTCTTAATCCCAGTCTTAAACTGGACAATGTGTCAGCCTCATGGACAGAAACTGGAAGTTGGTTCCACAAGAGAGGAGCCTGAGAACAGAAAGATCTGCCTCCCATTCTGTTGCTGGAAACTCTAGGAACCACAAGTAAACCTGCAGTCTGAGAGTGAAGTGCTCTGTTAGGAAAATATGGAACAATAAGATCTGTACTATAAGATGGAGCTAGGTTGTTGAGAGCTTTGTAGGTTAGAAGTAAGATTTTGAATTCAGTTCTGGATTTGACAGGGAGCCAATGGAGAGAAGCTAAAACTGGAGAGATATGATTACACACACGCACACACACACACACACACACACACACACACACGCACGCACACACACACACACACACACACACGCGTCTCTGTAAAACATGAGCGTTTCATCAGTTTGAAACCACAGGAAACTTGTCGCTCTCTCGTCATCTACATCTTTTTGTTTGGCAGCATGTAACAGTTGTATCCATCATTAGGTCATCGTGGAGAAGGAGGTCTTTGAGAAGATCTGTGCTGTAAATCCACCAGGTGTGACCAAATGAAAGAAAGAAGAATCCAACCATGGTGCTCCTGCAGTCTCTGCACAGACCCGTCTCCAACTGACCACCAAGAACTTTAAACCCATCGTATGAATCGCTCCAACAGCCACGCTCCGTGTGTATTAAGTTTGATCATCTCACACACAGCAGAGACTCTTGTTTGGCATTTTTTCCGTCCAACATAAAACACGTTCATTAAAAGGAGCAGCTTAATTAAAACAAGTGTCGTCTGAAGCTGGAGCTCTGCTCCACGCACGTCGTAATCAATCAGGCTGCAGATTCAATTTAAAACCAATCAGTGTTTGGTGGGGTTTCTCAGATCGATGCTAATCTGATGATAATCCAGAGCCACGAAGCGGCCGTCTTTTATTCGTAGCGGTCCTCCTCCCTCTGAGGGCTCCAGAGAACGGGTGTCAACCCCCCACCCCGCTCTGCAGACTCCATTATCCAGGAAAATGGCGCCCTACGAGGTTTGGAAGCAGCTCTGTGAGGATGAAGCTCTTCCTGCAGCTCAGATCAATCACTCTGCGTGAGCTTTGATCTGCGGTGGACAATCACAGCATTCAATCTGGATTCAGCTGAGAGTTTGTGTCACGTTTAGGGTGAACTGAGTCCTGGAAAGGTGGACTTCATGACGAACCTGGCAGTTTGACTTCTTCTGTGTGTTTTTACACAGATGCAGTGAAGACTTTTGATTTTCATGGACTTGGACACACCGTGTTCAGAGTGGAGATGTTACGCAACCACTGGAGCCGCCTTGTTTTTCTTTCAGCTGCTCCCGTCTTCAGGGTGAACCTGCAGCAAACATTTGGACATCCTTTTACATCGGGTGTCCTTTCTGATGCATCCTGGGCTCAAACCTGCAGCCAAACACTTTTTAGGGCCACAGTCCTGACCACAGAGCTACTGCGCCGCCAGTGTTCCCAGCAACTCTGGAAATCAGGGAAATCCTGGAAAATGACTTTCACATTTCCCAGACAGGGACAACTCGAGGAACCTTGGTCGAGGTGCTCCTCATGTGAACCTCTTTATTTCAACCGTCTTTACTCGTTTTACACAAATATCAGAACATGAAGTTTGTTGTGTTCTCCGTGTCGATGCGTCACTCCCAGAAGTCACAGGACTTATGATTTTCAGAGTTTGCATCCAAACTTCCATAAACTTCAACAATATCTGAGGAACGTTTGAACGCGTCATGTTTCCAGAAACAGCACTAGAGACAAACATTTACAAGTCAACCACCACCTGCACCACTAAAGGCTCGGGTCATCGTTCAGTGACGTATAGCTTCTCACTGACTGAGACTTACTTTCTACTCCGTGTTTCTGTCTACCTGTTGGATTAAAGCACCATCACCGAGCTGCGACTGTTCGTGACTCAGTACTGCGAGAAAAAAGAAAATGTTTCGTTGCAGTCCGACTGAATTTGGAGCGTTTGCGACCACGTGGTGATGGTCACTATCATTTTCTTTGACCTTGGTTTGACCTTGGTTTTCTTTACCCTCCGTCTGCAGGTTGTTCAGCTAATGTTAGTGTTTTGTCAACTTCCATCGGTGGCTCCCGGAAAGACCCACCAGCCAACAAGGACCAATAGGACTCCTTCATCTTGACAGCCTCCCTAAGCCGAGGTGTCCACCACCGAGTTCGAGGACGGACACCGTGAGAAGCACGACAAGCTTGCAGCCACAGCTCAAGGCAGCTACTTCAACCAGTGAGTCATGGACCCACTTGGACTCAATGTCCCCGCCTCAGCTGGGATGCAGTTAAAGCTCTCCCGGAGGTGTGAGTGGAAGATCTTTCTGATGGGTTCTTCTGACAGGCGTTCCCTGCAAACCCTTGCTACGTGTTTGGGTCTACCAGGTCTGTCCGGCATCTTCCCCCACCTGATCCAACTCACCACCAGGTGGTGATCAGCTGACAGCTCTCTACACCCCACGATCCAAACGGCTGCATATCAGATGAAACGACTACAAAGTCCATCATCCATCTACAACCTAGGGCACATGTGTAAAACTCAAGGCCCGGGGGCCAAATGTGGCCCTCGTCGACATCTTATCCGGCCCCCAAGATGACATGTGAAACGTAAAATACTTCTATCGCTTCAATATTTTCAGTGATCTTTGATGATGATGTTGAAATCACAACAGAAAACATCAAATGAGAAGATGCTGGTCTCTGATTTGAGTTCATGGAGATTCTGAAACTGGCTCTTAGTTTGAAAAGGTTTGACTTTTGGCCCTTTTGTAAGTGGGTTTGACACCCCTGACTGGGGCATCCTGGTGCCAAATGCATTTCTTGGGTTCAGATCAGAGTCCGTTCCTCCCAGTCACGCCCCTCCAGGTCACACCGTCATCATCCAGTGCACAAGTTTCCACTTTTTGAATGGAATGACTGAAATACCAGTAAATCAACTGACATTCTAATTGTATGAGCAGCACCTTTAGGGTCTCCTGTGTTACTTGTAGACGAAGCCACACTGATCTCAAAGTCCTCTCCTTGTTCAGTTATCCTGCTCACAAGCTGCATGGCTGGACAGGGTATTTCCACCCCCCCTCTACAAAAACAACCTCCTGGTGCTTCAGCATGCATCCTCCAAGCATTTAAACGTATAATTTTACGACTGCGCTTATCGCTGCTAAGCCTCGTAATTACTCGACGTCTACCTGCCATATGCCACAGATAACGCTGAGGTGAGGCTATATTTAGATCAGAACTGTCCAGGAGACCAGCGCGAGCCTCAGGTGGACACAAGGAGACGATCGGGACGCAAAGATATAAAAACATAACTTTAAAAAAGGGATTCATGAGGATAAAAGCAGCTGTTTTGTAGCCTCTGTATAGCAAAGGTCCAGCTGTCACCAAACAGGAATCAACTGAACGGCAACTCCCCGTTTATAAAATCAACTTTCTGCGTTGGCTCCTGCACATCAAAGCTGTGCTGATGAGGAGTAGGTGCTTCACATAATTACACGGTGGCACAAAGATGCTCCTGAAGCTTTCAACAAAGCCTGATGTCAGCCCGTACGGTATAATCAGGTGAGTCAAGAGGAAGGAATGTGTGCAAAATGTGCTCACGCTCCGAGGCCAGAGCTGGGCCGGTACCGTGCACGGCTCGGTGTGTGTCACATGCTGCAACACAACTCCAAACGGATCCGAACACACGACTCGTTCCGTGCGAAACAGGATGTTGTTGTTCAGCTGCTTTCTGTCATCAGCTGAAGACAGCGTCTCACTTCTGCACAGCCAGAGTTAGTTGAACTGAGGTTCTGTGAAGAAGATGGGCTAATAGTTATCATCTTACCTGCTGCAGGTAAATCTGACTGCAGCTCAGACTGACACATCCCTCCAAAACTGTGACGGAGGTTCGTCCAAACAGCGTCTCAGAAGCCTTTCCCTGTTTGTTAGTTTCACATCACACAAATATTAACGAGTGCAAACAGCAGCAGCTGCTGTAGCACGTCCGCTGCCGTCTGAGGAGCTTCCAGGAGCAAAACCTGAATATTTCTGCCCAAATAACCACAAAACGCAAAATACACAACTGCTTTTATCACGTCTGTGTGTGCAAGGCCTTGTTGGTTTGTTGTGTCAGCAAAATATCTCATAACCCCCACCATCTGCTCCCAGGGCGCTCTGGATGCAGCTCTCTGCTCCACACAGAGGGGATGTGGTAGCTCGGTGTCTGTGGTTGGTCAGGAAGGACATCCAGTGTAAAAACAATCACCAAGTCTTCACGTGACTTAGTTCGCTGTGGCGACCCCTGAAGAAGGAGCAGCTGAAAGAAGAAGAAGAAGAAGAAGACCCGCTGGAGGGAATAAAACTCTCAGATTGAAGTTTATGACAAAGTCCAGCTCATGATAGTGATTTTAGCTCATCGGTATAATCTGAACCGACACACTTCCTGTTGTACTCAAACAAACATTTGGCGTTCGAAAGTTTTATTCTGCAGAAATATTGTGACGTTCTCACCAGAAGTGCTACAGCTGGCTGCTGCTGCTGCAAATCAAAAAGGGCGATTTATAAACGGTTTGTTTGAATTTGTTGAGACTGAAATTGCTTTAAGATACCACACAATACCACTTTATTTATAGAGCACTTAAAACTGCTACAAGGCCAACCAAAGTGCTGTACAGACAGAACAACAGGTAACACACAAAGCAAAATACAAAATGAGGTAAATCAGAATATAGACATAAAAACGATGCAGATAATGACGACTAACCAGTGTGGAGCATACAGGATCAAAACACAGATCATCTGGTGTTGAAAGCTACTGAATAGTAGTGAGTTTTTAAACAGGACTTGAAAACAGAGAGGGAGGGGGGCCTGTCTGACAAGCAGAGGTAACTCATTCCAAAGTCTTGGTCCTGCTACAGAGAAGGCCCTGTCACCTCTGCGCTTAAGACGAGTTCCTGGAACTGTGAGGAGCAACTGGTCTGCTGACCTCAGGGAGCGTGGTGGGACATACGGTTGTAGCAGATCAGAGAGATGGGGGGGGGGGGGGACTGTTCAGTGATTTGTAGACATACAGGAGTATTTTGAACTGGATTCATAGGTGAACTGGTAACCAGTGCAGTGAGGCCAAAACTGGTGTAATGTGCCTGTACTGGTTAAAAATAGGGCTGCTGCATTCTGGACCAGTTGTAGTCGTGCAATGGAGGTCTGACTGATACCAAACAGGAGTGAATTGCAGTAATCAAGCCTAGATGTAATGAATGCATGTATTACTGTCTCCAGGTTCTTTTTGGACAATATGGGCTTCAGGTTAGACAGCCGCCTCAGTTGGAAGAAGCATGATTTAATCATGTTTACATGAAAACATGTGCTCTTCAAGGCAACATGCATGACATATGCTCATGTAAAGTCTCTTCTGGATTTGTGTGTGTGTGTGTGTGTGTGTGTGTGTGTGTGTGTGTGTGTGTGTGTGTGTGTGTGTGTGTGTGTGTGTGTGCATGAGCTGTGGGTGCAGTTCTAACCTCACAGGACCCGGCTGGTCAACATGTTGCTGATAAGGCCTCCAGCTCACCGGATGATGATCCACAACTTGTGAAACTAAAGAAACCTGTGTGACGGCTGACAGCGTCTCTGGGAGGCCCTCCTAAACCTTCACCTGGTGGATGTGTCCACTCTGCTCCAACTCTGGCTCACAGCATCAGGATGCAGCTAGAAGAAAACGCCTGCCTCACACGCTCGACACAGCTGCTCTGTTTGCTCACGCTTCAACACGACGTCCGTCCTGCGGCCACAGCTCAAGAACTGAACCGCCAGCACCATAAACCACCGCGTCATGAGATGTCTAGTATGTTAAATGTGAGAGTCCTGCTCTGCAAGATGGTGAGCAACACTGTGGCCATAGGTGTCAGAAACATATTTGTAATGTGGGGTGGGGGGACAACTGGTGGGGGGTTCTGGGGGTCCTCCCCCAGAAAATTTTCAATAAAGTAGATGCCATTTCTTGCATTCTGGTGTATTTTAACTGGGTGTTTAACATCTAGTCACCTACACAAGTAACACTTGATATAATAATTATTTGCGCGTTAATGGCACAACAAGAAGTAGCCTGACCAACAGCTCTCCTTGTGTGAATAGAGCATGCTCCGCTTCACATCATAGTCACAATTTTCCTCGGCTCCTCTTCAGCCCAGTTCGGCTCAGTTCAATATGGTTTTGAGTGTTTTTCCACTGTCATTTTTTCACAGAAACTGACATTTTTTTGGTCCCTGCTTCTCCGGTGGGACCAAGCGAGGCGAGCCGCCACCGAAACGTGATGTCAGAACACTGTCGGTCACTGACTGGCCAGGGGGAGGAGTCACTGGACCTTTCAGAAACTTTTTACAGATCCGCCGTTTGCAATTACTCACAACTCGGAGCAGCGGCTGGACCCATTTTAAATATATATAAAACAATAATGACAACATCGTGTTTAATGCTGAAGTGCAGGCGTTTTTTGTGCTTGATGGCCGACAACAAAATTCAGAGCAAGCTAGATGGAGCTCCACCGGTCTCCCTGGTCCTCTCCACCGGAGTTTCGAGCTGCTGACTTGCAGAAGGCTGTTGCCCGAACCCCGGTCTCGCCTGCTCAACGTGTACTGAACCGAGTCGAGGTGAACCGAGTCAAGGTGAACTGAGTCGAGGTGAACTGAGTCGAGGTGAACCGAGTCGAGGTGAACCGAGCTGAAACGGCTGAAGAGGAGCGGTTGAAAACAACTCAGCTCGGTGCAGTGCCCCCACAGGCTTGTACAGTAGGCCACATTTCTTCCTGGAAGACGATGGGTCCCCACTGTCCTTCCAGTTTTTAATAATGTGTTGGACAGTTCTTAACCCAGTTTTAGTTTCTTCAATCTCCTGAGATGTTTCCTCTGCTTGATGTCAATGATTTGACCCTTCTCAAACAGACTGACATCTTTTCCACGACCACGCCACGTGTCTTTCATCATGTTGTTGAAGAAAAGAGAAGCAACTCATTGCACCAGTTAAAGAACTTGTTGCAGCTGAAACATAATCATACATGAGCATGTATCAGGATATAATCATACATGCAGAAATGATCCAACAGGAGGCTCGGACCTGTTTGATGAGTTGAATCCAGCTGGAGACTTGTTTTTGGACAGGCAGTGTGTGAACTAAGAAAAACATCAACTAAAAATACTCCAAGCACAGCTGATCCTGGACAGACTTTATCCAAAGCAGTTTTGTTCTGCAGAGCTTGACAAAGGTTTAACAAATCATTCAGTGTCCAAAATGTCCCATCAATGAGTGATGAAGGACAAAATTACTTCTCATCCCTAGAATACATTAATGATGGAGGAGGACAGATACAAATGCTGAGGAGATTGTGTTTCCATCTTCGCTCCTCTGAGTCTTTTATGCTCTAAAGTCACTAAAAAATATGATTTTCATCTCTCCCCCTCATTACACAGGCTTCCCCCCCCCCCCCCCCCCTACACAGGCTTGGCCCCCTTAGTCAGATATTTCTGGAACGAGCTGCAAATCTGACATGAAGAATGTGTTAGGGGCTGCAGAGCTGTGGATCTGGTTATTTCCATATGATTCCATCTTCTGGTTTTCTGCTGTAGCATCAACTCAGACCAGCCGCTCCACGATGCTACCTCAGGTGCTGCGACAGGTGGAGGCTGCGCACGGCGGGGGCGACGCCTCGTCAGCGTGGCTGCCTGCCACGGCGAGTCGAGAGGATCATCTTCCACCCAGCTGCTGATCCTGTTATCCCACAGCCATTCATCACGGCTCGCTGAGAGTCAGATATGCACTGCTGCCCCCCGGCCGCCGCCCACCCAAACTCCCAGCATTCCTCACTTCTGCTGAGGATCTCCACTGCTGACGTCAGGCCAGCACGATGGACCCAAACACACCACGTCACGTGACTGCGAGTACGAGCGTACGCCGTCCTCACGGAAACAAACGGTGCTAATCAAGACATCAAACACGCTGACGTCCTCACCGCGGAGGGTTCTAAAGAATGAATGATGCTGGTTTTACAGACGACCACCTGAACAGAAAGTGAAGTAAACCTTAATGTTTTTACTGCAAGGTGGGGAGAAGTTATACTGGGGAGAAGAACAGGAGGGAGATTTTATTTCTTGTCTGTGGCAGAGCAGAGTGACGGATCCTGGAGAGAGGAGGGAGACATTTATCATTCATTCAACCTTTATTTCTACAGGTTAGTCCCATTGAGCCTCAGGGACTCATTTACAAGACACACCTGATTTTAACAAAGCGTGGTGACAACAGTGGGCAACAACGACAATAATAGACAATCATAAAGGAGGCGTACAAACGTATTTATGAAAATAAAATGGTAATTAAAAGGAAAAACTATCATAAAAACAGCTACTGTAGATTATAAGGCCATGTAGAAAACTAAAAACCGGAACAACACCTAACAGATGTTTATCACCACGACACCACCAGGAGCAGTGGAGGAGCCAGGGGGTGGCCATTGGTGGCCTTGGCCCCCGTAGATTAATATTCAGCCACCCCACTCATTTGAGGAAACTATTCTTTTAAGCAATATGAAAACTAGAAAGCACAGTTTCCTCAAATGATCAGAATGGTCGGTTTAGATATATATGTATATGGTGGCAGCCATCTTGGATTTTGACTTGGCAACTCGGCGCAGCCGCACAGCTAAACAGTTCAGTACCTGACTTATTGTTCAGGTTATCGTGCTCACAACATGCACGGGTGTAACGATGGACAGAAAGACTCTCAGATGATTTTATATCATACAACAATTAATAGATGATCTCCAAATGAATGTAAATCACCTGGATTTTTTAAACAGATGTTTCACTGAGAAGCCGATGAAAAATGAGCTCACTTTGGAGGAACAAGAAGAAAACCTGCAAAGCAGTCCCTCTGAGCGCTGCGAACGTGCCAACAGCAGCGTTACGACGACAGCTAAGAGTAATTTATAACTCAAACAAACCTGCTCATAATGTTTTGGCAGTTTTCCTCTCAACTCCACATTATTCCTGTGTTGCCCTGAGGCAACCTGTGAAGACACGGAGGCGGCTGTGGTAATCCTGCGCCTGACGCTCCGATCGCTTCTGACTGATGCTGAAGCAAAGTGAAGATGAAGTCATGGGGGGGGGGGGGGGGGGGGGTGAGGGGTGGGGGCGGGAGGTCTGTTCTTGATTGGGAGGAAAAGGAGTATAGGTTTT
>NC_056507.1:1457611-1462302 GCF_014905685.2 Nematolebias whitei
GGGGTGATTGAGTGGATTGATGGGACCATTATAGATAGATTGGAGGAAAGAGAGGCTAGTTTTTTTTTACATCACCAAAACTTCTAAGGTAACGAGGAATACACTCAAACCTGAAGAAAACAATCAACTTTAGTTAATAATGGTGTTTTGCATTGGGGTCTGTGCAATCTAAAGTTTCTGCTGATTTTTAGATTTTATTCATCTTTAATTCTTCAGACATTGAGGCACGTCATCAGCTGGACTCAGGTCAGGTACCCGACGTCAATACGCCTTTAAACCTCTTCCTCTTTGTTTCCCATCTTTGTATGAAGCATATTTAGAACCCAGTGACTTTCAAACCCCAAAGTGCATTACAGCAAAGACTGGTTCATCCCAAAGATCCAGTCCCTCAGCACTAACAGAGTAATATTGTGTATGTTGTTCAGTGCCAGGAGGGTGAGCAGACTTACATTGGGGAAACTAACCAGCCACTGGCCAAAAGGACCAAACGATAGGACCTGAAAGATGGTGAACTATGCCTGGACAGAGCGAAGCCAGAAGAAACTCTGGTGGAGGTCCACAGCAGTCCTGACGTGCAAATCGGTCACCCGACCTGGGTGTGGGGGTGAAAGACTGATCAAACCATCTAGTATGGTTCATCAACATCTAGTGAAGTTCCTGTTTTTAGTATTCTACATCGTTTCACAATGTAGCTACTTTTGTTTCATTTTGATTTTGTTTCTTCCATTTACTTTTTATTTCATATGCTTTTATATACTTGTCTCTTTTTGTCTGCACCTCATCTTGTTCTTTGTTTAAATCAGGTCTCTCTTCTAAACGAGTCCTCGAGGCTCATTGAGACTAACCTGTAGAAATGAAGGTTGAATGAATGAATAGTAGCTGGTTCTCTTCGACATTTCCCTCAGGACAGCTGGCACTCAGAGCCTCGCAGTTTCATCTGGTAAAGTGAATGACTAGACGTCTTGGGGCCGAAACAATCTCAACCTATTCTCAAATTTTAAATGGGTATGAAGCCCGGCTCACTGGCCAAAGCTTGGTGTGGAACACGAGCTGCCATGTGGGCCATTTTTGGTAAGCAGAACTGATGCTGCATGTGGCCCAGCACAGAAGATCCTTCATTCATTCATTCAACCTTTATTTAGACAGGTTAATCCCATTGAGCCTCAGAGACTCATTTGCAAGAGAGACCTGATTTCTTTACAAACAGTGATGACAAAAGAGACAACGACAGTCATAAAATAGGTATACAAATTTAAGTTTCTCTTTTTTAAATTTTTTTACAAATCAAAACAAAATAGCAACCAAAAGGACAATCAAGAGGAATAGGAGCAAAAAAACAACTAGATTATAAGGCAATTTAGAAAACTAAAAACAGGAACATGTCTGCATTGGTTCTTCCAGGAACTTATCAGATGTTTGAAGCCACTTAGAGAGGTCAAAGGTCGAGAGCTTCAGATCTTTTTACAAGATATTCCAGGAAACAGGAGCGGAGTAGGAGAAGGTCCTTTTGTCTAGTTCAGTCCTCACTGAGGGAACACTGCAGGTAATGATGTCCTGAGAGCGCACGCTGTAGCTGCACTCACACAGAGACATGTAGGAGGAGATGTATGAAGGCAGCAGACCAGGAAGTGATTTAAAGATGAACATGTACCAGTGTGAGAGTCTGTGTGAAGTTAATGGTGACCAGTTAACCAGTGAATACTGGGTGCAGTGGTGGGTACGATAATCACAGCCAGTTATGAATCTTAGTGCACCATGATAGACAGCATCCAACATCTGCAGCATCCAACATCTGCAGCATCCAACATCTGCAGGGTTCTTGTAGGAGCGTTCATGTAAATAATGTCACCGTAATCAATGGAGGGAAGGAAAGTCACAGATACAAGGCGTTTCCAAACATTCAGGGTTAGACAGGATCTGTTTCTGACAAAAAAAAACCAGTTTAACTTCCAGTTTCTTTACTATGTTTTCCATGTGGAGCTTAAAAGAGAGATGTGAGTCGACCAAGATACACAAATATTTATAGGAATCAACAAACTCAATGGGGACACCATTTGAGGATAAAATCAGAGGAAGAAATGATGGGACAGACTTCCTGTTTGAAAAAAAAGCATCCCTTTGGTTTTGTTGGCATTTAGGACAAGTATGAGATGGAACAAATCTGACTGGATGATGTTGAATGTGGATTGCAAAAGCTGGAAAGCCTTAGCAACTGTTTTAGCTCAACAATAAACAACTGTGTCATCAGCATAGAAATGTATGGATGCATTAGGAATGCTCTGACCTACATTACCTATGTAGATTGTAAAAAGGGTGGGTCCTAAGACTGAGCCTTGTGGTACACCAATACTGACTATTAGATAACTGGAGGATATACCATTATGTTGAACACATTGCCTCCGGTCTGAGAGATAATTAAAGAACCAACCCATGGTGTGTTCTGTGAAACCGATTTCTGAGATCTTATGACACAAGATGTTATGATCCACAGAGTCAAAATCTTTAGACAGGTCTAAGAAAAGTGCAGCACAATAATCCTTAGCATCCAGTGCTTAAACAATGTCATTAAGAACCTTCAGTGAAGCAGTGGATGTGCTGTGTTGTTTCCTGAAACCAGATTGAAGGAGAGGTAAGATGTTCCAGGTAATTTTTGATTTGAGAGTTTATCAGTTTTTCTGGAACCTTGTCTAAAATGCAGAGTTTAGAGATTGGTCCATAGTTGTTCAGTGAGGTGGGGTCACCTCCTTTCAGCAAAGGATGAACAAAGGCTGTTTTCCAAGCATCTGGAATGGAGTTTTGGCTTATGAGATATGAGATATGAGCAGCCAGCCTTAAGAAATAAGGTGGAAGTTCATCTGGTCCTGCAGATTTTTTAGGGCCTAGACTTTTTAAGTTTATTAACTTCACTAACTGAGAACGGGGAAAGAGAAAAGGTGTGATTTACTGAAGATCGATTTGTAGGAGGGATTTGATTTGTAGAAGTTTGGTTATTAAGTGAAGTGGCTGATCTTCCATTAGTAACTGTGTCAAATAAAGAACTAGAAGCAACAAAATGTTTGTTGAGACAGTTCAGGATCTCGTGCTGATTTGACACAGGAACAGAGTTAATGAGAAGTTGTGATGGGAGGTCAGATGATTGGGGGGTGCCTGAGAGAGATTTGATGGTTTTCCAGAATCTTTTAGGGTCATTTAGATTTTTGGAGGTCTGAGATGAGAAATAGTTGTGTTTTGCAGCTTTGACAGCAGTTGTGCATTTATTCCTCATCTGTTGAAAACTCAACCAATCAGTGTCTGAGTCAGATTTGCTCGCTGTGGCCCAAAGATGATCTCTCCTGTGTAGGAGGTCAGCTAGCTCTGGAGTAAACCAGGGGCTGTCTCGTCCTTTTATTCTGAACTGACGAAAAGGAGCATGTTTGTTCACAAAATAAATGAAACTATTATGAAAATAGTTCCAAGCGGTGTTCACATTGTCAGTTAATAGAATATGATGCAAGTCAAAGTGGAATAGATCCCAGAAGAATGACTGTTCACAAAAACATTTCAAATCCCTTTTTTAAATTAATCTGGGATTAGGGTGTGAAAGTTTAGGGTCTCTGAGAGCTGCTATTACACAATGATCACTTAAAATATCAGCAAAAACACCTATACCAGGGAATTTGTGAGAAATAGTTGTTAGAAATAGGTCTAAGATGGAAGATTTTTCAGGACATTTATTGTTCTGTCTGGTGGGAGAATCAATGAGTTGGGTCAGATTCGGTGACAGACAACATTCCTTGAATTTATCACAGAGGGGAGTTGACTTTTCCCAGTTGAAATTAAAATCTCCGGCAAGTAAAACTCTTTGAATTTTAGATTAGTTATGAAGTCTATCAGGGAGGACAGAGCCTAAGGTGCTGCTGAGGGGGGACGATAACAACCCACTACAGATAAGATTTGGTCTCCAATCAAAGTGATGTTTACAACTAAGGCCTCAAATTGGTTTGGGATTGTTTTGGCTGACACAAGACTAGAATCCAGGGTATCGCTGATGTAAATTACGACCCCCCCCCCTTTTTTTTTGTTTTGACAATCACAGCAATAAATATTAAATCCATCGATTGCCAGGTCATTATTCGAGACAGATTTGTTTAGCCAAGATTCAGAAATGAAGATTATGTCAGCCCCAGAAGAACGGACCAAAATTTTCAAAGTATCAAGTTTTCTCAAACGACTACGTTATTTACATGCAAAAAATGAAGTCCTGACATGTTTTTTAAATCATTTGATGTGCTGTAATGAGTTGGGGGGGATGGTTCCATCATCATTTTAAAAAGGCTCAACATTATTTTATTGAAAAACCTACCCTTGAAAAATATCCTAGAAACAATACAAACTTGTTTTAACTGGTCATGAGGCAGTGGTCGGAAATATAAATGAAGTTCAGACAATTGTTACAACAAACAAAAATATTTGATACAATCTGTTTCTCATGCAAGTATCGGCCAATTTCCAAAAATTAAGAAAATCGAGGCTGGTACACCCCTAGAGAGCATCCTGGGAACATGGAACATAACAAAGGAAGCTGTGTACTAAAGCTGTGGCATTGTCACATTACTTTCAAACATTAACATAAAAAACCACATCCTATTGAAAACAGCCACATTTTATTGAAAACAGCCACATTCTATTGAAAACAGCCACATTCTATTGAA
>NC_056507.1:1462312-1469273 GCF_014905685.2 Nematolebias whitei
CATTCTATTGAAAACAGCCACATTCTACTGAAAACAGCCACATTCTACTGAAAACAGCCACATTCTATTGAAAGCAGCCACATTCTACTGAAAACAGCCACTTTCTATTGAAAACAGCCACATTCTATTGAAAGCAGCCACATTCTACTGAAAACAGCCACATTCTATTGAAAACAGCCACATTCTATCGAAAACAGCCACATTCTATCGAAAACAGCCACATTCTATTGAAAACAGCCACATTCTACTGAAAACAGCCACATTCTATTGAAAGCAGCCACATTCTACTGAAAACAGCCACATTCTACTGAAAACAGCCACATTCTACTGAAAACAGCCTCATTTTATTGAAAACAGCCACATTCTACTGAAAACAGCCACATTCTACTGAAAACAGCCACATTCTGAGAGGTTGTGTGGAGAGCATAGTGGGGTCATGCAGTCTAAAGAGGACCTTACAATGAAGATCCATTAAAAGTTCCTGAAAATACAATCATCGGAGAAGTCCTCAGAGCTGGAGGAACTCCAATAAGCATTTCCAACCAAAGCACACAGACAGTGAGAGATGAAGAGTTTTAAACAGCCCCCCTGAAAACACCAGCCCCTGCCAGCTCTTACCACATTGTAGCAGGACGTCTTGTTGGAGCCGGTGAAGTGATGCGGGTCGCGGGTTTTGCACATGTGCATGTATATCTTGAACAAATGGTTGAGGTTTTTCAGGGACATGACGCACACGGCTGAGTTCGGGGTCGGCTCTGGAGAACTCGGCCGTCCCTGGGCGAAGGCGGCAAACAGCACGTCGTCACCTTCTTCCACCTTCAGCTGCCTCTGCAGCTCTACGTCGTTGCCCACCTTGGTAACGTAGGCGGCCTGAAGGATGTTGAAGACCTTCTCGTCTGTGGGAGAGCGTCGGCGCCTCTTGTTGGTGCTGATGCATTCGATGGGCATTTCCACGTAGCGGCGGATCACAAGGTCTGAGGAGCACATGCGGACTATGCGCGTGTGATAGCTTTGAGAGTTCCAGCTCTTCTGCTGCACGGTGAGGAAGTAGGTGAAGGGCCCGCTGTGGAAGGAGTAAACGTAGCGCAGGTAGTAGTTTCCTTGAAGAGATGGAATCAGGTCCATGTGCGAGAGGTTGGAGAAGAACGTGAAGCCATTTTGGCTCGTCTTCATCTTTCGTATGGAGATAGTGTGAGGATGCAACACATTGTCTGAAGCGTTTCCCGGGCTTGGAATCTCCGAGTTGCCAACAAAGAACTTGATGACGTTGCTCTCCACATTGAGAACCTGAGAGCCTGACGGGCCCACCACAACGTTTGAGTCAGCTGGCCTCACCTTGTCCGTGAAGCAGTAGACATTTTCATCAACAGTTTTAGGGCTGTAGCCTTCATCCAGGACATGGCGACGACAGACTCCGTTATCTGCTGAGCCACAGCTGTACAAGCCTTTGTCATAAATGTTCTCCACCACCAAAGCAATGTTGTGGTTGTCCACATGGGTACCGTTGCTTGTAGTTGTTGGTGTCTGGCCGCACGTCTCATTGTGAAGCAGAGGCCCCGTGTGGTACTCTGACAGCTTTGTGAGGTTCGGTGCCAGAGCGTAGATTCTGTTTATGGCGCCAACGTAGACGATCCCGTCCAGGGTCACCATGTTCTGGACTGGGAAGTCTGCCGTAAACGTTGGGAGCTTGTAGGTGACTGAGAGGTTCAGTTTGGCTGTCTCCAACAATTTATCGCAGTGACCCAGCACGCTGGGGCACGAGGCCCAGAACAGCATGACGATCTGAGGCAAGAGACGATTCATCCTGGTCCAGAAATGAGAAACGAGAAATAAGAGTCAAACATACAGAGAGCCAAAGCTTTCTTCATCTACTCTGAAAGCTGTGGTAATTAGGGACTACAGAGAAACAAGTGGAACACTGAAATCCTTTCTTGCACTTTTAAACTGAACTGAGCCCGAGAGTAAAACTAAGTTTACTCATTCTCAAATGACCCAAGTCTTTTATCTGTCAGAGTTTAAGAATCCTCCTCCTCGTGATGACAACTTCATAGGTAGACTGCAGAAACTGAACAAAACAGCAGCTAGAGCTGGACGGGTTCCCAAGTGACCACAGCGCAGGCAAAGGAGTGAATCACTCAGAGGAGCGCTCTGCGGGGCCATCCAACTGCCACGACTGGCTTTAGACGGCCCAAAGCACAAGGGAGTGGAGATAAACTCAATTAAAACAAAACAGGCAGGGGGTGGTGCCCAGCGAGATGATAAATAACTCCTCTGAGTAAATGGAAATCCACCGGGAGAAGCTTTTAGGTCAAGAAGCAGAGTAAAAACAGCATTTGCTAAATGTTGACGTGCATGGTGGAAGTGGGCTGATGGTAAAGTAGAACTGGGCAGAAACAGCCAGAACAGTGTGGACTCTTACACCCACGCAGCTTTGCGCCAGGATCACAGAGATCAGCGCCTGGTCCCAGCAGGACGGTCCTGCTCAAGAGGTTTCACAGTAAAATGGTCAAAGGCTCAGTGCACGTCACATCGGGCACAGTTGTGTTGCTCAGTGCAACAGCTCTGTGAGATGAGTGACGGGGCTCTTTTTGTGCACCTGCACTAAAACCAACGAAAAAAGACCGCGCGTGCACATGGCTGGGCTTAAAGGCAGAAGAGCCTCCAGTCCAGAAGGAAACCGAGTCATGGAGAAGGTCTCAGGAACCCCGCACGGGAAGTAGCGGCATTAGTGGTGCGGCGAGGCAGAAAACGCGTTTCCAAAGAGCGTGCGCGTTTAGAGGAGAGGAGGCTGCGCGGGACGATCCGTGCGTGTTTACGCGTGAAAACAGATTAAAGAACCAAGAACTCACCTGTTAGAGAAGATGGTGTCCCCTCACTCAGATCATGTCTGTCCCTCGACACTGAGCCTGCTTCTTGTCGCGCTCCAAGAAATATTGAAAATTTAACAACGACAGAAACAAATGTGAGAAAGAAAACTCTGTGAGCAGCGACCGGCAGCCTGCTCTGACTGACTGACTCTGACTGACTGACTCTGACTGCCTGCATCCAGCCGCTGCGCCGCTCCTCAAGCCCCGCCCCTTTGTCTACACGCGCTCCGTGACGCGTCCAGGTGCTGCGGGCGCAGACCCACGCTCAGGTGACCAATCACACGGCGTCACCCCGGAGGGTAAACGGGTGGGAGTGTTTGAAAAACACTGAAGCGCAGGTGTCCAAAGTGCGGCCCGGGGGCCACTTGCGGCCCTCGGAGTGACGTTGAGCGGCCCACAGCCGCACCTTCACAATGAATCATGTTGTGCAGCGATGAGGACTTTCTGCTGATCTGTTGGAGATCAGAGTCAGCGCCTCATGTGGTACACGTGGTGGAACAAGATTATGTTCACAGGGTCCAGTTACCTCCAACAATAAAATGTAAAATAAAAACAGTAACAAGATCAAAGATATGAACTAAGATAAACATCAAGTTATAAAACACTAAGCACTAACTGCATAAAAACATTACGCTGAACAGCAGCACGAGCACGTGTTTTTCATACTTTTTAATATAAAGTTTAGGTTTAACAGCAAAACAGATTAAAAACAATCTTCTTAAAACGAGATCTATTAAACAAAATACAAACCTTTAGCTGTGATCTTTTTATTTTCACTTCCTGGTACCAAACACCAAAAACCTGGTTTCTACCAGGAAGGACACTTTTGGATAATGATTCATAAAACGTGTCTAAATATTGCTGATAAAATAATAAATAACTGGACATTTTTAGAAGAATATAGTGTGGTATCATGGAGATGATCAACTTTATGAAACCTTCAGTTGTAGTGACCGACAGCTGGATCGTTTCTCAGAACTTGGATGAGACTTTTGGACCATGACGGCCCAAAGTCTCATCGACCCCCTTGTATAAAGACACTTACTCAAATTATGCTTTTGTTGCTGCGAACAGACTAAAATTAACTTTACAAACACGAGAAAACGACAAACACAGACTCCGCAAATAAAAAATCAAATCCTGTTTAATACAAATATAAGCTTAGTGTCTATTGTTTAAATGTTTTGGATCTACAATTTAAAACTTTCTTCACCAAAAATTAATATTTTAGAAAATTGGTATTTTCTTCAAACCGTTCACACTGAGAGATAAATTCACATCGTTTGTTTTTTCATTGTGAGAGTTTTTGTCTCACATGAAAGTGTTTGGACGCGCTCTAAAGGGACAGTTCACATCTTTTCATGCGGGGTTCTGCAAGCCGGGCGGCCACAAGTCAGAACTTCAGCTCACTGCAGCTGAAAAACCAAGAGTCATTTACAAACCAAATGTTTTACTTACTTTTAACAGTATTTTAATATCAAAGTCAAATGACTCATATTAAAGGGATAGTTCGGTGAATTTCAAACAGATCTGCCAGACAGCCACAGAGCACGGAGCGTGGAGGAAGAGGCAGTCTTCATCCAGGCTAGGCTAATGGTTAGCATTAGTGTTTTTAAAACCACATAAAGAATTATTTCTAAAATAAATAAGTTAAACAACATACTGATGTGAAAGAACTCTGTAGTAGCTAATACGTCTTGTCCAGTTTGTCACTCTCAGCCGAACAACATTTGAGCTTACACGAGTACAAGTACTTCAGTTTAGGTACTTGAAAATACTAAGGTACAGATATCAAGTAGTTAATGAATTAGTACTTAAACATTACACAATCTCTTAAGTAACATTTTTAATAAGAGCACAGCAAGCAGTCTGCTGTCGTAACATCATGTGTTTATCCTAAAAGATCTCTAAACTACAGATATTTTTATTTGTTCTTGAGTACTCGTGAAGTGGAAAAGGAAATGATATCACCAAATATAAAGCGATAAGGTTTTGAAGTATTGTGATGTTTTTATGAGTACGAGTACTTGAGGCTGGAATCAATACTGATACCAGTACTGATTTCTGTACTGATGCTGGTGCATGTATCGATACAGACTCCGATACTGGTATACTGATGCTGATACCAGTATTCATATCGGGACACCACTAGTTGTTGGTGCCGGAGCACGTTCTAGTGAGCGTGTGCAGGTTGACCTCGTTCTTTCTGAGTCCACATGGGAACACCAAAAATACAGTAAAGCTTTTAAAATCCTGTTTTTATCTCCATGAACTCAGCTTGTGTGTGAACAGGAAGTGCAAAGTACGGCAGAAAAGATCAGCTAAATAAAGTATTTGAGTTCCCCGTGAGAAGAACGAGGTAAGACAGGTGAGCACAGCCATGTGTGCACGGTTTGACTCCATTAAAGTAACGCTGACAAAGAATCAAGAGCTTCTGAAGGAAAGAGAAAGAAAGCTGAGGTGGAACACGTCTCTTTGTTCTCGTCCACCTGACCCTCCAGAAGTCCTGAGTCACTCGCTGCTCCTCACGTCAAACGTCTCACTCAGCCACAAATAATGAGCTCACTTCTAAAGGCTAAACCAAGTGTGTGAGGGCGCCTCAGCACTGAATCACACATTCCTTTGTGCCACTTCCTGGAACAAAGGGCCTTGGGAGTGCAGCCTGGAAGGCCTGATGGCAGCGCGTGGATGCCGACTGAGCGGGTCGGTTCAGGAGCAGATCGGACGTGCTGAGAGGGACTCTGAGACACCTTTCTTCTCGTCTCAGTGGGATGCTCAGAAACTATTAGTTTTCTGTCTCTTCCTTCTTTCCAAATTTGAACAATTAAAGTTAATTCATTACTGACTGCAGTTCAGTCATGTACTGACTGCTCCGTGTATGAGTTCTCTGGACTCGGCTAACGCTCTGATTTCCCGGAGGATGACACTAGAACCGTTGACACGACTCCGGGGAGCCTCAAAGCTATCACCGTGTCCCCTCATGGTCCTGAGCTCCTCCAGTTTTACTTGCAGCAATAAGTTACAAACAGTAACACAAAGACTGTTAACAAAAAAACAGGCTGCACGCTGATGTCCACCGTCTCTGAGGGATTTCAAAAGTGAATTTACTGATGCATGCTCAACAAGTGATCTGACTGTTGGGCTGATGGTCCTCCTTCTTTATTTTCATTCAACCTTTATTTATTGTCTCAATGAGCGATGCATAGTCATTTACAAGAGAGACCTGTTTTAGACAGACAACATTTAATTATAGACAACAATTGAAAAATAAAGACTAGTGTTATGAAAACAATAAAATCAAGGTGCCATATAAAACATGGTAAAGTACATTTTTACATGTGAGCAGCTTGTTCCTGCTGTCAGCAGCAACCTGGTTGATCCACTATGAGAAGGTGATATTTAGAAGACAGAGTTTGTTGCAGCTCCTCAAGCTGAAGAAATCCTTTGGATAAAAAATGAAACGTTTCAAGAAGAAGAATCCATCCAGAGGACCTGACTCAACCTGATTAGAAGAGCAGAGGGAGTTTTTATTTCCTGTCCGAGGAGGTGCAGAATGACGGATCCTGGCGAGTGGAGGGAACAATCAGAGCATCCATATAGTACATGTATCCTTACTGACTGACTGTACATGTATCCTTACTGACTGACTGTACATGTATCCTTACTGACTGACAGTACATGTATCCATACTGACTGACTGTACATGTATCCTTACTGACTGACAGTACATGTATCCTTACTGAATGACTGACTGACAGTACATGTATCCTTACTGACTGACAGTACATGTATCCTTACTGAATGACTGTATGTGTATCCTTACTGACTGTACATGTATCCATACTGACTGTACATGTATCCTTACTGACTGACTGTATGTGTATCCTTACTGACTGACTGACTGTATGTGTATCCTTACTGAATGACTGACTGACAGTACATGTATCCTTACAGAATGACTGACTGACAATACATGTATCCTTACTGAATGACAGTACATGTATCCTTACTGAATGACTGACTGACAGTACATGTATCCTTACTGAATGACTGTACATGTATCCTTACTGACTGACTGTACATGTATCCTTACT
>NC_056507.1:1474273-1475775 GCF_014905685.2 Nematolebias whitei
TAAACCTAACCATTACCAGCTCATATATAACCATAAACCTAACCATTACCAGCTCATATATAACCCTAAACCCCAAGACGACACTTCTTCTTATAGGGTTCAGGCTTTGGCCCCTATGCAAGGGGCTTTACAAGGTAACAAATGCAAAGACCCCCCCCCCCCCACACACACACACACACACACAAACGGTGGTGTTGACGAAATTTTATGATCCGATCCTGCAAGTAAGGAGGGTCACACAGAGACCAGAACTTCTGTCACTAATCTGTAGTCGGGTTGTGGAGGCAGCAGGTCCAGAATGAAAACTCAGACCTCCCTCTCCCCAGCTACACTCTTCAGCTCCTCCTGGAAGACCGTGAGGTGTTCCCAGGCCAGAGAAGATACACAATCTATGCAGAAGGTTCTGGGTCTGCCCCAGGTCTCTTCACAGCGGGACGTGACTGGAAAACCATCAAAGAGAGGTGACCTTATCAGATGAACCTCCTCAACTGACTCCTTCTGATGAGGTGGAGCACCAGCTCTACTGTGAGCTCCCCCCCAGGTGACGGAGCTCCTCATCCTCCGCAAGGCTGACCCCCCCCCCCCCCCACACACACACACACACACAAAGGAAGCACATTTCAGCCACTTGGATCCAGGATCTGGTTCTTTCAGTGCCGATCCAAACCTCAGGACCACAGCTGAGGGTCAGAACACAAACCAGTAAATCAAGAGCTTTGTCTTTTGACTCAGCTGTTCCTTCACCATGACTGAACGGAACAACACCCCCATTACTGAGGAGGGGGCCCCGATCCGTCAGTCCGTCCCCTGGTCCATCAGGAACAAGAAGCCCAGATACACCTGTTCCTACAGGTACTGGAGTTGTGTTGGATCTAGTTTTAGTACAATTGTTTCTTCTCAAATAGTGTCTGAAGTTACAAGAACAGAAAAATAATGTCATGACTTTCTTCGGTGTGCAGCGTCGGTCCGGTGTGGGGCCGCTCGGTGAATTCATGCTTATAGATTTCTTTGTATTTAACTCAGACTTTTTTTAAGAATGTTGATTTACTGAGCGTGTTTAAGTTTGAACACATCTGTGTGTAAAAATAAATCAGATGACATGAGTAACGTTTGATACGGCAACAAAACGTAGCTTTAATAAAGTTGATTTTCATCTTTACCCAAGTGCTTCATTTGACAAAGATCTGGGCTGTTCTGCAACTGGCTGCAAAAATAAAAACTATAATTTTGTCAGAAAGTTAACATAATAAAGCTGATTTAAAAGCACACCATCTGACTAACAAACATTGCAGAGATAAACAAACAAACAACAATCATGTGTTAAAATGGCGCCTCCTGCTGGTCGTCCAAGTGAACTGGGAGACAAATTCAATTCAGTTTATTTCTAAAGCTCCAAGTCACAACAGAATCATCTCAGGGACTGAACAGAAACATTCATGTATAAAATAATAATTTAACAGAAACATTCATGTATAAAATAATAACTGAACAGAAACATTCAT
>NC_056507.1:1475785-1486344 GCF_014905685.2 Nematolebias whitei
TGTATAAAATAATAACTGAACAGAAACATTCATGTATAAAATAATAATTGAACATTATTTATCTGAGGAGCAGCTTTGAGTTTAACTCCATCACTGAACTCTCATCTTGAACAAGCATGAAGGCGACAGTGGAAAGAAAAACTCCCTCATGAGGAAAAGTCCTCCAGCAGACCCAGGCTCAGGACAAGAGGACCATCTGCTTCGACCGGCTGGGTTTGGTAAGAACAGATACACAATGGCAGGTCAAGAATCACATGTTAAGATAGAAATAGTATCAAATGAAAACTATTAAAATAAAAGACAGAGACAAAGAGGCTTTGGGTGAAGAAGCAGGAGAACATGATGGATGGATGAATGGATGGATGGTTGGATGATAGAGGGATGGATGGATGGATGATGGATAGATGATGAATGGTTGAATGGATGGAGGGATATGATGGATAGATAATGGATGGATGGATGGATTGTTGTATGAATGGATAGATGGATGATGGATGGAGGGATGGACAGATGGATGGATGATAGATGGCTTTAGAGATGTATGTATGGAGGGATGGATGATGAATGGATGGATGATAGATGGTTGTATAGATGGATGGATCAGAAATTAAGGGCAGGACAAGAGAACGTTTTTATATGGATGGATGATGGATGAATAGATGGATGGATGGAGGTGTTCCATAATACACCACCTTCCAAAGGGCGTATAATAAAAGTGGTTCATGCAGGAGGTGGACACTCCTGTCTCCACCTTCATCACAGACGTTCTGATACTGGTCCGGTCCGGTTAGGTGAATATACCAAGTTCCAACTTGTTCCAACTCTTCCTGCTCTGCGTCACAGAGCATAATACTGATTATAATACTGATCCTCATAACATCAGGTGCTAATGATCCATTGTTAGGCTGATGGTCCTTCTTGACCATGTGATCAGCTGGTTCTGGTTGTCAGCAGCAACCTGGTTGATCCACTCTGAGAAGGTGCTATTTAAGAGACTGAGCTGAAAACAGCACCTCAGACTGAGGAAGTCCTCAGGATGAGAGACGAAACGTTTCTACATTTTTTTTTGTTTTGCTGGTTTTTTTTTGAATGTCCAGAGGACCAGATTGAACTTTTTTAGACTGAATATCCCTGTTTGTCCCTCCAACGTCTTTGCTGGCGATGGTCGTATTGTTTGACGCTTCAGCTGAACTGTTTCCTCGTCCGCTGGTTTCCCTGCGGCTCGATGAGTCACCAGATTACTCGTAGCGAGAGTCCAGACAGCGCCACTGCAGCTCTCATCTTTCATTACCTGTGGTGTCGCTACAAGAACCCCCGCTGGAGAAGAAGGAAATCAAAAGATTAGAATCACAGGAAATGGTGGAGGCAGCAGACGGGCGAAGACGTGTCAGTCAATAAGTCGTGTGCTGCATCAGTATCTGACAATCTGGACTGAGCCGCAGCTCGGCTCGTCCTGCTGGAGATAATCAGCTCAGGTGGAACATAATGAAGAAGACATGGCTTCAGCACGGATTGATCCTGTACGATTAAATCCACCCTGTTGATCCATTTCTGTGCTGGATTTGATGAAGCTGGATGAAAGATGAAAACGTCAACACGAACACTGTGGCGACGTGTTTGTTGCTGAACTGGACCCTGTTCAAAGATTAGTAGCAGAGGTTCTTGGAAGAAGGAACTGCTGCTTTGTGAAGCTCATTTCAATCAAAGATCTCATTCTGAGCTCAGAGTTGATGTCAGGGGTGACTCTCAGCTACTGTCACACCAATGCTAGCTCACCATCTGTGAAACTGATTAGCGGTGAGAGCCCACGTGCGCTTCGTGCTACACCAAGGAGCGGTTAGCCACCACCACGATGATGATGGTGACACACGTTCCAACCAGGAATGCTTTTCTACGCCGTGCTGGAGAGACATTCCACCTGCTGCACAACGGGGGAAGGGTGGGCATCGTCTTGGACTTCAAACCACTGTGGCCAGTCAGAAGACGGCTGTCTTTCAGTGGACAGGAGTCCCGTGGCTGTGCTAATGCTAAAACTAGCCTTCAGCACCTGCCTACACATCTGCACGTCCAGTGGTCAGGTCCAAAAGGTCAAAGACCTGGAGCTAGCTTTGGAGTCAACGAGGCTCCCAGGAGTTCAGAGCCAGAGATTTTCCTTTAGTTTGAGACAATTCTTTCAGTTTTACAGGTGAATTAATGTTTTCCATGGAACAGTTTGTTCATAGTATATTTTCAAACTACAGATGACGGCGGGTTGTGGTTTTGGTGCAGGGTCACTGGTGTCACTGGTTTAACGCTTCAGCTCGGAGTGATGGTGGAGGAGGAGAGGGTTTCATCCCGAAAGGAGCTCATTTTCCAGGACTTTTAATTTATTTTAGATAAGAACGATTGTCACAGCCAGCATCCACAGCGTCACATTTTAAAGTTTGCTCATGACTCTGTCATGTTGTGTCTTCTCAGCTGTGATGATCCAGAGTCCAGACCCTGGACCTGTGGTCGGGAACTTTAAACTTTTAACATTTCAAAATGAAACGTTTCCAAGACAAAGGAGATGGTCAGACAGAGTCCTGCGGTCATTAACGGTGACGCTGTCGAGGTGGTGCATCATTATAAACATCTGGGAACTGTCCTCCATGACAAACTGACCTTTGACCCCCATGTGAACTCTGTTTGTAAGAAGGTTCATCAGAGAATGTGTTTTTATCAGAAGCTGTGGTTTTGATGTTGATTCTCCTTTTATCAGAATGTTTGATTCGTGTTTTATTGAGTGTCTTCTCTGTGAGAAGCTGCTGCTCATTGATCAACGGTGACATGTAAACCTAAGACTTTTGTTGTCTCAAATAAATCCCTGAACTAAAATTGTGTTTTTATTGAGTCATGGTTCAAACTTTCATCCTTTTCTGGGCTGGGGAGTCATCAAGTTGTCAGGGTCCGTGTGTTTTTGTCTTCTTGTGATTGTATTTAGCTTCTCGGAGTCCGTTTGTGGCCGTACTTGTGTTTCAGCTTTCCTGGTGCTTTCCTCCTCGTACTCAGCTCCAGCTCCTCCCACTCTCACCTGTTCCTCATCGTCTTTGCCCAGGTGTTTGTCACCGTTACTAGTAAATCAATGTGTTGAATTAGTACAACAAAATGTTAAAGTGGTGACCAACCGTGCAACTAGTGCAGCGTAGTCAAGAACTTGTGTGCAAAAATGATGCTTGATATCAAGGATATCCATGTAAACAACTCGCCGTGCTGAAACACGTGAATATGAACTTTAAAACATTTAAACTGCTCTGTCAGACGTCCACAACACAGTCATGTGGTGGTAAACATGCATCACAGTGGTGGGCCTCTTTAAATTGTGTGTCGGTGCTGAGAAGCAACACGGTGTCCACAGAGGAACGTCACTTGTTCATCACGAGATGACTCAAACACACGACTCTGATGTGTCATTTCAATCAAAGACAACCAGGTGTGAAGCAGGGAGGAACATCTGTAAGGCTCGGGTGAAACAGACCTTGAACCAGAGCAGCTGGATCTCTGCCAGATGTTCGGTTGCTTGATGTCATCGAATGGTTCTCAGCGTTTACCGCTGGAACAGCTGACTGGGAGCGGGGCCAATAACTCATCTTGTGAAAAACTGTGAAGTGTTTTCCTCTCAAGTCCACGAACAAAGGATCGTCTGTGAACAAACCAGTCGCCAAAAACACTCTGGATGCAAGAATGTTTGGCTCCGGGCGACGAAGACAACGGAATAAAGTGATTTATTGCTCAGAGGCGATGGTGGATGATGATGAGTCTGCATGTGTCTGTTAGCAAATCTTCCATGAATCACTGGACAGTTTGCATTTAAACTTGTAAAAAGTAATAATTGTGTGTTCAGCAACAACTTGCTGCCCACTGACTGCACAGAGGACCATTGAGGCACACTGTCAGTTGGGTGGCAGACAAGCGTCCCCGGGTGCACCAATTCCAATATTCCTGTTGGCATAAAGCTCCAGGGACGTCACCTCACGGCAGGTAAGGAGACTGCATCGGTGAGTGAGGTTGAGCGATGTCCATGAAACATGGTTGGGCTCACTTCTACACAGCTTAGGTTTGGGAACTGAACCAGACTCGTTTATGGTGTTGCCAAGGAAAAGAGGTGTCAGGTGGGTGTAGGGATGCTCACAAACACTGGGCTGAGTGCCCGGGTGTTGGAGGGTTCCCCAGTGAAGGAGAGGGTTGTCTCTCAGCAGCTTCCAGCTGCAGAAGAGAAGCTTCTAACTCTTGGATTTGTTCATGAACCAAACAGTAGTTCACATTACCTGGCCTTCTTTGAGTCTTTAAATGATGTCATGGAAATGATGTCATCTGGGGGAACATATTGTTCTTCTGAGTGGCTTCGATGCCCATGCAGGCAATAATGGAGGAATCTGGAAGAGGGTGATTGGGAGGAACATCTTCCTAAATCTCAGCAGTGTTCGGTTGTTGGACTTCCATACCAAGCTACACCGTCCATAATGAATACCATGTTCAATCAAAGGGTGGTCCATAAGTGTACCTGGTATCAGGCCACCTTTGACCTAAGGTTGATGGCCAGTTTACAAGTTCTTGGTTTCCATTTTCCATTTACAAGTACTTGGGTGTGCACCTGAACAACAACCTCAGCTGTAGCAACAACACCACCAGCCTGATGAAGAAACCTCATCAGAGACTCTACCTCCTCAGGCGGCTGAGACGAGCTGGTCTGGAAGCTCAGTCCTCACCTCCTTCTACGGGTGTGCAGTGGAGAGCATCCTGTGCTCCAGCATCAACGTGTGGCATGGAGGCTGCACAGCTGCAGAAAGAAAAGCTTTGCAGAGAGTGGTGAAGGCTGCACAGAAGATGTTGGAGTCAGTCTCCCCACCATCACAGACATCTACACCTCCAGATGCAGGAAGAGGGCCACCTGCATCACGAAGGACCCCACTCACACAGCACACACACTTTTTGTCCCGCTCCCCTCAGGAAGGGAATGAAGAACCTTGAACTTGAACAGTTTTGTTATCATGAGAACTGCAGCCCGTTGTTTTGGACACTTGGTACAGAGAGGGACAGAGCTGTGTGCTGATCTCCACCTGGCAGTGTGTTGGATCCTGAGGCAGGTGAGGCTGCTGGACAGACCTCGTCAACCCAATTAAGGTGTGAATTGGGAACATCTGGTGGAGCTAGTGTTTGTGCAGTCTTCAACTTACATCTCTAGGAGAGATTTCCACATCCCATGGGATGTCCAGAACATGGAACATGTCCAGGGTCTCTTACAGATGCAGCTTCCAGAAGTGGTGGCCTGGAGATCATTGGTTCTTGTCTCTGCAGCAACAGAAGGACTGCCGATGGACAGAAGCAATGATGATCTCTCAGATGTGGAGAGGATGGTGTCTGGTTTGTGAACCTCAGGGTCTTGTCTCTGCTTTTTGCAGATGATGTGGTTCTGTTGGCATCTTCAGGCCATGACCTTCTCTGAGACAACCGGGACAGGTGTCCAACTGGGTGGAGAGACAACAGGGACGGGTGTCCATGTGGGAGAGGAAAATTAGAGACAGATGCAGGGAGACAGACTGGGGGGTGGGGTTTGTGTGCTCCACCATCTGTCTAGCTGTTTATGAGGAGGTTCATTCATTCAACCTTTATTTCTACAGGTAAATCCCATTGAGTCTCGAGGACTCATTTACAAGAGAGACCTGATTAGTGGTTAATTAGGTGGTTAAAAAGGTGAACGATGGATGCAAGGCAGTGTAGGACATTTCCTGTCCCACCTCCGTCATTTCCTACTGGTATGGGTGGGGTTGACCTGTCTGACCATCTGAACCAGTACTAATCCACCGTCAGCAGAAGAACACACTGGTACACTGGGAATGCTGCCACCACAGATGCCTACATCTGAGTCATCAACTGTGTCATCAGTTCAAGGACTTCCAAAAAGACTTGTGTCCCAGCTGTGTGTGTGTGTAGAGGGGGGGTGTCAGCACAGTTGTGTCCCATGTTCCTGGTGACTTTGCCATGGTACCAGAGGACAGGTTGAACACTGCCCCCTGGTGGACAGTTACAGAGTCTATCTTCTGAAGGAGCCGTCACCGGTCATGTTCATGTTCTGGTGATTGAAACCACAGCCTGCGCTCCTTTGTGTCATTCATTTAAGGAAATATTTAGAAGGTGGAACAGAGCTGTCCCTCTCAGCCAGAAGGTTGAAGGTGTGGGATTCTAACTCTGCTGGCAGCTTGTGAGTGTCAGGGCAGAGTCCACCACAGTCTCCAGTCTGCTGATGGGAACTCGTGGTCCTTCAGGCTGTTTGCATCAACTCGTCTTCACTGGAACATCAACACTGATGTGTCCCATGGAGATCTTTCTTACCACTGATTACTCCAGCCTGTGCTTTCCTTGCGGTCCTTGTAGCTCCTGCTGTTCAGTTCCTCGCTCCCTGGGTAACCCTTGAGACATCTCCTGGCTTTCGCTCCCTGAGTCTCCTTGGATGCTCCTCTTGGAACGGTCACTTACAACATCCTCCATAAGACGAACAAACATCTTCCATCCAGCCGGTCCGTTCTGCACCCTCAGTCCTCAGACAGTTGTCCCTCAATACTTCACGCTTTGACATTCGTGGACTCACTCTTTCATGAGTTTTCAACACAAGATTGTACACGACACACGCACGTCAACTTTAATATTACTCTGGGACGGTACAGGATTAAAAGTTAACGGGAGGGGACGGGAGCAGGAACCAATAAATAGAACAACAAACAAAAACATCAAAATAAATAATACTTTGGACAGCTGCAGCCATTTTGTGTTTTTTTTTTCAGCAAGCCTACACTGTAACACAAGTCAAACCGAACTGAACCGAGCCGCAGCTGCTGGTCTGCAGAGTTGGTGAGTAAACTTTGCATTACTGTGGAATACTATGCAGTACTTTGCAGTACTGTGCAGTACTATGCAGTACTTTGCAGTACTGTGCAGTACTATGCAGTACTTTGCAGTATTGTGCAGTACTTATATGCATGTTGTTAAAATAATGTAGGTTGGAAGGGTTTAAAGCCTTAAAATATATCCATCCATCCATCCATCCATTATCTTTACCCGTTTGTTCCATTTTGGGTCACGGGGGTCGCTGGTGCCCATGTCCAGCAATCACTGTGCGAGGGGCGGGGGACACCCTGGATGGGTCTCCAGTCCATCACAGGGACACATAGAGACAAACGAGACAAACAACCATTCACTCTCTCTCTCACACCTAGGGACAATTTAGAGTTACCAATCAGCCTAACATGCATGTTTTTGGTCTGTGGGAGGAAACCGGAGCACCTGGAGAAAACCCACGCATGCACGGAGAGAACATGCAAACTCCACCCAGAAAGGCCCCTGGACCGGGGTTGAACCAGGGACCTGCTCGCTGAGAGGCAGCAGCTCTACCAGTTGCGCCACCGTGCTGCCTAAAATATAAACGCTAAAATAAATATAACATTCATACTTGACGTGTTTCACCTGTCACAAGGGTGTGTGGAACGTAACCCCCACGATCGATGAGGGACTAATGTACTCGACTTGGTCTCCTTGGTCTGCTCTGCCCTCCTGGAATCTCCTGGAATCTCCTGGAATCTCCTACCTGGAAAAGAAGAGAGGTACGACCACAGCTCCCTGCAGCGCTCCTGTAAACATACTCAGCTGTGAACTCTGGGTTTCTTGATCTTCACTAAAACGTGACAGCAGGACTGACTCCCCGCCTGGAACCGTTGTGTGAGGAGCTTGCATGTTCTCCCAGTGCATGTACTGGTCTTCTCAGGTGCACTCTCACATGTTAAGTTTGTTGGTAAGTCTGTCCCTCAGTGAGAGTGAGAATGATCGTTTGTCTCCAGGTGTCCCTTTGATGGACAGAAGACCTGTCCAGTGTGTCCTTGACCAGTCCCACAGTGACTGCTGGACATGGACACCAGGGACCTCTGCACTCTGGACAGGGACAAGCGAGATCAAGAACATTGATGGGTTTTAATGCATAGTTTGAACAGGACCAGCTGGTCCCAGTACAAGTTTGAAGACCATTAATTAACGTTAATGAATAGCTCGTTTGTACTTCATCTTAAAACATCTCAGATGATGTTCTTCAGGTGTTGAATTCATGAGGTTCTTTTCTTGCTGCTGTACGTTCAAATACATTTTAATTTTATATATATATTTTTTATCTTCTTGTTCTGGACTCAGGTCTTGGTGCAGCATCTTGAGCAGGGAGGTCCAGACACCTCTTCCAGCTCTTCTGGGAGGACTCTAGGCTCTCCAGCGTGTCCTGGTCTTCCTGAGGTCTCCTCCCAGTCAGACATGCCTGGAAAACCTCCCTGGGAAGGGATCTGGTGGACGTCTTTACCAGATGTATGAACCTCCTCCTCTGGATGTGGAGGAGCAGCAAGCAGTTCTGCTCCGAGTCTCTCCTGGAGAACTGGACTTCTCCCCCTGTCTCTACAGGAGAGTCCAGCTCCCCTGCACAGAAAACTCATTTGGACTGCCTGGATCTGTGGTCTGGTCCTCAGGGGCGGTCCTCGTCTGTTTGGTGCCCTGACAGATCCACGCCTCCAGCGTGCCCGCATCACTGAACCACGTCCCGTGTTTTACTTTGTGACAATCTTTTACAGTTTTTAAACTAACTTTAATCGCACTACGTTGTTTTGACATCATTAAAAACTGTTACTTTAAATGGCACAGCCATTACTTTGTTTTTACATATTTTTCTGATATTAGCCTGTTGACAGTCACTGAACCTGATTAATTTAGTTTATCAAAGTTTCAGCATGTAATTTTGGGTTTTCATGCACTTCTGCGTCTTGCCCACCAGATGGCGCTGTTGCACAGTAAACACATCAGATTGGACAAAGATGATTGAAAAACGAGCATCATCACACCTAACATTCTGCTTTAAGCGTTTTTATTCATACTGTAAAGAGTAGGGAACTTACCCAGAATGCACCGGGCAAAATGAAGGAAGGCTGCTCAACAGGAGAGCACCGCTGCCTCCGGCTCAGAATGAACTCAGATCATGTCTGCTCAGGACTCACAGCAGATCTTGGACCAACACCGAGTCAGTTAAAATGTTCTGCTTGGAGCAACAGCCAGAAAATGTATCTCACCGTAACACAAACAGCTTCGTCCTGCTCCGACTGTTTAAACTAGATGTTTTTCTTTCAAAAGATTACGTATTTCTTTCTGAACAGGACACTTCCAGGCAGAGCCGTTCGAATTAGCGGCCTGATTTATGATCACTTTCAGTCCACCCAGGAGTTTTCTTCCATCCGGATCATAAATCATCTTTCTTTAAAACGTAACAAACAGGACAGGACGTCTACGCCCCACGATGAGTCAGTTTGTAAGAAAATGATGCTCTGACACACTGTGGGGTGGAAAATGATGTTAACTACAGCGGTCCCTCATTTATCGCGGGAGTTATGTGCCCCCCATGATAAGTGAAAACCCACAAAGTAGAACTGACAGATTTCAAACCAGAACAGTTCAGTCAGCAACAAAAATGGTTGCATGGTGTCATTTGGACCAGTTTCTTTAAGTGAGAAACGTTTCGGTCCCATCCAGAGGACTTCATCAGTCTGAGGCCTGCCACTCAGACCTGTCCCGTAGGTAGCCGACAGGATTAACCTATTTGTTGTTACCTACCTGGATGGTTGAGCTTACAAACCTTTCTTTAGTTCAGTCAACTAATAGATTTAAATAAACTAAACTACAGCAAGAGTTTATTAGCCAACATAACTTGATCATGTTTAAAGTAGTGAAGCCTTTTTGCTCACCAGCTCTGCAGCTTGATTCTGGTCCGGCTCAGTTCCGGTTCAGCAGACCCACCCAGCCTGCTCTGGTTCTGGTCTGGTTCTGATCGGCTCTCTGCGTCCACTGAGCGCTGAAGTCACTGAAAACTGAAAGGACCAAATTTTTTCTGACCGGGTCAAACTTTCTCTCCATTTCTGCAGAAAGCAACTTTGCCTTCTGGGTAGTGCACTGTTGCCTTCTGGGTAATGTAGTCCTTTAGACTGGTGATACAGTGTAGGCTTATTGAGAGAAAACTACAAAATGCCAGAACTTTTTTGTTGTTGTGTACAGTCTTATAGTACTGTATGGTAGTGTACTTTGAAAAACTGTGAAAGAGTGAGGGACTACTGACTTTGAAGAGAACTGTTAAAGCTAATGTCCAAAAATGTTCAAACATCTACTTCCTGTTCATTAATCACAAACTCTGTGGTGACTTCCATTTGTAATAATCTAAGACCATAAATACAAAACAAACAAAACGTTAGGGACGTTGTGGTCAAAGTTCATGGACGCTTTTAACTATTATGTTAACTCTGCCCATGAACCATATGTTTGGATTAGCAGAGAGAGCTGGGTGAGGAGCAGGGTGAGGAGCAGGGTGAGGAGCCGTGTGAGGAGCAGGGTGAAGAGCAGGGTGAGGAGCTGGGTGAGGAGCCGGGTGAGGAGCAGGGTGAGGAGCAGGGTGAGGAGCTGGGTGAGGAGCAGGGTGAGGAGCCAGGTGAGGAGCAGGGTGAGGAGCAGGGTGAGGAGCTGGGTGAGGAGCC
>NC_056507.1:1486354-1486784 GCF_014905685.2 Nematolebias whitei
GGGTGAGGAGCCGGGTGAGGAGCAGGGTGAGGAGCAGGGTGAGGAGCCGGTGAGGAGCAGGGTGAGGAGCCGGGTGAGGAGCCGGGGAGGAGCAGGGTGAGGAGCCGGGTGAGGAGCCGGGTGAGGAGATGGGTGAGGAGCCGGGTGAGGAGATGGGTGAGGAGCCGGGAGAGGAGATGGGTGAGGCTGCAGCTGTTGCTCCAACGACACCTCAGAGTCTGTGAGCTCGGCTGAACTGAGAAGAGAATAAAAACAATCTGCACACACTGCTTCCTGTATATCTGTGTGTACTTCCTGTGTATCTGTGTGTACATCCTGCATGTCTGTGTGTACTTCCTGTGTATCTGTGTGTACTTCCTGTGTGTCTGTGTGTACGTCCTGTCTATCTGTGTGTACTTCCTGTATATCTGTGTGTACTTCCTGTGTATCT
>NC_056507.1:1486794-1488192 GCF_014905685.2 Nematolebias whitei
TGTGTGTACTTCCTGTGTATCTGTGTGTACTTCCTGTATATCTGTGTAACCTGTCTTGAAAATCTGACTGTGCAAGTAAAAAAACGGGTACAAATCTTCTGCGCTCGTCGAGTGTGGCTCCTTTGGGTACGTGAGATAAAGCGAGAACGTTTTTCTCCAACACAAACCAAAAATCTAAAAGCAAACGAAGCTCTAAAGTAAAAGTTGTTTGAGAGCTGAGGGTCAGTGGCGGCTTCAGGTTGTCACTGGTGGCGAGTCAGGAACTGGAAACGGAACAAAATGGCCGAACGTTCATAAAGAACCTTCAGAGTTTCAGCTCTGATTTACTGAACAAACTAAAACCAATAAACAACTTTTCTCAGGGTTTCTGCAGGGAACGAGTCTTTTTAGAAATTTTATGAGATTGTTTTCTCCACGTTGGTGCTTTGGAAACTCGTTGCCTCAGATGAACCCACGCTCCTCCTGGTTTCTGAGTTGGGGATGAAAGAGTCAGATCTCCTCGTGAACGTCTCCAGCTTCTCCAGTCTGTTTGGGAATCAGCCCAGACCAGCCAGGTTCTGACCTCTAACTGATGATCCGTTGAAGCAACCTGAACGCTCTTACTGACGGCACCAAGAGTATAATCAGGAGATAAATCAGTCTGAGCCGTGAACTCGCTCCGTCCCTGGAGCATTGCTCAACTTTTATTTGTTTTGGAGTTACCATGGAAACGATGCCAGGCTAGAAACAAACTAAGCATTTTGTGGAGAATGAGCAACGCTGCAGGAATGAGAGCAAACCGAGACAAACGCAGGTACAGATGCTGAGTTGGTTTGCTGGAAACTTTGATTTGCTCCAGATCGGTTCTTTTAATTTGAACGCTCTCTGGTGACGCACACGAACGAAACACGACTAAATTAGATTTGCTGTGACTCAACATCACAAGAAAAGAGAACAAAGCCTCCACTGTTCACTGCGCCTGTCCTGGGAATGAAAGTGACCTTCATGAAAACAAACAAGTAAACAGCAGCTTATATTAAATTTTAATGTGCACAGCGTGATATTGTACAATCAAAGCAAAGCAAGAAAAACAATTCTAACACAACAAGCCCCTCCAGAGCTTCACACCTGAGTGTGCTGCGAGAGAACGATTCATGTGAGCGACAGCAGGCGGACTGACGTGACAGACAGCCAAAGCAAACTTAGTGTCTCGTTAAAACATAGAACTCCGTCCAGCATCGGACCCTGACCCGGCCCGGTGGCCCCGGCCCGGTGGCCCCGGCCCGGTGGCCCCGGCCCGGTGGCCCCGGCAACGGGCCGGGTCAGGGTCCGATGCTTCTCCAACATCCACAGAAAAAACACTGAGAAGACGTGAAGGTGCAGAAAAATCATCACACATTTCAGCTTCTGTTGGCTCTG
>NC_056507.1:1503192-1503722 GCF_014905685.2 Nematolebias whitei
AGTAAAACTACAGCTAGTTCCCCTGGTCACCAGTAAAACTACAGCTAGTTCTCCTCGTCACCAGTACAACTACAGCTAGTTCCCCTGGTCTCCAGTAAAACTACAGCTAGTTCTCCTCGTCACCAGTAAAACTTAAGCTAGTTCCACTCGTCACCAGTAAAACTACAGCTAGTTCTCCTCGTCACCAGTAAAACTTAAGCTAGTTCCACTCGTCACCAGTAAAACTACAGCTAGTTCTCCTTTAGTTTATTGCTTGGAACCTGGTGTGTCGAGAACAACGTTACCCACAACCAGGTTCAAAGGAGGAGCTGGCGGGGGAGGGGGGGGGGGGTGTGTGCATATGTGTGTGTGTGTGTGTGTGTGTGTGTGTGTGTGTGTGTGTGTGTGTGTGTGTGTGGGATTCCCTGCTTGTGCTTCTTGTTGCATCACTTGGCAGAGCTCGGCCTCATGACCTCACAGCACCTTGGAGTTGCTGCACCATGTAAGAACTGAGCGTTTCCTCTCAGGTGGGGTGTGTGTGTGTGTGTGTG
>NC_056507.1:1503822-1510281 GCF_014905685.2 Nematolebias whitei
GGGGGGGGGGGGGGGGGGGATTATTGCAGCAGGTCCAGTCAGACTAACCTGTTCAGTCTGTGGACGTAAGTAAAAGAAGTTGAAACCAGTGAAGCAGAACACTTTGGTCATTTGTTACGGTGTGTGTGACTTCAGATAATTTCACTGGCAGCCTGTTGATTTAATTGGGGGGGGGGGGGGGGGGCTTAAAGCTGCTTTCTATTCTGAGGCTACAGGGAGAGTCTGACTCACCGTCACAATGTGGGAGAGAAAGCAGCGAGCGCTGGAAGGAGGGGAGGCACAAGGAAAAGTTGACTTGGAGCAGACACTCTTCTGTCCTTCTTTAGGAACTCAATGAAATAAACTCCTCCCACATTAAAGAAAATGTGAATTTAAAGAAACACATTTTATGTGAAGCTCTTCGTCTCATGAAGAAGCTGCAGCACCCAGACAGCACCGCCTCTGTTTCTTGTACAGACATCTTGTGTTAAAGCAAACAAGGAGCTCTTTATGGAGTTTGAATCATTTACTGCTTCTGGAAACGTCTCCGTTTATTCCACGTCTTAGTTTTGATGATGTCAACAATGTGATGAGGAAGGGAAGGGGTCACGGTGGACTCGTGCAAAGAAACAAGGCTGGCTGCTTCTTGTCACAAGGTGGACTTTCTAAGATCTGAGCCAGAAACATAAACTGGAACAACCTCTGAACTCTGACTGGGACAGCTGGACATCCCTCGTTACGGTCGGTCCATTTTCATCTCAGGACACAGAACTTTATAAATAAAAATATAAAGTATAAATATAAGCATGTGAGCAGGCTAACTATTATTAGCATCACACGCTGAGAACAAGGCTCCTCTCTGGCTTCTGTCCAACACATTTATCTGTCACTCTTCAACTTCATGACGGGAATTATAACTTTGTGGATGTTCCAGAATATACAGTATACACACACACACACACACATATATATATATATGTGTGTGTGTGTGTGTGTGTGTGTGTGTATACTTGCCTGCGTTAACATGAAAAAGCTCCCTGGATGGAAGGCAACACATCCTCAACCATTATCTTAACCAACTTCTTCCTTTTCAGGTCATTGGTGCCCATGTCCAGCAGACACTGAGCGAGGGGTGGGGGACACCCTGGACATGTCTCCAGTCCATCACAGGGACACAGAGAGACAAATAACCATTCACTCTCTCACCTCGGGACAATTTAGAGTTACCAGTCAGTCTGACATGTTTTTGGTCTGTGGGAGGAAACTGGAGTACCTGGAGAAAACCCACGGAGGGAACATGCAGACTCCATCCAGAAAGGCCCCCTGGCCGGGATTTAATCCTGTGACCTTTTCATTGAGAGGTGACAACTCCACCCACTGCACCACCGTGCCCACGTCTTCCACCAACAGATCAAAAGTCCAGCTTCAGGTTCACATCAGAGTTCATCTGAGGTGAACAAACAGTATCTAACCTACAGAGGAGCTCCTGGCTCAGGTGCTGGTCTGCAGTGAGGGGGAGGCAGGGAGGGGGGAGGGGGGAGGGGGGGTCCCCTCATGAGCAGCTCGGGTGTTTCCCTGTTTTATCAAGGCGCAGTTCGGTTCAAGCAGTTCTGACCCCTCCTGCCCCACATGCAGGGAGCTGCCCCCCCCACCCACCACCTCCATCTGGAGAGAAAGGCGCAGAGGTGGGTGGGGTCACAGCTGCTGCTGCTCCCCTCCAGCCTGAGGCGCGTCAGGTGCCTCCCTCTCCTCCTCACAACAAAATAAACTCCCACGGCTCCTCCATGCATCGCGTGTTCCCAACAGAACCGCACGCGCAGAGTGGAGCGCATTCCCAACAGAACCGCGCGCGCAGAGTGGAGCGCGTTCCTAACAGAACCGCGCGCGCAGAGTGGAGCGCGTTCCCACAGAACCGCACGCGCAGAGTGGAGCGCGTTCCCAACAGAACCGCGCGCAGAGTGGAGCGCGTTCCCAACAGAACCGCGCGCGCAGCGTGGAGCGTGTTCCCAACAGCAGGAAGTTCGTCATGTTTCCCCTTGTCCCGTTCCAGACTCTGCGCGCTCGGAAAATAGAGATGAGCCAAGATGAGGACCGACCCCCCCCCCCCCCCCCACCCCCCGGACCAAAAGTCCAGAAGGGCCAAAAACGGGGGGGGGGGGGGGGGGGGGGGCACTCTGAAAACTCTCAGGTCTTCCTGTTTTAATGCATCAATAAATAAAAGTGTCGCGACAAAAGCACTTCCGGTGCGGCCAGGTGGACTCTTCTTACCTTGACAACGTCATCGTTGATGCGCTTCGGGTCCCGGTTGACCAGGTCGATCTCTTTGGTGTGCACGTCCTCCATCGCCTTCTCGTTCACACTCTCGTTGTCCATGTTCTGGTTGTTGGGTTTGTAGATGTTGCCCTGCTTCCGGATGAAAGGCGAATGCGGAAAGTCCTGCGAGGACCACGGAGAGGTGGAGAGAGACAGAGAGAGGGAGGTGAGGAGGAGCAGGAGGAGACAGAGAGCAGGAGGTGAGGAGGAGCAGGAGGAACGGTGCGCCACGCGCGAACAACTGAACCAGCCTGCTCCACGGAGCAGGATGGAAGCTGGAGCACCACACCCTGCGTTCAGCCGCGAGGGGTCCTCACCACCCACCGAAACTCCAACCCCCCCCCCCCCCCCCCCCCCCCCCCCCCCCACCCCCCCCCCCCCCCCCCCCCCCAACCCACACCCCACACCCCCCACACCCCCCAGGGCTGGGGTCCACCTGGAAACTGTCAGGAATGCGTCAAAGTGCGCATTCATTAAAAGTATTATTATCAGTGAGCTGAACCATAAACCGACAGAGTCCTCACCAGGTGTGTCAGAAGAACACACACACAGCTTGGAGTTCCGTGTTTACAGTGCGCGCGTGCGTTCATCTGTCCTTAAATGTTTGAGCTCATTTATGAGCAGCAGATGAAAAGTGACTGAAATGAAAAGAGCAGCAGTGAAAGAACTCCTGCTCCTTCAGCTCCGCGTCCTCTCCGCCACACACAAAGTTAAAGTTGTGAAAGTTCTGTTTAGAGTGGATCCGGACCGTACGGTACCGTACCTCCTCAGCTCCGTCCTTCAGCTCTCCTGTCATTGTGTCCGCAGCTCTGGAGGAGGACTCTGCTGCTCACGGAGTACCCGGCAGGAGGAAGCAGAGAGGAGGCGTGGGGCAAAAAAAAAAACTGACAGAGGCTCAGGTTCAGTTCAACCCCTGTCCTCAGCTCTAATGGAAAACCAGCCTCAACCAAGGGGGGGGAGGGAGGGGGGGGGACCTCCGGCGGTTCTTTGGGTCCCCCACAGGGAGCGGGTCTCCTCCTGAAGGACAGAGCTGCAGGAGCTGGAGTTAGAGGAGGAGAAGGAGGAGAAGGAGCTCTTTGTTGGGTGAAATGTAGTGGGCTTTAATTGGGACTGGCACGGTGTGCGCGAGCCTTACCTCAGACCCAGGAGCCCCCCCCCCCCCCCCCCAAACACAAAACTATTTATTAAAAATATGTCTGACGTCACCTCCTGACCCCAATTAACTGATTAATTATTTTTTAATTTTACCGACAGTTACATGTTTACAAGTCAGATATGTGTGTGTGTATGCGTGCGTGCGTGCGTGCGTGTGTGTGTGTCAGTGGAACAGGTTGGCCTCAGTCATCTGGTTGTGTTGCATGTTTCAGAGTCTTCAGATGTCACATGCTCTTGATGCTCTTGTGAAACCTCCTCTGTGTTTGGTGGGATTCTTCGTGAAAGAACCGGAAAGTTCCCTCAGAGCAACCAGGAGCAACCTGTGAAGACACAACGGTTCAAGTTGAAGTTCTCATCTTAGTTCAGATTCAACACGTGTCGAAATCACAAGTGCTTGTTCCAGCAGGGAATGGAGCTCATCTAAAGACCTTTATCCTCCAGATGTTGCTGCTCATGGGCACTACCCTGGAGCTCAGGAACCTGGAGGAAAACCTGAAAACCCTTTGTGCTCCTGCATTACCTCCCGCACAATGTCTTGAGAGACGTGGTTTTAAGAATCTCCAGTTTTCAAAATACCTGCAGACTGGACAGTGAACATTTAAGTGAAGTACAAAATACACAACAGGTGCAACAAACCAAGGTCCTGGACTCAGACTCTGGTTTCTTCTGTAGACAAACAGCAGCACAGACTTCAAACCTCAGTTTAGGAAGTTGTTCTAGAAACAACATGTAGTTTTCAGAGTAGATCAATGCACACCTGAGTGTTATTGCTTGATGTGGTTGGTCATTGCACTGACTTTAAAACCAGTTTGTGTCTGTCCTGACATCAGAGAAACCAGTGAAGGGTTCATGCTGTGCACGTCTTGTATTATATTTAAAGAGTTTCTTCTCTGGGCAGCTGTTGAAACAACATCTACCTGTTTTGACTCTAACGGGCGTGGTGTTGAGCACGGATCAGAACAGATGTGCACCTGTTTCTAATAAAAATGTTATCCTGCAGCCTGGAACGCTTTCGCAGGGAGCACAAAAACACCGTGCACGTACACAGTAACCGTGTGTGAATCGTCCTGAGGCAGCAGCCTCCCCACATATCATCTGTGGGAACGTTCTGTTAACGCGGCGACAGGGCACGTAAATGTCATTCAGAACACTGACAGAACCGGTTCTCCAAGAACTGCTCAGGTTCTTGAGGGAAGAAGCCATGTACTGTAATCCTAACAAACATGTAGCATCAGAAGGTCCTTCCTGACAAACTCACTGTGACACTTGAATTGATTCACACTTGGCTGTTATCAGTGGCTAACATGCACATGACTGAGGGTTGGATGCATGTTTGTTGCTGGTGCAGTGGACCTGCAGCCGATAAGAACCCTGCGGCCTCCTGCCCGTCTGTGAACGGTGCGGAGACGAGCCAGGCCAGAAGAGACAGCACGGATTCAAAAGCATTCATTATCGATCCATCCAACTCAGTTTAACTGTCTCCCATCACGGAGCGAACAGGCGGAATTACTCTTCATGTGCCTGTCCGTCCGTCCGTGCCTGTTTTAGTACAACTTGAAGAATATGTGAGGTACCAACATCCTTGTTGCAGTGCGGCTACATCTAGACATACAAAAAGTTACTTTCGTAGGTTTCCGCATCAAAATCCAAGATGGCCGCCACCATACATGATCAGGGGCAAAGGTGAAGCCAGGAGGTTGCTCATAGATAAATCTTCACCCCTCCCAAGAGCCACCGTCATTTGTAGAGGAAATTTTAAGCGAGCCAAAACCTAGAAAGCACATTTTCCACAAAGGATAGAGGTAGTCGGCCATCTTGATTTTAGAAGTGGCATCCACTCGTTCTTTTTATCCCTCTCTCTCTCCTCTATTCCTCTCTCCTTCTTTACATTTTAACTCTTCTCTCACTTTTCTGCTTTGTCATCTTCTTTGTTTTCCGTCCCCGTGTCCATTACATCTGAAACAAACCCAAACCATATTCTAATAAAATTTAATTTATATATCAAGTGGAGCATTAAGGCCAGCCATCATGCTCTGCTTGTGAAAGTAAATCTGACACTCACACAATAATTCTAAGTGTCACATGACGGACACGACGGGGAGGGGGGGGGGAGAGTGGCATCCAGTTTTTGAAAGTGATCATTCTTACACATAGATGCAATCCATCCATCCATCCATCCATCCATCCATCCATCCATCCATCCAGGTATCCATCCATCCATCCATCCATCCATCCATCCATCCATCCATCCATCCATCCATCCATCCATCATCTTTAACCCGCTTTTTACTTTTCGGGTTACTGGTGACCATGTCCAGCAGTCACTGGATGAAAAGTGAGGGACAACCTGGACAGGTCTCCAGTCCTCCCCAGGGACACATAGAGACAAATGAGACAAATAACCATTCTCTCTCACTCTCTCTAACACCTAGGGACAATTTAGAGTTCCCAATCAGCCACAAAACAAAATGGAAGTGGTCATGTTGCTTATTTATCATGTTATCGTGCTCACAACGTGCACGGCTGGATGGACGAGCAAACAGCTGCGATTTTAGCCTCTTTTTGGTGACGTGTGTGTGAATGAGAGGGAGGAGGTGGAACAGTGAGGCTACAAGGAGCAGAGGTCACAAAGGTGCAGGACTTCAAGGACTTGGGGTCCACTGTCCAGGAACATGGGGAGTGTGGTGACGAGGTGAAGAAGAGAGACCAGGCAAGATGGAGTGATGGAGAAAAGTTTCAGGAGTGATTTGAGACAAAAGGTGTCAGCAAATGAAAGTTTACAAGACAGTGGTGAGACCAGCTATGTTGTATGGTCTGGAGACAGATACATGGACAAAAAGACAGGAGACAGAACTGGAAGTAGCAGAAAAGAAGATGTTGAGGTTCTCCTTAGGAGAGACAAGGATGGAGAAGATCAGGAATGAGATCATCAGAGGTACAGCACAGATTGAACAACTGGGAGATAAAGTTAGAGTCTTCAGACCAGTATGACGGTGGTATCTATCTAAGTTA
>NC_056507.1:1510291-1510867 GCF_014905685.2 Nematolebias whitei
TCTAAGTTAGAGTCTTCAGACCAGTATGACGGTGGTATCTATCTAAGCTGAAACTATTGGCAACTTCTTGGCAAACAGCTTTTGTGAAGGAATTTCCAAAGTGTCAATCATTTCTAAGGAAGGATGCATTTCCAACATCCTTCTACCAATATACCCACTGTTCCTCCTCTGGACATGTCCAAACCATTGTCCCTCCTCTGGACATGTCCAAACCATTGTCCCTCCTCTGGACATGTCCAAACCACTGTTCCTCCTCTGGATATGTCCAAACCACTGTTCCTCCTCTGGACATGTCCAAACCACTGTTCCTCCTCTGGACATGTCCAAACTGTTCCTCCTCTGGACATGTCCAAACCATTGTCCCTCCTCTGGACATGTCCAAACCATCTCAGTGTGTCGTCTCTAACTTAGATAGATACCACCTTCGTACTGGTCTGAAGACTCTAACTTAGATAGATACCACCTTCGTACTGGTCTGAAGACTCTAACTTAGATAGATACCACCTTCATACTGGTCTGAAGACTCCTCTAACTTAGATAGATACCACCTTCATACTGGTCTGAAGACTCTAACTT
>NC_056507.1:1510967-1518689 GCF_014905685.2 Nematolebias whitei
TAACTTAGATAGATACCACCTTCATACTGGTCTGAAGACTCTAACTTAGATAGATACCACCTTCATACTGGTCTGAAGACTCCTCTAACTTAGATAGATACCACCTTCATACTGGTCTGAAGACTCTAACTTAGATAGATACCACCTTCATACTGGTCTGAAGACTCATCTAACTTAGATAGATACCACCTTCATACTGGTCTGAAGACTCCTCTAACTTAGATAGATACCACCTTCGTACTGGTCTGAAGACTCCTCTGAGTCTCTGCTAATACCAGTCACATTCTGGTGGTTCCACAGTGCAGCAGCAGGTCTGTGATCATGTGTGAAGCAGCCAGACAGAATCTTGTGTCAGCAACAGGTTTAAAATGAAACGGAGGCAGAGACAAGCCCGTGGCCATTTTGTTGCACCTCATTTGATTACAGTTAATTTTTCTTGTTACAATGAATCATTTTAAATATTTGGCTGAACAATAAGTTTGACTGTTAAACTTCCGTCATCATATTTGTACAAACACAGCCTCAGTTCCCCCGGCCTGTCAGTGAACAACCATCTGTTGGTGAAGCCTTAAAGTGTCAGTCACATTAGATCTTTGTAATAAATATGAATGTATTTTTGGAAAGATAACATTAATAACATATGGAAAAAAAAAAACCACGCAGCCGAGACAAACAGTTGTTGCGATATTCTCATGCAGAGTAACAGGAAGTGATGTCAAAGGGGAACGCCTGCATGTAAACAGAGCATTTCTGCACAAACAGGAGAGAAGAATCTGATGTTTAGATTATTTTTAGTCTCTATTAGAGAGATGAAGAAGAGTTCAAATAATTTAGTTTTAAAACAAAGAGCAGGAACTTCCTCTTTTTAAAGAGTTCTCCTTTGATCTCACTTCCTGTTTCACTTTGGCTACACCAAGTTCAAAAGAAATCATGCCAGTTATGTGTCAAAATGCTTCTTTTTGAAATTTAGTTCACAACTTGGAGGTTTCATTTGATTAACACAAATTAAAATTATTTGGGAACATTTTGACAAAGATTTCCTTCAAGAATTTAAACAAATTTATCAGATCCGAGTTCTGGTTTGATCTTTTTAAACAAAGCCCAGAGCAGGAGGGGTTTTCTTGATGTTTTAACATTCTGAAGGCCAACTTTACAAGATAACACCCATAAAAATAAGCTTTGCAAACACGTCGGAGTTCCTTAACCTTCCTTATAAATTTAACTTTATATCAAGCCAATTCAAGATGGCCGCCACAGCTGAACAATCTTGGCAAACTCAAAACGGCTGTAATTCAGTCAGTTGTACAGATATTGAGTTAAACGCTGGTGTTAGTATCTGGTTTTGTTTTTAATTTTGACATTAACTCAACTCTGTTAGCAAAATATCATGAACCACTGGATGGCTTTTATTGAAATGTTCATAGAGCAATCACTAGGGGGACATTTAAAACTAATTTTAGAGTCATCATTTCAAGATGGCTGCCACAGCCAACTGGCCAAAGAAAACACAAAAATAACTCAGTTTTACATCCAGAGCTACTTCATGATCCCCAACACATACTGTGAAGGCCCACGGATCATGATAGTTTAAGTCTTTGGCAATTACTGTATGAATCTGTCAGTAAAATATCTAACGGACCATTTTACTGAAACGCTCAGATTAATCGATGGATGTTCAACTAGTCAGCTCAGTTCAAGATGGCTGCCACAGCTAATTAACTTTTGCTATAAGTTGGTCAACGTCAGAGATTGTGAGCTGAGACCTGGTGTGGTGGTAGCTGAGCGTCCTCTGCAACACGAACTCTGAGTGCTGACAGATCATAAGCAAGAGCGCAACATTTTCTAAAGATCTTGCACAACACCAATCTTAGGATTTGTACGTGTTTTTGTGTTTTTTCTGTTTCTTCCATAAGATGCTCTCAGTTAAAAATGGTTTAAAATGTTGGTACCAAGCGGCGTTAGGCACTTCATGAATGAATCTTCTGAAGAAAGACAAGCGAAGCACTCAGAGCGATCAGCGCTCAAGATAACGAGAAGAATTTCCAACCATAAAGCAGAGAAGATGACAAAAACCTTCAGCTGAAGCAGGATTTACAGCAGCGAGCCGACGGGGCCTGCAGGCCCTCGGGTGGCCTTCCATCCACCCACAGCTCGTTGAGGCAGCTCTGACAGCCGAAGTATGAAACCTGTTTGGTATTCAGCTGCACATCAGCCGAAGTGATCGTTAGAAACTGGAGACCAATCACACAAAGATCCATCGTCGGGGAAGATTGTGAAGAACAGACACTTCCTGTTAAAGTGAAACCATGTGAATTAAACAACATTCCTCAAAACTCAGATCATCTTTTATTTTTAGATACTGTAGATTTACATGAAATGTTGTGTGAACAATAAATAACAGAGAAATGAAAAGTTTATGTTTTAAACCCAACATTTTTCAGTCAGCTCATCTGGACAGTTTCTTTTTTTGTGCTGAAATGTTTCGCCTTCGATCCAGAAGACTTCATCAGTCAAGGAAACACACAACAAAACTGATTCTTCCCCCAACAGTTTACTCCAAAGTGGAACAAAGCAGTTCTGCTTGTGATAAGATGGTCTCTGTGGTACACCCCCTCCTCCTCTTCCTTGTTGACAGTCTTGTCAAACTGGTTGAAATCAACAAAGTCCATGCTCAATAATCCAGGTACACAATCCAACATTTTTCATTCAGGTCATCTGGACAAGATGACCTGAATGAAAAATGTTGGGTTTGATACCTGGATTATTGAGTATGGACTTTGTTGTTCATGTTTTAAAGTTATAAATGTTACACGGTGCTGCTGAATTAAAGATTGCTACATTCGTTTTTCACCATCTTCAAAACCTGGTAAAGATCAAAGAAACAACTCGTTTACCTCAAAGATCTTTACAACAAAACCTGTGACCTCATTGACCTCCACACACGTTCATACAGCGATGGGACGCACATCGGAGGCAATCAGGGGTTCAGTGTCTTGCTCAGGGACACTTCAGTATGTGACTGCTGGTGGAGTCGAACCCCCAACTCTCTCACTGGTGGACGGCTGATCTAACCACTCAGCCACAGCCGAGAACTGAAAAACAAATTTAAGGTTGCACAAATACTGAAGGCGCTCGCCTTTAATTGTGACTGTTGGGGAATATAAAGTGAATTAAAAGGAACTTAATTTAGCAACAAAACACATTTTCCTGTTGAAGTCTCACGGATTCTCTTTTTGCAAACAAGTGACCTGTGCACGCAGACGATGTGTGGAGTGTTTTAAATGATTTGTTTTCATGTTCACATCTTGCCAAACTATATTCTACATAATCCACATGATTTGTTTTTGCATCATATCCACCTCAGCGCTCCGTACCCACCTTGGGATCGACTCCACGTTTATAATTCAATCAAGTGGAGTCTTTCTGGTCTTTATCGCCTCAGTGGCTCACCTCCAAGTCCAGGTCCAGCTGACACACTGCTGGTTAGCATCACCAGACACGGTTGTTGTTAACCGGACCCAACCAGTGACGGTCACACAAGAAAGCCAGATTGAAGATCATTATGTTGTGGCCCAGGCCACCACTGGCCACCCCCTGGCTCCTCCACTGCCCCTGCTGGTGGATAATCGGTTTCACTGGACTCTCCAGGATCCATCACTCTGCTCTGCCTCAGACAAGGAAATAAAACCTCTGTTCTTCTGCACATGAAGTGTAGCTTCTCCCCACCTGAAGATCCTGTGGTAAAAACATTAAGGTTTACTTACACTCCCTGTTCAATTTCCATCCAAAAAAACCCCACATCTCCAGAACTACACTCACTATTGAAATCCGTCAGCGATGGGGGTGTTCTGCTCGTTAATGGTGATCATTTATCGTGTTAGTGTTTTAGACCTGGACGTGTTTCCAACAGAGTGGAGCTGGTGGTAAACACGTCTCGAGATATTTAGATGAACTAAAGAGACTCACAACAAAGTGGGGAAAGGTTGAAGAGACCCACGATGACCGTGACCATTTTGGGAGAGCATTTTCAAATTTCCGTCAGGACTGCAGCTTCTGTGACACCAGCAAGGAAACTGCGAGATCCCCACGAGTAGCTCGAGACATTCCTGTTGGCAAATGCTGTTCAGCATCTAGTTTCTGATCAGGGCTCCATCTGCCCATGCAGCACCTTTAGCATCTTCTGTTAGCAAACATTTAGCAACACAGCAGCAAACAGGACAACTCCGTGATTACGTTGAGGTGTCTGGAGAACGTTGTTCACTTTATCCGAGTCCAGCAGAACAGAAATGGTAGTGGTAGGTTTGTATGATGTCATCAGATGTTGGACACAATACAAACACTATGATGAACCACTGACAGCACGAAACAAACATCCAGGTCTTAACATTTGTTAATTTTCTCTAGACTGAACGTGTCGGCTGTGCAGAGGATCTAACGTCGTATGAACTCCAGCTACAAAGAGCTAAAGTCCTGTTTGCTCCGATACCTCTTGATGGATGAAACGTACCCGAGCAAATGACTTGCAGCACTACAGCACACAATAAAACCTTTTTTAATTTCCAAAGTCTCATCAGTCAAAGCTTGACGCAATCAACACCCAACATGTAAAAAATGCCTTCATCATCCTAAAGCAAAGTCCACTTGTGTTATCAGTCAAGAGATCCGAACTCCAGGTCTTCTGTTTGACTTCAGTTGTAGCAAGCTGCAGATAAAACACGTGCTGTGACATCAACTCAGCAGATAGGGTTACAGAAGCCTGCAAATGTGCAACTAGCTGCATCTTAGCATTTACCAATCACATAAATACTCTAACGTCATTACATTTAACTTAACATGCAACATATACAGGACATCTTCATAAAGCAGAAATATTACATCTGTCAGCAGGTCGGTTACAAACAGCGTGTTGGGGTGCACATGAGCTCTTTGTAAAGAGTTAAACATGATGTGTCTTGTAAGGCTGTTCACCAGAAACACTCAAAACGCTTCATTTGGTCATTTATAGGCCATTTTATATCAACTGTAATTGTTAAATTCCCTCCACCTAATTGGGTTTGTGAGAAATATTTATGATCAGTCAGCAAAGAGGACATCCATGATGGAAAGTTCACAACGTTTCTGATCAGGGCTCCATCAATAATACAGATTTTATCGTCTACATAAACTTTATAATGAAAATCCCAGAGTCAGTAGAGTTTTATTCTCCACTGAATTTTTACATCATGTTGCTTTTGCATCAAACTGGCATCTATTTTTCCTGATCACAGAAGGTCCATGTTGCAGACGTGACTCGTGTTCGCTTCCAGTTTGGGTTGGAAGATGGCTGCCCAAGAGGCGTCCATCATTTAGTCAGCGTTGTCCAAACACACGTCCATAAATGTGTCACACAAACACTCACATCTTTTAAATCCCCGTAATACACAAGAAATAAGCATTTAAATGCTCATAAAATAAAATAGAAACCTCAACCTTCAAACAAACGCTCACCCTTCGGACAAATGTTGCAGAGAACTAAACCGTTTGTAGCAACACGTAAACTTAAAGTAAAGACCTGAACATTTATGATGGTCTTCACTTTGTTTTCTGCGTTTTATATTTTAATGAAGACTCGTGTGTTCCACATGAATCTTTCCAGCTTGTTTCATCCCCTCGACTCTTTCCTACGTTACGTCCCTTCTTCCTGTGGGAGCGAGAGCGGTCTGCATCAGTTTTCTGTCATTTGAACTCGGATGGAGGACGAGACTTTTCCCACGCTGTGGAAAAGCGGCGTTACAAACGTGTCCATCAGGCTGTTCCACACAATCTGCAGAGAAGGAAGAAGCACCAGGAAACCCCGGACAGTGGGCATCACCAACCTGGAGAAACAAGATGAACAAAGAGGTGCATGCTCAGATAATCTATTCACCAACTGATTTTCATCATGCATGCAGTACGAAGACTTGTTTTCACAAATACCACTTTTAATCTTAATATGATCATTTCATGGTTTTTATTCAGCACCAACAGAGAAACTAAGGTGGAGGAATGTTCTCCAGAGCATCGTCTGTCGTGGGAAAAAGGGATTCCCAAAACAACCAGGTGTAGGCTCCATCATATTTAGTTATAAAACTCTGGAGAACAGCCAGAGTTTTTATTTTGGTCTACTTCAACAAACTTTAAACTCCAGCTGAAAGCGTCACTACAATATTTTTAAGCTACTTGTTAAACAGCTTTGTTCTTTGCATGAAGACCTGAATAGGAGGACATTTGACCTGCTGCTAATGTAATTTAAGAGAAACTGTTTTTTTTAATAGGGAGTGGGCAGTGCTTAATTTGTAAACCGTATGATGCCGGAACACAAGTTAGAGGGGGTAGGGGGTTGGGGGGGGGTCCTCTCCCAGAAAATTTTGAATAAGTTAGATGCCATTTCCTGCATTCTGGTTTATTTTAACGGGTTGTTAAACATCTACATTTACCTACTTTTGTAAACACTTGATTCAATAACTATTTGAGAGAGCAACAAGAAGTAGCCTGACCAACAGCTCTCCTTGTGTGGATTGAGCAGTCTCTGCTTCTCGCAAGCATTCTAACCCCACACCCCCAGGGACAGAGATTTTTTTAAAGGTAGAAGTGGAAATGTTTACTTGAAGGGACAGCTCTGATGTGATGTTATGAAGCTCGTAAGTGGCTATTATAACAAAGTCCATGCTCAATAATCCAGGTATAAAATCCAACACTTTTCAGTCAGGTCATCTGGACAGTTTATTTTTTTGTGCTGAAACGTTTCGCCTTCGATCCAGAAGGCTTCATCAGTCAAGGAAACACGCAACAAAACTGATTCTTCCTCCAACAGCTTACTCCAAAGTGGAACAAACCAGTTCTGCTTGTGATAAGATGGTCTTTGCAGTTTGACAAGACTGTCAACAAGGAAGAGGGCCGGCAATGGAGGAGGGGCTTACCAAAGAGACCATCTTATCACAAGCAGAACTGGTTTGTTTCACTTTGGAGTAAACTGTTGGGGGAAGAATCAGTTTTTTGTTGTGTGTTTCCATGACTGATGAAGCCTTCTGGATCGAAGGCAAAACATTTCAGCACAAAAAAAGAAACTGTCCAGATGACCTGACTGAAAAAATGTTGGAAGTGGCTATTATGTTTAAAATGAGTGTTTATGTAATTATTTTCAGATTACATGTCCAATATAGGTTTTATTAATTCAAAGCAGTCAAATGTGTTCATAACTTTATTATTAGTAAGCCTGAAAGTTACCGGATCCAAGCAAACAGTTACCAGAACACACCCTGCCAAAATAGGAGAGCCCCTGGATCCTGTTCCAGCAGGATCCGGCTCAAATTAAGTCCTGGGAGTAGTTTCTGGAGAGACAAGCCATGGGTTGAGTTGGTTGAGAAATGCATAAAACTTACTGTCAGTGAGAAGAGGGCCCTAACATTCAATCTATTTAGATTTACAATATCAGTAGAATAGCTTGAGTGTTTAAAGCAGCGTGTGGGAGGGGCATGTTGGGCTGTTAGGAGAGGACTTGTGTGTTGAAGTGAGTGTACCTGGTGACAACGGTTACTTTGAATACTTGGATGCAGAACAAAACTTCAGGGATATCTCATTTGCATTTGATCTACACCTGCCACCCAAATCAGAGTATTGTGATGGGTGTGGTTGACCAAACAACCTACAAACCACCACGTTAAAATCATCATCATTATTTCAAATATATATATATATATACAT
>NC_056507.1:1518789-1521294 GCF_014905685.2 Nematolebias whitei
ACCTTGGTACTGTATATGTAGTGGTATATGGAGAGGCATGTACCTTGGTACTGTATATGTAGTGGTGTATGGAGAGGCATGTACCTTGGTACTGTATATGTAGTGGTGTATGCAGTGGCATACACAGTGATGCTCACAGTGACCCAAGCAGTACTTAATGAAGCACATGGGCAAGCTGTCAGATACGCACTCGTGTAGATCACTTTCTCACTTTGGATTAAAAAAAAAACTGAAATGCTCCCCGGTTCGGAAATAAAATATTTTTAACTTAAGAGTATAAGATCATCTATTTTGTTTAGTGATTTTTGAGTGTGTGTGTTGGGGGGGGGGGGGGGGGGGGTACTTTAATAAAGCCAGTGTGAGCCTCCCCTTCATACCCACCTGTGAACACCATAGATCTGACACACAGGAACAAACGCCCTCCCAGTATAAACAGTCAAACTGTTACGGCACAGCAGTGGAGAACTCATAGGCTTACGTCACAGTGCACACTTCAACCCAGTCTGTACCCAACACACCCAGCAAGAACACATGACTGTTACAGGTCTGTCATACAGGTGCCAAGGTTTGACTTTCTACAACATTTGCTTCATTTCTTCACATTCTGACCAAATGAAGACTTTCAAAATATGCCAACAAGTGTCTGATTAAGAAGCAGGAGTCATTTGACCCTGAGACGGTTTTCTAACTCAGAATAGGTTTTTGTGTCATCAGCTTCTATCTCCTGACAGGGGAGATGTCAAGATGCACGGTGTTCCCTGCACTGTTTCAATGGTTTCATCATCATCATCATCATCATCCCTTTTAAGGATTTTAAATGATTTAAAAGGTTTTAAGGATTGTGAAAGCCATGAGTGCTTCAAAGCAGAGCCCCTGACATGGATCTCCCACATTCCAGGTGAATTGATCCTCATTGTGTCATGGCTCAGGCTTCATTGATGAATAGCTATGACTTGACTTTTTACTGATCTTTTATTCTAACAGAGCTGAAAGGTCGTACAAAAGTTTTGCTGTTCCAAATGAAATATGTGCCACTCTGGTCTGAAAACACATTTTAATTGCAACTAGAACGCCATCTGACTGGCAATGCAACATTTTTCCCTGACTTCCACTGGAGCGCAACATACCTCTTCCAACTTTCCACAGAGCTTAAATGTGGCTTTTAAATGTTTCATTAAGTCTCTCTGAATGGATTCATTAAGTTGTAGTTCTGCAAGAGCTGCTCAGAATGATGAAGAACCTGGTTCTACTTAGCACCGATATAACTGTGCACATAAGAAGTAGCAGGAAAACCAGTTTTGACGCCATGTTAACTGTAAAAATAGTTTGTGTCGCATGGACAACAAAAGGATTTTGTCAAACTGTCTCTGACAGGCTTCACAGTAGAAATAGTTTTCAAAGTTTGAACACGTCACAGGAAGTTGGACTGTATCTGACAAGACTGGTGTTTTGATATCTTTAACAAGTTTTGCACAGTCTACAATTAGGTTACATAATGTTGCAAGAATAAACCACAAAATGTTACAGAGCAGATGCAGAGTTTAGTTGTTCTTTCCCCTTTAATCTTTAATCCAGTGTCTCTCACTGCTTTATTTCAGCTGCCTACTCTGCAAGAACAGAGAAAACTGTTCTCTCACAGGCTGTGAGAACCGAATGGCTTCATTTTGTTCTTGCAGTGTGTTCTGGACACATAATCTGGACACATAATCTGGCAGAACTTTTATTTTTTGGAATGGGTTTTTAAATAGGCAGTATGGTGGCACAATTGGTAGAGCTGCTGCCTCTCAGCGAGCAGGTGTCCCCGGTTCAAATCCTAGTGAGTCTTTCTGGGTGGAGTTTGCATGTTCTCTCCGTGCATGCGTGGGTTTTCTTTGGGTCCTCCAGTTTCCTCCCACAGACCAAAAACATGCATGTTAGACTGACTGGTGACTCTAAATTGTCTCTAGGTGAGAGTGTGAATGGTTGTTTGTCTCATTTGTCTCGTTTGTCCCTGTGATGGACTGGAGACCTGTCCAGGGTGTCCCCCGCCTCTCGCAAAGTGACTGCTGGACATGGGCACCAGTGACCAGCGGGACCCGAAAACTCTCTTCTGCGTTTATGTCTGTCTGATAAAGAGAGCTGTCAGGGAGTGAGACACAAGCATGTGGTTACCATAGTTACGTAATGAGCCCCTGGCAGCAGTTTTAACATTTCTAAGGAAGTAAAATGTCTTTGTTCAGAAGCTAAGTGGTGTTTGCTTCGATTCTGCTTCAGGCTTTGACTCTTTGTTGCTGTTTCTCTCATCTCAGAACCATTTTCACATTCCGGCGTACAGATCTTGACCAACGTGTTTTAAAGCTGTTCAGGACGCCGCAGCCTCTGTCAACAGTCCCCTGCAGCTGCTGGCTTTGGAGAGCACGACAAGTGACATCCTCAGCTTTAACCAACACACTCCCAGTTACCTCAGAGCTTTAACCAACACACTCCCAGTTACTTCAGAGCTTTAACCAACACACTCCCAGTTAC
>NC_056507.1:1521394-1521732 GCF_014905685.2 Nematolebias whitei
ACACTCCCAGTTACTTCAGAGCTTTAACGAACACACTCCCAGTTACTTCAGAGCTTTAACGAACACACTCCCAGTTACTGATGCTGGCTTTAACATATTTCTGCTGGGCGCCTTCGATCCAGGCTCAGAAGGCCTCGTCACACACATTTTGTTGTTGTGGACCAGATTAGAGGGTGACCAGGGCCAAGTCTGACCCGCACCCACCAGTTTGATTTGTGCCGGCTCTTTCTTCATGGTTTCACTGGGTCGGACTGGTTGTAGTTTGATTTGTGCCGGCTCTTTCTTCATGGTTTCACTGGGTCGGACTGGTTGTAGTTTGATTTGTGCCGGCTCTTTCT
>NC_056507.1:1521742-1521858 GCF_014905685.2 Nematolebias whitei
GGGTCGGACTGGTTGTAGTTTGATTTGTGCCGGCTCTTTCTTCATGGTTTCACTGGGTCGGACTGGTTCTAGTTTGATTTGTGCCGGCTCTTTCTTCATGGTTTCACTGGGTCGGA
>NC_056507.1:1521958-1532567 GCF_014905685.2 Nematolebias whitei
AGGGGAACTAGCTGTAGTTTTACTGGTGACGAGGAGAACTAGTTGTAGTTTTACTGGTGACGAGGGGAACTAGCTGTAGTTTTACTGGTGATGAGGGGAACTAGCTGTAGTTTTACTGGTGACGAAGGGAACTAGCTGTAGTTTTACTGCTGACGAGGGGAACTAGCTGTAGTTTTACTGCTGACGAGGGGAACTAGCTGTAGTTTTACTGCTGACGAAGGCCACAGATGGGGGAATGGTTGAGCTCCTCTCTCAGTCTGCCCTGGACCAAATATTTTCCCTGACAACGGGGTCTCCTTCACAGAGAAGAGCCGGTGAATTCACTCCCACTGTCTCCTTCATGGACCCACTTTGTCCAGTCAGGCAGAGCCTGAAGACAGTGCTCTGGAAATAGCACTCGACCTTATTTACTCAATAATACAGTCGCCCTGCCAACGGGTCACATGCCGACCATCAGACCCCGTTGTTTCACATGAACCCTCCCACCGGACCGCCCTCCGTCCATCCTGCTTCCAAGTAAGAAGGTCTTTCTGAAACACTCCTCAGAGCTCCACTACTGAGGAACGTGGAAACTTTTAAACCTTTAAACACTTGAACAAAAGATGTAATTTATATTCTGACAGAACAAGCGATGATTTAGTGTCCTAATGATGTGGCCGTTCCCGATGAAGTTGCACAAACAACAACAGTTGAGCCGTTAACGGCCCCCACCGCCCTGCTGCGGTCGTGTTGGTGCCTCTCTGCAGAAGGCCTCTCATTTGGGCTCAATCAAAGTTGTGGAAACTGGCTCAGAGCTGGTCCTCCTTCAGATTTGTAGCAGTGGAAAAATTAAATGGATGACGGGCTGGTTTTGTGGCTGCGCTCTGAGAGGGCGGCTCTATGCAGCAGCTGCTCGGGGGAGAAGATCCAGAAGCTGCTGCTGGAGGAGTCAGCTCAGAGATATGAGAGGAGACTAAACAACTTACTGAAATGCACATTCTTTATTGTCCACCAAAACCATGTCCTAACAGGCTTTATACACTGAAACAGTATAAAAACTCTCGTTTTCAGAGTTTATTATAGTGCATAAAAATACGGAAATATTTTTTGTCTCCTTTATTTGGTTTATTTATTTAAAATATTTAATGAAAACATTTTAAAATAACAAAACAACTAGTATTCTGTGAAAAAATGTTCATTGCCAACCACCTCACATGCAAAGTTTTGAAGTCCACCACCCACCATTTTGTTCATATTACATATCCAGTGAAATATAATACTTCTTCCAGTTATTTCAATAATGGTGTACCACAAGGCTTGGTCTTAGGACCCACTCTCTTCACAATCTACATAGGTAATGTAGGTCAGAGCATTCCTAATGCATCCTTACATTTCTATGCCGATGACACAGTTGTTTATTGTCGAGCTAAAACAGTTGCTAAGGTTTTCCAGCTTTTGCAATCCACCTTTGACATCATCCAGTCAGATTTGTTCTGTCTCAAACTAGTTCTGAACACCGACAAAACCAAAGGGATGCTGTTTTCAAACAGGACGTCAGTCCCAGCAGTCCTTCCTCTGATTTTATCCTGGAATGGTGTCCCTATTGAGTTTGTCGATTCCTACAAATACTTGGATATCTTGGTTGATTCTGAAATATAATTTTATCAGATAATATTTTAACTTAATGAAATATCTAGATATATGTATGCCGTTTTGTTATTTAGAATTATATTGTGTTAAAACATGATCTGATTCTGTTTCCGGGAGGAAAATGTAGTTTCAGCTACATGCCTACAACTCCCAGACATTCACGCACCCACCCATTATACTGGGTGGGTGCGTGGGTGTGAAACTGGGTTTCTTTTTCAGAAATAGATCCTGTCTAACTGTGAACACTAAGAAACACCTTAGAGGCAGGCCAGCCGACTCAAGACCCAGAAGTCCCAGGTTCGATCCCCAGCCATTCCCACATGTCGTGGTGTCTCTGAGCAAGACACCCAATCCCCAATTCTTCCCCGGGCGCTTACGTAGCTGCCCACTGCTCCACCTGGGTGTATTCCAGGTGCTATGGGTTAAATGCAGAGACTAATTTTGCCATTATATGGAAACCTACAATAATGAAACATACAATAATGAAACATACAATAATGACACCACACAACACATTATTATTATTATTATCTGTGACTTTCCTTCCCTCCATTGATTACGGTGACATTATTTACATGAACGCTCCTACAAGAACCCTGCAGATGTTGGATGCTGCAGATGTTGGATGCTGTCTATCATGGTGCACTAAGATTCATAACTGGCTGTAACTACCGTACCCACCACTGCACCCAGTATTCACTGGTTAACTGGTCACCATTAACTTCACACAGACTCTCCCACTGGTACATTTTCATCTTTAAATCACTTCCTGGTCTGCTGCCTTCATACATCTCCTCCTACATGTCTCTGTGTGAGTGCAGCTACAGCGTGCGCTCTCAGGACATCATTACCTGCAGTGTTCCCTCAGTGAGGACTGAACTAGACAAAAGGACCTTCTCCTACTCCGCTCCTGTTTCCTGGAACATCTTGTAAAAAGATCTGAAGCTCTCGACCTTTGACCTCTCTAAGTGGCTTCAAACATCTGATAAGTTCCTGCAGATGTTCCTGTTTTTAGTTTTCTACATTGTTTCATAATGTAGCTGTTTTTTATCACTGCTTTTATTTACTTTTCATTTTATATGCATTTTATGGCTGTTTATTATTGTCTGCACCTCATCAGGTCTCAGCAGTCTCTCTTGTAAATGAGTCCTCGAGGCTCAATGAGACTAACATGTAGAAATAAAGGTTGAATAAAAAAAATTAATTGTTTAAACCATCCCAATTTTACAGCAGTTTCAAGATGATCTACAATTAAATCTGTTTTATTTCACATGATTCCTATGTTTTCATGTGGATGAGAACATTTCTAGAAACGATGCTGTAGTTATGAGAAAATAATGTTTTGTAAAGAGAGCAGTCCCATGTGAACGTGGCCTTAGTCTAAAACTGTCAAGAGCGATGGCCGGCGACATGCATTCCTTTTAAAATGCTTTAACAACAATTTTCTAATGTTTTATTTTCCTGAACCAGACTTTTTCAAAATGGTCTTGATCAAATCTGCCTGAAGGAGTTCTGAGCACAGGCTCCCGGTGCTGAAGGCCGTCCAAACTTTGGTTGCTTTTCCACATGTTTAGTCCCGTTTCTGAACATTTCTTTTGTTTCTTATTTTCCGTCAGTTAACATCTTAATTATTCAAGCAAATAAAAAGATAAATCAACTGATGAACGAGGGTTGTGTGGACATATAACAGAACTCGGTGAAGAACCCATTTTAAATAGAATCTTTAGTTTCGTTGTTACCAGCTGTCTGTTACAAAATTACATTTTGTTCAGGTTAATTCATGATTTATGATGGAGAAGGTTTTTAACCGTGTTCCTCGAGGTGCACTGTGAGTATGGATTGGGGGCCCGTTGTTACAGACTGTCCGGTGTATGTATATATATATATATATAATATAAAATATATATATATACAAGCGGTGCGAGAGTTTGGTTTGCATTGTTGACAGTAAGTCGGACCCTTCAGGGTGGGAGTTGGACCCCTCCAGAGCTGCTCGTTGTCACTGATTCTGTTCATAACTTTTATGGACAGAACTTCTTGATGCAGCCAGGGGGTGGAGGGAGTCCGGTTCAGTGGCCTCAGGATTCATCTCTGCTCTTTGCAGATGATGTGGTCCTGTTGGTGTCATTATATTCAAGTTCAAGTATCTCTGGGTTTTGTTCACAAGTGAGGGAAGAATGGAGCGTGAGATTGACAGACGGATTGATGCAGCTTCTGCAGTATTGTGGACTCTGTACCGGTCCGTTGTGGTGAAGAAGGAGCTGAGCTGTAAGGCTCTTTGTTTACTGGTCGGTCTACGTTCCTCCCCTCACCTCTGGTCATGAACTCTGGTAGAGACTGAAAGAATGAGATCGTGGATCCAGGAGGTTGAAATGAGTTTCCTCTGCAGGAGCTGGACTCTCCCTTAGAGACAGGGGGAGAAGTTCAGTTATCAGGAGAGACTCAGAGTAGAACCACTGCTCCTCCACATCCAGAGGAGACAGTTGAGGTGGTTCATCTGATAAGGATGCTCCCTGGGCACCTCCCTAGAGAGGTGCTTCATGCATGTCTGACTGGGAGGAGACCCCGGGGAAGACCCATGACACTCTGGAGAGACTACATCTCTCAGTTGGTCTGGGAACACCTTGGAGTCCTCCCAGAAGAACTGGAAGAGGCTGTGGAGAGAGATGTCTGGACCTCCCTGCTCAAGATGCTGCCCCAAAGACCTGAGTCCAGAACAAGAGCAAGATGATGGATGGATGAATGTATGGACTCAGATCTCAGAAACCCTTAAAGAGACGGAGAGGGGGAGGCAGAGGAAGCACTTGTGCTACTTTTCGGTTCCTTCAGACACACAAATTCTCAATATTCATGCAGCTAAAACCATTTTTGCACAAACCCCAAATGTGGCGTGTTTGTTCCCAAATCCCAAATCAAGCCGATTTGACCAACACCTCAAAGAGAAGCATCATACCAGATTTGGTCTTGCACCACAATTTGCACGATTTTTCCGTTATCCGCTCCACTAAAGCCGAGTTGCAGAGAGATAGCACGAGTGTGAAGAAATGAGCGCCGAGGTCAGAGCGCATACCAGCCGCAGCACGAAGAGATAACTCTAGAGAGGAATCCCACCCTGCTGGGATGGCACTTCAACACGGAGTGAAGCGGCTGATTTATGTCCATGTAATGAGCTGAGGCTGCAGCGTTTCTGCAACAGATTCATTTCACCACACCAGGACTGTTGAGACACACGAGGCAGCCATGGAGTCGTCGTTAGCTCAGTGAGTTGCTTCTTGGACTTGAGTTTTCAGTTCACCCAGATCAACCCTTTTCCGATCACTCTTGTACTTAGATTTAGGTTTTAATCAAACTAACAGTCAGTTTGATGCACATCTAAAGCTGACGACCTTTTGGAGAGGCTGCTGTTCGTGAACACTAAACTTGTTATATCTGAGTCAGTTGTGCAGGTCGAGCTGAAGTTTGGTGTGACAGCACAGAAAGCCGCGCACCTGCACATTAAACAGTCGGCAAGTCAGCAGCCTGCAAGGCTGGGGCCGTATTCCTTCAAATAATTATGGTTTTAATTGTATTCCTGCACATAAATCTGTTTTTATTCTTGATCCTGATGTGCATTTGTTTTCTGCTGCCTATCTGTTGTCGGGTCACAGAGGCAGCAGGTCCAGGTGAAAAGTCCACACCTCCCTTTCCCTCGCAACACTCCAGTTCCTCTGGGGGTGTCACAATCGTATTCCCTGCTCGTAGCCATAATCTCTCCAGGGTTCTGCTCTAAGGAGTAGAGGGAGACTCTTAATCAGAAAACCAAAACACCTCGGCTAACTCCTCCTGATATGGAGGAGCAGTGGCTCTACTCCCAGCTCCTCATGGACGACAGGTCCCGGCCTCGTTACTGCAGACCAGGCCTGGATCTGCTGGTCTGGCTCCGTCCTACTTCCCCTCAACACAACACGTCCAGATACACATGGTATGGTATATAGTTTATTCATTTTAAAAAAACAATTCCATAACAATATAAAAAGATACGAGAGATTTAAAATGAAAGGCAGCAGAAAGAAGAAAAAATCTTATTATATCTGCCCCTTTTTTCAAACAATTATTTCAATCATAATAATTTTCAAGTAACAGAACAAAATGAATAACTCTTTCTAATTTTTATAATTCTAATACAAAACACACACTAAGCTACTTCATATATACTTTTTTAACAATTCAGTTTTGATTTTTTTCTTAAATGTACACATTGACTTGTCATTTTTCACATCACTCTCTAGAACATTCCACAATCCAACTCCTTGGATTGAGGTAGACCTTCCCTTCAGACTAGTTCTGAAGTTTGGTTTGACAAATATCTCTATCCCCTTAAGATTATAACAACTTTGTCTTTTAACAACATTTCTTTGGATATTTAATGGTAATGTGTTATTTTGAGCCCTATACATAACTGATAAAATACAATAATCTACCAAATCATGGAACTTCAATAAGTTCAGTTGATAAAATAATGTGCTTGATGGGTGACAGTAATGCTTTCTGGTGATAATTCTTACAGCTCTTTTCTGTAAAATAAAAATAGGTTTTGTAAATGTTTTACACGCTTTCCCCCAAACATCAATGCAATAGATTAAATGTGGAACAATGATTGTGTTATACAACATGTACAGAGCTTTATCATTTAATAATTCCCTGACTTTGTATAGTACTGCAATAGATTTAGATATTTTTGTTCTTACAGAATTGATGTGATTTTTCCATGTTAGCTGTTCATCAATGATTACACCCAAAAATTTCATCTCATTAACTCTACAAATCTCAACACCCTCAATTTTAAATGGATTATCAACAGTTCTCTTTTTGTTACTAAATATCATGTATTTAGTTTTATCTAAATTTAATGATAATTTATTAAGTTTAAACCAAGTTTGTATTTTATCAAATTCTGTCTTCATCAGTTCCAACATCCGTTTCACATCTTTACCCAAACAAAAAAATGTGGTGTCATCTGCAAAAAGGACACATTTGAAGAGTCCTGATACATTCACTAAGTCATTCACATATAAAATAAATAACTTTGGTCCAAGTACAGAGCCTTGAGGAACTCCACAAGTGATATTGCACAGGTCAGATCTTACACCATTTATTTGTACAAACTGTTTCCTATCTTTTAAATAGCTAGATACCCAGTGTAATGCTGGTCCTCTTATACCATATTTATTTAATTTTTCAAGGAGAATAGTGTGGTCAATAGTATCGAATGCTTTTTTTAAATCAACAAAAATACTAACACAATACTGTTTTTGATCGACAGCAGTAGTTATTTGTTCCATTATTTCCATGAGAGCCATTGATGTAGAGTTTTTTGCTCTAAACCCATACTGACTGCTACTTAGAATGTTTTGTTTAGTAATAAATTTATCTAATCTGGTCACAAATAGTTTTTCTAGAATTTTTGAGAACTGTGGTAATAAGGATATTGGTCTATAATTATTGAACACACATTTATCACCATTTTTAAAGAGAGGAACTACCTTAGCTACTTTCATATTGTCTGGAAATATTCCTTTTGAAAATGATAAATTACAAATATATGTAAACGGCTCGATAACATAACTCATTATGTCCTTTACAAACATCATATCCATGTCCACCCAGTCTTTTGATCTCTTATCTGTAAGATTTTTTACTACATTCATTATTTCTTCTTTGTCAGTTCCATTAAGAAAAATACTGTTGTCACAACCTATAACTGAATGGTTCACATTATTGTCTACTTTTGGTATTTTAGCAGCAAGGCTTGATCCAACGTTCACAAATTGATGATTAAATCCATTTACAATTTCATTTTCATCATGGATTTCATCGTCATCCTTCAAAAAATATTGTGAAACACCTGTTTTTGCTTTATGACTTTTCAGAACACTATTTATTACTCGCCATGTAGCTTTCATATCACCATTACTTTTATTTAATAAATCACTATAATATTCCTTCTTGTGTTTCCTTATAATCGCTACTAATTTATTTTTATACTTCTTATATTTCTCTTCAGCCTCTTGTGTTCTCAGTTTCAAGAAACATGTATACAAATAATTCTTTTTTATTTTACAAGTATTTCTCAACCCTTTCGTCATCCATGGTTGGTCAACAACATTTCTCTTTGTACAATTATTTTGCACACAATTCTTTTCATACAGAGCTCCTAAAATATTCATAAACTCATCATATGATCTGTTCACATCATCAACATACACGTCTTTCCAGCTTTGTTTATGTAAATCATCTTTTAATTTGTCCATTGCTTTTTTTGATGTGTTTATTGTTTTTTTCTTAATTGTAATTTCTTTTGTAATGCTTTGATCATTTTTATAAATCATGAAAACTGGTAAATGATCACTCAAATCACTCGTTAAAATACCTCCCATCACATCCCCATTTGTTACATTTGTGAAAATATTATCGATTATTGTAGAACTATGAGTTGTAATTCTTGTTGGTACATGAACTGCTCCACTCCTTCTGAAACATGGTGTTCATTTTCATTCACCTGCTACGTGCACTTAGTTCACTTCTTACAATTTAGACCCCATGCTCTGGGTCCTAGTGTATTTTATATATATGTGTGTGTGTGTGTGTGTGTGTGTGTGTGTGTGTGTGTGTGTGTGTTTGTTGTGTTGTTGGCCATCTTGGATTTCGATGTGGCAACCCAACTTCTGAAATGAATCTCGTCTAACCAGCATGTTGCTCATTTTTCAAGACGAAATCTATTGGCTCAGTGGCGGGGGACACCAACAGTGCGACAGCTCCGTCTTCATGTGAGGCAACTTGTTTTTGGGGGGGCCTCATGGGTTCACCACTGTAGACTAAACTACAACAATTATTTTTGTGTTTGGAAAAGATCTGACGCTGTAACAGGCGGTGGAGGGAGATGGCTTCCTCGGTCAACAAACCAGTGATCAGCTGATCGAATTTTAATATTTTTGTGTCTTTGGTTTTTTCAGGTGGACTTTGAGGACATCATCGCAGAGCCCGCAGGGACCTACAGCTTCGACGGTGTATGGAAAGCCAGTTTCACCACGTTCACCGTCACCAAGTACTGGTGCTACCGGCTGCTGACGGCGCTGGTCGGCATCCCGCTGGCACTGATCTGGGGAATCTTCTTCGCCATCCTGTCCTTCGTGCACATCTGGGCCGTGGTGCCGTGCATCAAGAGCTACCTGATCGAGACCCACTGCATCAGCCGCGTCTTCTCCATCTGCGTGCACACCTTCTTCGACCCGCTGTTCGAGGCCATGGGCAAGTGCTTCAGCAGCATCCGGATCCGCCTGTCCAAGGAGGTGTAGCGCTCCTGAAGGAGGAGCAAGAGGAGGATTCAAGGATTATCAGGAGTGGGGAACGGGGGGGGGGGGGGGGGGGACTGCATCACCACCAGTGGAGGGAAACGTTCGGGGACGGTGAAACAGACCTCTGGATAAATGGGAGGCTGTGGGATGTTTGGAGAGGAGGGGGTGTGGCCTGTTGGCAGCTGGTCCCGCATTTTTCACGAGCGTCCCCCCTCCCCCCGATGTTAAAACCAAAAGGGTGGGCACAGAAATGAAAGGGTGGGGGGTGGGGGGGTTGTTTGGATTTTTAAGCCTCACTGTATCTAAAGCCAGAAGCCAAACTCTGTATTTTGTCGTCTTTACGAGAGGTGTGGGGGGTCGAGGTGGAACCGGGGGGGGTGTACAGGGGGCATTCGTGTTGTTTTTTCCAGGGCGTGGGGGGGTTGAGGGGGTCAAACCAGGGATAAACATCGAGTGCTGCCATTTTCTGTTTGACTCAGCAACACCCACCTTCCTCCTGTTTCCCTTCACGTGACCAACCCACCTCCCCCTCTTCCTGACCCCCCCACCACGACCACCACCCCCACCGTCTGACACACTGAGCCTGCCTACTTCCCCCACACTCACCCGCACCCCACACGCCCCCGTCCAGTGCACGACCGTACGGTGCAGAAAGCCGTGTCCTCAGCTAACTTCATGCAGATGTTTGGTTTCGCTCCACAGCTGCAGAACTGACTGAAACATTGAACTTCTTCTGGTTGTGGGGACTTTTCTTCATCGCGGCTCTATGAACACCAACATGTTGGACTTGGGGAACTTCAGGGCCGTTGGAGTGCAGTCTGGGTGTTCGTGCAGAAACCCGCGACCTTGTTCTGATGCGTTGACCTTTGGGAACGTGTTCCCGATTTAAAATAAAACGTCTCCTTGGTTACGCCTGCAGAGGCGGAGCCTTCAGGTTGACCTCACGGTGCAATATTCAGCCCGTGTAGCAGAAATGCTACCAAAGGTGGGGGCTGAGGGGGCTATGGACACCCTTTGCTGTCCTCCAACACACCCCTGGCAAAAGAGTTCTATATCCATTGCCTGTTAGCAAAATATCTTGTGAGCTACTGGACATATTTTAATGGAACTCTCAGAAAATAATTGTTCTTTCAACAGACTGATGATCCAAAATGGCCGTCGCAGCTAATCTGAATGGCTACAACTCAGTCAATTCAACAGATAATGAGCTAAAACTTGGTGTGGTAGTAGCTAGGAGTGGTTGCTAACTCGTACTCAGAGCACAAGCTGATCCCATGAGGTCTTTGCTTGAACCTGGGGGGTGATGTGCATCACAGAACGTCAGCTTCAGCTGTAAAGTGTGAGCTGACCTTCAGAGAGCCGAGCTTAAAGCTTCAGCGTGTCAACGACTGACGCTCTCAGCTGCTCGTCCATCAGAGCAGCTCTACATCAGGGCTATTCAACCGGTGGCCCGGGGGCCAAATCAGGGCCCCGGGTGAGCTCAGTTCAGCCCACCAACGGGTTCATTTTATAAACAAAACTAGATTTTAAATCATGAAACAAACTTAATGACAGTAAGTGCTGGATGTCCGGCCCTGAGCTCTTCAGTGTCAGTACCTGTGGCCCCTGAGCTCTTCACTGTCAGTACCTGTGGCCCCTGAGCTCTC
>NC_056507.1:1532667-1537108 GCF_014905685.2 Nematolebias whitei
CTCTTTCTTCATGGTTTCACTGGGTCGGACTGGTTCTAGTTTGATTTGTGTTGCTGTCTTTAAAACACTTGTGTCTTGTCTTTACCCTGTTGCACATCTAAACTTTGTAGTTTGACAGAAACTGCTCTTCGTGAACAAAGGGATGGGTTTGCACTCTTCTAAAGCTTGGAGTTGGTGCTTCATGTTCTGGTTCTGACACATTCACACACCCTGCAGCATCCTCACCAGATGTGGACGCAGCTGAGCGCGCCGAGCCCCAGGCCCAGCAGGAAGGCCGCGGGCACGGCCAGCAGCGCGCTCAGCAGCCGGTACAAGAAGAACTGGACCAGCTCGAAGGTGGCGTGGCTGACGACCCACACGCTGTCAAAGCTGTGCGTGGCGCGCGGCTCCGCGATGATGTCCTCAAACCCCACCTGTCACGGCAGAGCGCACAGACACAAAATGATGGATTCACGCGCAAACTCAGACTTCCGGATATTCACGGAGCAGCTGAAATGCTCCTGAAGCTTCAGCTTGTGCACAGTTTACCTTCAGCTGCGCGTTCATGCGGCTCGGGTCTCGGTCCTGCGCAGCCTTCTTGTTCTTGGACACCATCGGTTCTGTTGATCCGTTCAGCTCGTCCTGGTCCACAGTGATGCTGAAGTCCGATCGCTGCTTGTGCACACCCATGGTGGCGGGTCCGCGGCCGGAGAGCAGCTGGTGACTGTGCGCCGCGCGCCGCGCGCAGCCCAGGAGACGCAACAAGAGCGCAGTCACACTGCAGACTGCAGACCCCAGACCAGTTCTGCAGCTCGGAGCTGAGAGGCTCTCTGTGCAGAGTTCTGGTCCCGGGTCAGGAGCCGTGCACGTTGCAGACAGACAGCTGTTCTTTGTTCATCTGCACGAGCCGCCAAGGCTTCTTGTCCGAAACAACAAGTTGCGCTTGAATTTACAAAGACACAAAAGACTGGAAGCAGCCGAGGGTCCGCGGGCCACACTGGGCCCTTGTCAACATATTGTGTGGGCCCCGAGATAAGGTTTTAAATGTACTAGAACTTTTCCATTAACATATCAAGTTTCAGGTTCTAATTTAGCGGAACAATCGGAGACATCCTGACCCCGATGATCCAGAATAACGAGACAAACAACCACTCTCTCTCACCTGGGACAATTAACAATCAGTCTAATGTTTTTGGTCTCTAGGAGAAACTGGAGAACCTGAAGAAAACCCTCGCAGCACGGAGAGAACATGCAAACCCAGAAAGGTCCTGGGCTGGGATTTGATCCAGCAACCTTCTCGCTGAGAGACGACAGCTCTACCCACTGATCCACCTTTCAGAAAGGACGCAGCAGCTTATTTTCCACTTTATATCCGATAAACTTCAAAAACGAAGTCATTTTACTGGTTGCTTGTTTTTCTCCTCACTTCAAACTTTGATCTTGTGTGAGATGATTATGAACCGACAGGAAACAATAAAAGACAATAAAACATGTTTCAGGAGAATCTTTGCCAAACTAACTTGTTCTTTTTATAGTGATTTGTTGTGTCTGAGTTTTCATCCCATCAGGTGTTTAATGCTTTTAATGCTCTCATAAATCTGTCAACAGAAACTGGGCTTCTTTACAAACTAATAATAAAATCTTCAAGGTCAAAGTGACGATAAATTTCTACAGAACAATAGGAAGTAAATAAAAAGATGTGATATTTACCGACTGTTCAACTCCGAACAGGATCATCGATACAAGATGGAGACTAAAGGTTTTATAAACGTTCCGCGGAGTTCTGTTAAATCCATCATTGAAAAATGGAAGGAACATGGGAACATGTGTAAATCTAACCTCACGAACGGAGGCCGTGAAGGAGGAGAAGAATGAGAGAGACCTGAAGGAGGTACAAGCTTCAGCAGGTGACATGAGACTGAGGTGCCAGAGTTCTTCACCAGTCTGAGCGACACTGTCGTAGAAAACTTAAGTCTCAACTGACGTCTCTAATCTAGGGGTGTCCAGTCCAGACTCTCACGGGACACCCTGTATGTTGTACCTGTTTCCTTGATTCAGTGGTTGAATCCCCTCTTCATGTTCTGCAGAAGTTCATCGTCCATTTATTCAAATCATGAGCGCTGGAGCAGAAAAACATCTAAAACATGCAGGATGGGTTAACGGGTTGTTAAACATCTACGTTTACCCACACAAGGAAACACTTGATTCAATAATTATTTTTAACGTAGCCTGACCAACAGCTCCCCTTGTGTGAATGAAGCACGCTCCGCTTCTCTCAAGCATCCTAACAATCCACTTTGGTCGACAACTGCAGCTCACAATACAAACCAAACACGCTAGCTAAAAGGCTACATGCTACAGACGTAGCACTTCACTTCTCTTACACATCCCCCCCCCCCCCCCCGCTCCCGCTCCTGCAGGTAAAGGGTGTTTCCCTTATCTGACTCGTGAAAAAATAAATCTGATCCTGGCCTCATCACTGATTCCATATTTCTTCCAAATTTATTCAATATTTTGGTGAATCTAAGGTTTGAGAACTGAGCTTCTTACAAAACCCTAACGATGATTTCTTTATTTTTCAGGGGTGCAGAGTTAAAATTTGGCTGTGATTGAAAATCTCTCCCCCCCCCCCCCCCCCCCCCAACACGCACACACAAAGAGGCTAAAATCGCCACTGGTCTCCTCAAATGATTGGAGGTGGCCAAAGATTATTTTATAACGGTCAAGGCCACCACTGGCCACCCCCTGGCTCCTCCACTGCTCCTGGTGGTGGATAAAACGTCTCCCTCTCTGTACTCTGCCTTTTTCTTTAAATGTTATTTTCTAAATCCTAATACTGTCATGAAGAGGTGCTTTACATGCAGTATTTGTACATTAAGAGATGGACACTAAATTACAAAATCAGGCAACTTAACCTATTTTTGATAATAAATGGCGCTCAGCCCGAGTCATGATTGATTTGACACTTTTATCTCAGGAAACTCCAGTTTCCTCCAATTTGTAGGAAAGTGAAGAACAAAAAGGCAAACCCTCAAACTTGAAGCTTCTCAGCACACAATCAGCACAAGATCCTGGAGCCAGGTCTTCACCTGCACAGATTTATGGCTCTCTGAGAGCCTCACACCTTAAAGTCACCAGTCAGCATTGTTAGAATGTGCACGCTTCAAGCTCTGAGAGCAAAGGAGCCACAACAGGAAGACGTTTTCCACCCAGCGCTTCTTGTGGAGAAGAAAAGCTTTTCTGAAAACAAAGGAGAAAACTGAGGATATTTAAAGTCCACACAGCTCAGAAAATGCCTGGATTTTGTTATTTCAATTAAAATAAACTCAAATCAGTCTCTGTGAAACTTGTTTGAACATTTATCTGAAAATAAAAGTTGCTTTAGGGCAAACCTGAGTTGACCGTATACTGTAGACGCCCTTAAAGTAATATATTGATGAAGACTCTTCTGACTTATTGACAGCTTTCGTTTTGAGTTAATCACCCCCCCCCCCCCCCCCCCTGGGAACATTTATCAACTCTTTTTTTGTTTGATAAACTGTTCAAAATTAGTCAAATTGTTCGATAATCTCTTGTGCATGGCTTTCTTCAGGTCACCACGCTGATTTTATAAATTACATTTCAGTCTGAATTCTTGCTAGGGCGGTCTATAACTTTTATCTGCTTTTGTTAAAACCATCATTTTTTATTTTAATGTCTTGGGGTCATTTCAGTTTTGAAACATAAAAATCTTATTTCTGTAAAGAGACTTCTCAAGTTGTGGATGAAAGCACGAACACTACGGGTTCTTTACTTCAGTCATAATTTATAAAGTCCATGAAACTCAGTGCTGTAGAGTTCAATACAATAAAAACATTTAACACTAATTCAATAAGATAAAAACAAGAATAAAACAATAAACCCAGAAAAATCAAACGTGACAGGAACAAAAATCAAAGATATGAATGAGTTTGGAGTGAAGATTTAAAAGCAGATAAGTCAGATTAACGTGCAAAGACATTTTCATCCACAATTTAGACCCAACAGCCCAAAAGCCCGGTCCCCGCTGAGCTTAGACCTGGTTTTAGGTCCAGAGCTTAGACCTGCTTTTAGGTCCAGAGCTTAGACCTGCTTTTAGGTCCAGAGCTTAGACCTGGTTTCAGGTCCAGAGCTTAGACCTGCTTTTAGGTCCAGAGCTTAGACCTGGTTTTAGGTCCAGAGCTTAGACCTGCTTTAAGGTCCAGAGCTTAGACCTGGTTTTAGGTCCAGAGCTTAGACCTGGTTTTAGGTCCAGAGCTTAGACCTGCTTTTAGGTCCAGAGCTTAGACCTGGTTTCAGGTCCAGAGCTTAGACCTGGTTTCAGGTCCAGAGCTTAGACCTGGTTTTAGGTCCAGAGCTTAGACCAGGTTTCAGGTCCAGAGCTTAGACCTGGTTTCAGGTCCAGAGCTTAGACCTGGTTTTAGGTCCAGAGCTTAGACCTGGT
>NC_056507.1:1537118-1537829 GCF_014905685.2 Nematolebias whitei
TTAGGTCCAGAGCTTAGACCTGGTTTTAGGTCCAGAGCTTAGACCTGGTTTCAGGTCCAGAGCTTAGACCTGCTTGTAGGTCCAGTCAGGAGCAGCAGGACAGTGGGCAGGCACGTAAGGCTGTGGCAGATCAGAAGGATAAAGAAGACCACAAAGTCCACGCTCAATAATCAACTTTTTTCACTCAGGCCATCTGGACAGTTTCTTTTTTTGTGTCCAGATGATCCGACTGAAAAATGTTGGATAAAGAAGACCGTTTTTAGAAGTTTAAAACCAACTAAAATAATTCCACTGTTCCAGAAGAACGGGCCTCATCTTGGTCAGCTGCCTCTAATGAAGGAAACTACATTTTCCATCTGACTTCATCCGACGGTCGTATTCAAATGAGACAGATTAGGCTTCCTCACCCCATGGCCCCGAAACCTGGAGAACCCAAGCAGAACATTCCTCAGCTCCTTCAGTGTTGCCGTCTCCGACATCATGAAGACGAGACCTGCTGCACTGACTGGACTCTTCTTCTAAACTCATTTTCAAGTGTTCCTAATCAAGTGTGTGTGTTCTGTCCAAAACAAGGAGACAAAGACACTGTGCTGAAACATGTCCACTGGGTCAGTTCGGTCGTGGATCGAGACAAAACAAGAACAACAAGTTCCATCCAGTCCAGTTAAAGACCAGTCCAGTTAAAGACCAGTCCACTTAAAGACCAGTCCA
>NC_056507.1:1537839-1539208 GCF_014905685.2 Nematolebias whitei
AGACCAGTCCACTTAAAGACCAGTCCACTTAAAGACCAGTCCAGTTACAGACCAGTCCGACTCAGACTGAACTTCAGGATAAATGTATTTACAGTATATTGTGACAATTTGTCAACACTCTGTCCATTTATAAGGCAAGTGGCACACAAGTGGTTCCATTTTCCTGTTCCCAGTTTACACGAGGCTCAGACTGGAGCTGCGCTGTAAAACCCTCTGCAAAGACTGGCCCACTTGTGACGGCTGTTTACCCAGAAAACTGCAGTTTGATGATGTGGCAGAACGTATAAATAGCCGACCACTTCCAACACACGGGTGCTCGTGCACATTTGAAGCTTTCTGCGTGTTTTAATGATGTTTAGATGTCTTGCATGGTGGACGGAGCCGTTTCATGAGGTCTTGGTGAAAAGCTTCATCACGGGCAGTAAACGGCTGCGCCCAACTCCAGATTTAAACTAATTGGTTAAGAGGACTCCAGTTTTTGAGTCAGAGTGAATTCTACCCAATAAACCATCTCATTCTTCAAAGTGTTTTACTTCCTCCACAAGTATTTTAGTCTAGACAGTATTCAGAGTGAAGCAGAGCCCAAACACCTGGAACAGGTGATTTACCCTTTAGGAGATATTTTGGACATTTTCAGAGTCAGATATTCTTTATTGTCATGTAACATGTAACATGTAACATGTAACATGTAACATGTGGTGGAAGTAAATTAATCTGAGGGAGGGTTTTGTGTTATAAACATAAAGTTTACATAAACATTTAATATCTCACATGTTCTTTGAACGACCTCACTGTGGAGAAATACACCAGTGTCACTTTATCATGATTTATAGATAATTTAATACCCAGAGCAGAGCTGACCAGTGAAGAACTCAAACTTTTTAGTAAAATGTCATTTTATTTAGCGTGTACATGGAATGGGAGTCAGGTCAGTAACTTGTATTCAGAAGTAACTTGTATTCAGAAGTATACTTTATGTAAATGGTAAATGGACTGTACCTATACAGCTCCTTTCTATCTGATCAACACACTCGAAGCTCTTTACAACAATCTGTGCCTCATCTACACATTCATACAGCTCTATACTAGATCTGTACAAAGACTAATCAGAGCTTTAGATCACGTTCATACAGCTCTATACTAGATCTGTACAGAGACTAATTAGAGCTTTAGATCACGTTCATGCAGTTCTATACTAGATCTGTACAGAGACCAATCAGAGCTTGAGATCACGTTCATGCAGCTCTATACTAGATCTGTACAGAGACCAATCAGAGCTTTAGATCACGTTCATGCAGCTCTATACTAGATCTGTTCAGAGACCAATCAGAGCTTTAGATCACGTTCATGCAGCTCTATACTAGATCTG
>NC_056507.1:1539218-1540175 GCF_014905685.2 Nematolebias whitei
CTTTAGATCACCTTCATGCAGCTCTACACTAGACCTGTACAGAGACTCATCAGAGCTTTAGATCACGTTCATGCACTGATGGGACACACACCTGGAGGCAGTGAGGGGTTCAGAGTCTTGCTCAGGGACACTTCAGCATGTGACTGCTGGTGGAATTGAACCTTTAACTCTTGCATTGGAGGACGACTGCTCTAACCGCTCAGCCACAGCTGCCTCAAGTAAATGACTGTCCAGCTGACATGATTTAACCCTTTGTTGTGATGCACCTGGATGATTGAGCTTTCAAACCTGGAGCTCTTTGTTGCATTTCCCAGGTGGAGGTTCCCAGGTGGAGGTTCCCAGGTGGATGACAGCTCTGGGTGGTGGTGTGCTCAGCTCTTCTTCTGTTTTTAATGCGGCATGCTCAGCTCTTCTTCTTCTGTTTTAAAGGCGTTGCGCTCAGCTCTTCTTCTTCTGTTTTAAAGGTGGCGTGCTCAGCTCTTCTTCTGTTTTTAATATTTTTATTTTTTTTTCATTTAGCCTTTATTTATCCAGGTTAGTCTCATTGAGCCACGAGAACTCATTTTCAAGAGAGACCTGTTTAGGGAGCACATGGTGGGGGTTAAGGGCCTTGCACATGGGCCCAGAGTGGGGCGAATGAGGGTGGGGGCAAGTGTGGGTGTTTCACCTACCCCACCCACAATTTTGATGTTGTCGGGGCCGGGGCGTGAACCGGCGATCTTCGGATCACAGGCCCACCTCTCTAACCTCTGCGCCACCACTCCCCAGCATGCTCAGCTCTTCTTCTTCTGTTTTAAATGTGGCGTGTTCAGCTCTTCTTCTTCTGTTTTAAATGTGGCGTGCTCAGCTCTTCTTCTTCTGTTTTAAATGTGGCGTGCTCAGCTCTTCTTCTTCAGTTTTTAATGCAGCATGCTCAGCTCTTCTTCTTCTGTTTTAAATGTGGCGTGCTCAGCTCTT
>NC_056507.1:1540185-1544752 GCF_014905685.2 Nematolebias whitei
AGCTCTTCTTCTTCTGTTTTAAATGTGGCGTGCTCAGCTCTTCTTCTTCTGTTTTAAATGTGGCGTGCTCAGCTCTCCTTCTTCTCTGTCTGTAACGTTAACAGCATCGACCAGCTGCACTGCAGTAATAGCTGTTGTTGCACGCAACATACTCACTTGTGCTTTCTACCCGACGACTGTAATAACAGTCAATATGCAACGTTTTTTTCTCATTCATAAAACACTAAAATCGGGGACATTTCCTGGGACAGCTTTAGCTGGGAACAAGTTGTCCATAACGGGGACTGTCCCCAGAAACCAGGGACGTCTGGTCGCCCTATTGTAGACTTTAAATGTAGGAGCTCGAAGGTCTGAACGTGCTGAGGTCGTTCAGACGTAACTGGAGTGGACATGAAAACAAAAAACTGACATTCGAGTGTTTTGGTTCTTAAAAGGTAAAAGTCCAAAATGTTGTAGACCTGTCGGCCACACTTGAGGCCGGTGTTACAGGAAGGGGCAGAAACGTCTGTTTCCCTCGTCATGTTACATTCCAGGCTGCTGCTTATACACCGTATTATTTTACATTACCAGTGTTGAGTGAATATCTCAGAGCCTTATATACTGTTTCTTTTATACTTTATATTTTTGCTATTGTTGGGTGTAAGTGGGACCTTGAGTACACAGTTTCATTCCACCTCGTGTACCACATGTGATGCGAATGACAACAACCTTGAACCTGAACGGTCCAGAGGCGTAGATTTCAGTTCTACTGCAACATGTTGGAGCTCGAGCGGCCGGCCGTCCTGCACATGTGACTTGTTGACGCTGCAGGTTTAGCATCCTGCCTGTCAGTAGCTCAAAGGACAACACGTCTCTTTTGTTTGTTTGGACAAACAAGGGACAAAGAGAGAAAGAGCAACATCAGAGCATGACGGTGAGTGACAGCAACGCAGAAAACAACACGCTGACGACATGCTGAGCGTTCGAGGCAGTCGGAGCGAACCCTGGACCTGAGCGGGCTCACAATACAACAATCCTTGTGGATTAACACTCAGGGTGGGGGTGGCCGGCCGGTGGGTGAGGCTGGGGGGAGGACGGTGTTGACAGAGAAAGCTGTAGAGGAAGTTACTGCCTTTGGTTTGTGGCGTTATCCAACCAGCTGCAACGTACTGACGACAGAAACGGTTTTGATGGTGCACGTTCTCTCAGCTAACGGTTCGCAAAATGTTTTACGGAGAAAAATGTTCGTGAAAGAAAATGAAGACTGTTAACGTTTTTATTTTAATGCTAAACTGGAACTATTTCATAAACATGCCCAGCTTAAATGACTACAGTTAATTTGAGCAGTCTTATTTTATTTAACCTTTATTTAAGCAGGTAAACCCACTGACATCACACCTTTGTAAGAGGCCTGAAGGCAGACCAACATGCATGTTTTTAGTCTGTGGGAGGAAACTGGAGCACCTGGAGAAAACCCACGCAGCACGAGAAGAACATGCAAACTCCACACAGAAAGACCCCAGGTCCAACCCGGGATTGAACCCAGGACCTTCTTGCTGTGAGGCAACAGTGCTAACCACTGAGTCATCGTGCTGCTTTATAAAAAGTGTAGAAAGTTGGTTCCCAAACTGTTTCATCTTTCAACTCACAAACCAACAGTACGCCAGCGTCCCCTGTCGCCGAGGGATTTCAGTGATAAATGTTAGAAATTTGTTGAGATTATATATAAATGTATATATATATATTTACACACATATACACACACACATACAGTATACATAGCTGGATGTATCTTCTGTCCTGGAGGGATGTAGTTTGGCCTAAGGCAGGTTGTCCATGGGGTGTACTCTGGCCCGAGCCAAACTATAACTGGGAGGAACTTCCAACAGAAAATTATGGGAGAATTTATGACCAGTTTAAAAATGACGCTGCTGAAAGAAAGACTGCACTGAAAGCACAGAAATGTTCCATTACAGAACAGGAAGTTTTTAAACAATTTGAACTATCTGGAGGATTTTCAGGATTTCAGGGCAAGCATGCAAGCTAGAGTTGGACACCTGACATGTCTAATCAGATCATCTATAAGTAATCGATAGAAACAGTTATCTCAAACACGTCAATGGCCACATTCATAAACGCACCTTAAAAGGACTAACTGCATAAAAGTTTAGTGTTAATACCCAGAGATGACTGGCATAACTTTAATACACCTGGAACAGACCATCACACCATGGAAACTCGTTTAGATCCTCTTTGAGGAACATAAAAATAATCATTTCTGGCCAAACATCCAGATGACCCAGACTTTCAAACAAAGAAAGAAATTAAAGTTTTGACAGACCTTCAAGAAACGCACATCACCGTCGTCGTTCCAGTGTTTAGACAAATATGTTGAGTTGAGAAAAGATGGGAGTTGTAGCCATTCTAGTAAAATCTTGAAAATGTTACACTCAGAGTTTGTGTTGTGAATAACTCTCAAAAACTAAAATACCAAACTTTAGCTACAAACATTTAAACAAGTATATATAGTTATATAAAGTTATAACCATTATATGTTGGCTATGGTCGACTAGCTGTAGCAGCCATCTTGAACCGAGTTGAAAAGTAAGGTACCAACTGTAATTTTGGTGTGAGATTCCATCAAGGTGTAGGAAAGGTTTCTTAGAAAATGGAGTTGCCATGTCAGAACCCAAAATGTCCACTTTTATGGAACCTTCTTGTTCATGGTTCCGAGCAGACTGCTCCTAAGCAGGCAGCAGCCAATGGTGGTACGTCCCTGGATGTGCTGCCCAGTTAGTTTGTTCTAGTTTTCTAGATTTTACTTCAGGATGGAAACTCCAAAAATAGTGCAGTGGACCAATGATGAGGTCCAGACCGTTCTGTCTCTATTGGAGGATCCAAGGATTCAGTGCGAGCTGGACGGCGATACAAGAAACAAGCAAATTTACTGCGAAATATCAGATGATGGCAAGGCATGGCTGCACCCAAATCTTTAATTAGTGCTGGGATAAGCTGAAGAAGTTCAAATCCAAATGAAGGGTGACCAAAAATGGACAGAGTGGCTCGAACACAATGACCAGTTATGATATCGCCCATTTTACATCGACGATCCTGCCCACAGTGCAGGGAAACAGGTCACAGTGCAGATCATCTCCACCTGAGGAGAACCGATAAGACGAGAGACGAGTGGAGTCACATACCAGTAGCAAAGTGGCTCATGCTTTCTAGGTTTTGTATTCCTTAAAAGTACAGTTTCCTCAAATGATTGGGGTGGCCTTTGTGGGGTCCCTGGCTCCTCCACTGCACCTGCGGGTGGGTCAAATGTCTCCCTCTCCAGGATCCGTCACTCTGTGCTGCCTCGGACAATTAAAAAACAAAACCTCCCTCTTCTCCACAGTGTAGCTCCTCCACACTCGAATGTCCTGCACCAAAAACATTTAGGTTTACTTAAGTTCCCTGTTCAATTCCAGTCCAGAAAAACACTCATCTCCAGAACTACAAACATCCACTGTTCAAATGAGACCGAGGACACTGAGGTACCACTTGTAGACATACAGTACATCCAATGATTACTTTGTAACATTTTAATAAAATCCAGTGGTTCATGGAATATTTTTCTTTTTGAAATATTTTTAAAACATCCTACATTTTTTAACTGTTCAACTTCTCTGATTTTTAAAAAATAAAGACTTGTCAGATTTATCCTGCAGGTATAAAACTGCCGGCCTCCCAGACATCTGACCTTTTTCTGGCCCGAGACTCTGGATCCTGCGGGTTGATAATTAGTAAAAGCACCAAACAGGCCCTGGACTTCCAGGTCAACATTCCCTGGAGACCGGGGTCCCATCATGGTGGGCTTCCTCTGACTTCATGGGGAACAAATGTTTATTTGTGCAGGAGTTTCCACGGGGAACAATGATATCAGCACACCCGTAGAGCACAGGGGTTTCCTGTTCTACGCTCAGGACCCTCGTCTCAGAGCTCTGAATCACACATCACCTGGAAAAAGCGTGCATGTAGGTTGTTGTGGGACGAGTACGTAAAGTATCCATGTTTTCATCTCCACAGACGAATGTGCAGCTGAAGGTGAGCACATGGAAACTCAGACTTTACTCCACTCTGCCTTGAGGCGTCGTTGTGCGTTCTGCACTTTGATTTATTAAAAGTCTTCTGGACTTATCTCAGATTCCATCACACAATAGTTTCAAAGACCAGGAATATAAACAGAGACTGCACGGTGCTAAAGCAGCTGCGGTACTGAGAGCAACACGTCACGTTTAACAACCCGGAGGAAAACTTATAATCCTGAGGTTTGAGTCCAGGCTGCGTCGGGAACAGCACTGAGCAGAACAATTAACAAATCCTTCATGTAAGTTTGATCACTGTGGCAGCCCCTGGGGAGGGAGCGCAACTCCAGACTTCAGTTCACTTCCTTTAGCACCAAGTCACAACAGAACTCGTCTCAGGGAATTTCCAATGCTCAGTGTAGTTTCTCCTCTTGGCAGGGCGCTCAAATCTTCCAGGATTAGCAGACGGAGACACGTCTATGTTGACCGACTGCTTTTGGTTGGGGGGGGGGGGGGGGGGG
>NC_056507.1:1544852-1547756 GCF_014905685.2 Nematolebias whitei
GGGGGGCTACCTCCATAGTTATAGCTTTAGCTTAGCGCTAGATGCCAGCTGTTGTCGACGAGGGTGGGTGGGGGGGTAGGCAGCAGAGTTGCATTCGGGCCTAAAAAAATCCTTTTTGGGTCGCGGGTGTCATTGATGATCCAGAAGTCACGGTGCGGGAGGCAGGGGACACCCTGGACAGGCCTCCAGTCCACCACAGGGACACCTGGACAGGTCTCCAGTCCATCACAGGGACACCCTGGACAGGCCTCCAGTCCACCACAGGGACACCCTGGACAGGTCTCCAGTCCATCACAGGGACACCCTGGACAGGTCTCCAGTCCATCACAGGGACACCCTGGACAGGTCTCCAGTCCACCACAGGGACACCCTGGACAGGTCTCCAGTCCATCACAGGGACACCCTGGACAGGTCTCCAGTCCATCACAGGGACACCCTGGACAGGTCTCCAGTCCACCACAGGGACACACAGAGACAAATGAGACAAACAACCATTCTCTCTCTCTCTCTCACCTAGGGACAATTTAGAGTTACTAATGAGCCTAACATGCATGTTTTTAGTCTGTGGGAGGAAACTAGAAACCCATGCAGCACAGAGAGAACATGCAAACTGTTGCATGCAAAGGTTCCGGGTCGGGATTTGAACCTGCGCCCTTCTTGCTGAGCCCCCATCATTTCTCTCAGCCATGCTTGCCTTGAGTTTTTCAGCCCAGTTAATTTGAATGTTTTGCTCCCACTCACTAATCACCATGAAGGTTGATTAATGGCCCTGAAGGGCTCAAATGTTGCATGTGACTCTTTGGTAAACCTCTTTAAATTAGACAACACAAAATATCTTTGTGTAAAACCTGTGAAATATGTCAAAATGTCAGTTCAGTCATGCAAATGCAACTTTCTGTGAGCCATTAAAACTTTAAACGATGTTTCAAAGTGTGTCTGACCTGCAGAGCTCCACCAGGTCTGGGTTCTCTCACTGGTTTTCCTCCACTGTTGTTTGTTCAACATTTTTTCCATTTTCTTCCAGTTTTATTGACACTGCACAATTCACTGCTACCACACGTCCAAACACACCTTTCAAGCTACGAGACAAAGGTTTGGCTCCTGTGTGAGTCTGAGCAGAGGCACTGTGTGAATATTGGACAGATGAGCTCCAACAGTTGCTCCACTTTGTAGAAAGAATGCACAGCAGATCAAGATGATTTGATTGGGAGGAGGATGAAACAAGCGGTCCTCCTGGCAGCAGACATGTGCCCATGCCTTTATGGCTGAGAACACACGAAGAGACGTGCTCTTTAGTGCACCTGTATCCATGCAGTGTTCCAGTTTGAGGCCGTCTGTTTAATGAAGTCATATCCATGAGTCTTGTGTCTGTTGACTGGTTCAACAGAAGTCGTCTCAGGGCACTGAACAGAAACATTCATAAAAAACAAGTTATCTTTATGATCCCATGAGGACCAGTTGGACAAATGTGCACCATCACAATAACAGGCTTCACGGTTCTTCTGCTTAACTGGACCAGCTGGACCTTCAGACCTGAAGAGACATGAACCGGCCTACAGCCAAGCACAGACCATTAAATCTTTTAATCCTACGTGTCTGACTCACCCGATGGAGTAATATGAGCCGACCACCTCACAGCTCTGGTTCATGAACGACAACACATTTAAGATATGGGGGGGGGGGGGATCTGTTGACTATGGTTGGATAAATACGAGGTTTGACTTCGGAAGTCTGTGATGGTGTTTTCAAGCTACGATCGCCTAGATGGAGAGATTTATCTGACACCTGAAACTAGATGATGTTAACTTTGACTTTTAGACCTAATTAGTAAAAAAAATCTTCACTTCTGGAAAAAGTGACTTTTCATTCATACTTTTTTATTTCATCTATTTTTCTGGTTCCTGCTGAGACACCAGACAGAAGGTCTTGTGACATCACAACTCACAAGTTAACAGATTATTGTTGTACATGTGTCACCTGTTCACTGATAAATAAATACATAAATACATAAATACATAAACTATGGAATAACTTTGACTGTGGTGGTTTAATTTATCTTTTAGTATAAGTGGTTTCTAGCAAAGTCTGAAGTGAAACGTTGACCTGGTTGGTTTAAATGTTGCTTTCTATGCCAAAGTCAGCTGCAGGGGCCACAAATCGTTCCCAATTTTTTCTTTTTGACACGTGATAAAATTTATGCAGTGAAAGAGGCTGACTGAATTAAATGTGCACATCTCAGAAGATCTAATGCAACACCGCTGCATGTTGCAATGAGTCTCCTAATGTCAGCCAGATGAAGAACCTCTTCGGTGCCGTGCAGCAAAGAGAGTCTAAGAAACACTGAGTCAGAGAAAAGCAGCTAAAATCTTCACGCAGCCGGAGGAATGTCCTGACAGGCCCGAGCGTTCGGACGCCCCGACTGTCACGTTTGTTGGCAGAGGTGGAAAATGCCTCACATTGAGCTCAGAACCCCTCAAACCATTTTCCTACATGACACAAACGTTGGAACATGTTGAGCAGGGGACCTGTCCTACAGTAGATTCCTTAATTGTGTTTCACCGTTAACAAACTTTGAGAAATGTATAAACATGATTTTCCTGATAAAAAAACAGGCTCCCAAAAATTAAGTTCTGTAAAACCATTGTCTTATTAGTTTCTTCAGCTGCCCACAAAAGCTGTTGCATTTTTTCTTTTGCACACACCGTACTTCATCTCTGCTCTTACCACCATTATGTGTTGTTGTTGTTGTTGTTGTTGTTGTTTTCTTCTAGATTTAACTTTTTTAACCTCAGTGAGTCCTTTGCAAAACTCAACAGTTAAAAAAAATCTCACTCTGTTTGAGTTTTAAAGTTTGGATGACCCCTGACAGAGACCACCAAGACCCCTGACAGAGACCACCAAGAC
>NC_056507.1:1547766-1561732 GCF_014905685.2 Nematolebias whitei
CCCTGACAGAGACCACCAAGACCCCTGACAGAGACCGCCAAGACCCTAAAAGAGACAGCCAAAACACTTGAGACCACCAAGACCCTGACAAAGACCACCAAGACCCTGAAAGAGACCACCAAAATCCCTGACAGAGACCACCAAGACCCTAAAAGAGACCGCCAAAACACTCGAGAGAGACCACCAAGACCCTGACAGAGACCACCAAGACCCTGAAAGAGACTGCCAAGAGCCCTGACAGAGACCACCAAGACCCTGAAAGAGACCACCAAGACCCCAGACAGAGACCACCAAGGCCCTGACAGACCACTCTGAAGGAGTTACAAGCTTCAGCATGTGTGACAAGAGAGACTGAGCATACAGCAACTGTTGCCAGAGTTCTGTTAGATGAAACTCAGACTTAATCTCTGAGTCTGTAAATAATCCAGGAAAACGCCGGTTGAGATTTAAATTGAATTTTCTTCACAACTCCCCCATGAAACTCAGACTGATGAACCGTTCCAGTCTTGTACCTGAAGTCGTCCTCGGTCCGTACCATGGAGGTGGAGAGTTTGGAAAGGAATAAATTGATTCACTGAGCAGGTGTGCATTGTACACATTGATTGATTGATTGATTGATTGATTGATTGATGTGTGTGCTACACTGGCACATGAAGTGACATGAAAATAAAATCATAGCTTTTATGAAATATGATTTTCTGGAATTTAATTGATATTTTGCTTCTTTTCATTAAAAACTACAAATAGATAAGAGTTACTTTTCTGAAAAGTAAATCAAACTTACTTAATAGACAAGGACTCAACGAATAATTGATCCCGTTCCCTTTAAACCTGCAGGAGTTGGTCATTTCTTGTAATTATGCTGACACAGCACATATCTGAGTGCTGTGAGAGTTTGTGAAGAAAAGCAACCAAACACTCCGTCAGCAGTTTTCACTGTTGATCACACACATATTTAGTGTTGGAGGAAAAACATTTGAGCAGTTTCTGACAGACAGACTATTTCATCACCGGAGAAGGTTAAAAAATGGAGCCATGAGCTCACTTGGGGGGGGTGGTACACACCTGCACCAGCTTCGTTCGCTCGGCCTCAAGTGTGAAGACTAGCGGCTGCAGTGTCGCCTGAGGAGAAAAGCACCGCTCATGTCTGTGGTTGAGGACGATTAAGCTCGTGTTTAGTGAAACTACAAAGTCAATAATGCTAAATAAAATAGCGACAGTATTGTTTGAGCAGCGTTCCCTCTAATCTGTTGGGTAGCAGCCTGTCATCTCAGGGCTGAGGGAGATTTCACGCCTCGTGGCAATGGGGTGTAATTTCCTCTCATGGATGGCACAAGATGAAGGACTCCTTTAAGTGATGAGTGTTGTCTTCAGCTCTGTGGAAGACATCAGTGTCTTCCCACCTCTTTCAAGTGAGCTTGTGGCTGCGGAGCTGAGAAGCATGAATGATGACGGTGCTGGAAGGTATGCAGAGCAGCTGTTGGGTCATGCATGAACAGAACTCACACTTTTAGCTGTTTCACTGAACGGCCTCGAGGCGGGACAACAAAAGCTGTATGTTGAGGAGATGGGTACTAGGTACCAGGTACTGAAAGCAAAGGGTCACATACTTTTACCACTCACAGATATGTAATACTGGATCGTTGTCCTCAGCAAATAAATGACCAAGTCTCATATTTTAGTCTTGTTTGTTTAACTGGATGTTTGTAACAGGTCTCTCTTGTAAATGAGTCCCAGGCTCACTGGGAACTAACCAGTATAAATAAAGGTTGAATGAAAAGAAAACAAACAAACTGGTTTCTCTTTATCTACTTTTAAAACTTGTGTAAAATCTGAAGATGTTTTAAGTCACATTGATGCAGAAATATAGAAAATTATAAAGAGTTCACAAACACCACTGTAACTGTTTCCATTGACCGTTTTAAGGCTCACTTTTTAGTCTGTCATTCTACCTCATGTCATTCATATGTCAATCATTCCTCTTTTAAAAGTGCTACAGGGGAGCGAGGTGCACGTCGTCACTGGCAGCAGCACTTTGATCTTGGATTCTTCGTGTCTCGTAGGATTTATTCACAGATATTCAGACCATCTTAAAGCGTTGCAAAGTGAATAATGGGCAGCAGCACCTTAAAGTTTTCTTCAGAAACGTTCTCGGTACAAAAACTAATTTAGTCAAAAATACTGAAGAGGAAAAAGACAAGAAGAAAAACTGGTTCTGGGGAGAGTAGACCTGCAAGATAAGATAAAGCAAAAGATATTTTCAGCAAATGTTTCCAGTTGTTGACACCTCCGCTGCAGACGGGACAACCTTTGTGCGACTCGACTCCGAGCTGAAACCGTTTGTGAAACGTTTCAGTGGAACAGCTGCAGATTTTCACAATACAGATGATTAGTGCCAACTTTTCTAACTCTTGCTCCAAATCTCCTGTTGCACTCCTGCCTGAAGACACCCCAGCTCGACTGCCCCTCGTGTGTCTGTGCAGAAAGGTCCTTCTGGTTGGCAATGCATGCTGGGAAACCTGGATCATGCAGCAGCTCCGTCAGTTTGAAGCCGGAGGTAACGTGTTCATTATAAGAAACGAGAACAGGTTCACTCTGCTCAGACAACCTGAAGAGCAACACGCGTGATGTGGCTTTAACGTGAAATCTTTGTGCCGTTCTTGTTTTATCTCCTGCACCACAGACGAGTGGATCTCCTCATGTCGTTTAGATAAAAACATTCAGTTCTCTTTGGTTTGCATCAGCTGTGCTTTGGAGAAGGAGCCTGGCCTCTGATCACACTGACCGACTGTTCGGTTGAAGGCCACAAAAAGGTCGTGACCCCAGTGAAATAGATTTAATTATTTGGTTTTCATACTGGAATGTTTTTTGTTTTAGCAGAGCTGTAGGATTTACAAGGATACCTCTGATTTCTGTGCTCAGACGGTGCACGACCAGGAAAATAAAAGAACCAAACATGATCAAATGTCTGACATGATGGAGTCAAAGGTGTGGATTCAACAAACCAGACCTGAATTATCCTGGTGGGGAAGTCTCTCCTTCCTCCAACCATCAAGTCTTACTCACGCTGTTAACGGCCACAAATAAAGGCTGTGCTGACACGCCCAGCTCCTTCATGAGGAGCAGCACCTCCTCCATAAAGATCTGCACCAGTCCAGTAAGTGCATCTCCCAGTGTGAGCCACTTTGACTGGAAGCCATAAAATAGAGTTTGAAGTTTGAAAGTCTTTCTGCTTCATCACTCCGTCAGCCAGAGGAATGTGAGGGCTCGGCTTTTACTTGGCAAAAACACTTATTTTGAAATGAGGAACTGATGAAACCAGGAAACACTCCCAAATAGTTTTCATGACAGATCTCATGTCATTCTGCTGATTTATCTCTGGTTGTTTACTTCTGATGCCGTGGCAGCAAGAAAATATAATCCAGCCGGAGAGAAGCTCTGAAGAATCTGATCCACTGATGCCCGGCTCGTCACAGAGTTGTGTTCGGGTAGATGAGCACCTCTTACTGAGTCTGCCATGTATGAGTGTGCACGGAGCGTGAAACACCTGAAGAGGGAAACCCGGCCAACGTGCAGCACATCCCCAGACAGACGTTAAAACTGTTGGTTTGGTGGAGGGACATCAAGTCTGCTCAACGTGCAGTGATCTTCACTGGTCAGCTGGTCAGAAATGAAGAATATGAACTAAATGTCTCAAATGTATAAGCTGTCATGATTAAAGACTTTCACCAGCACCAGGATAAAGATGGTTCCTTCACTCTGAAGGAGCTAACCCTGAAACACTTTGAAACTCAGATTTGACATTTTGATGTTTCTTCTCTTGGAAGAGGGGGATGGTTCAGTTGCACCAAACTCTATCCCTACATTTGACTTAGTATGGAATTCTGTGCCAATAAGTTAATAAGTTACTTGATGCACGTGTTGCTCCTTACAACCCTGCACAGGATCGAGCAGCAGAAAATGGACGGACTTTTGTTTTTATCCGGTCGTTTTTCCAATAATCACCTTAATTACAGGGCAGGTGCTGAGAAGGTGTCATGCTGACAGCTACTCCAGCTGTTAGCAGACAAACATACTTAAGGCTGAGCTGCACAACGATTCCTAGTAGTACCATCGAATCACTTCCAACAAAGTTCAGTCAGGTCCTCTGGGCGGTTTCTTTCTGTTGAAACGTTTCGTCCTTCATCCAGGAGACTTCTTCAGTCCAAGGAGCCACAACAAACTCCGTCTTATAAACAGCTCCTTCATATAGTGGGTCAACCAGTTTGATGGTGCTCAGGTGGTTTCTGGAGTCCGCCCTCTCCCCCACTGACTCGTTAGAGGCAGCCATGGCTAAAGTGGTTCAAAACATCAAAGTCCATGCTCAATAATCCAGGTTTTAAAAAAATCCAACCACTTTGGCCAAGATGGCCACATCCATCCATCCATCCATCCATCCATCCATCCATCCATCCATCCATCCATCCATCCATCCATCCGTCTCTCTGTCTGTCTTCCCTTCTTCAGGAGTCTCCACAGCGAACTACCGGTAATTCGCTCGAAGACTTCGTGATTGTTTTTACGCCGGATGTCCTTCCTGACACAACCACAGACACCGAGCTACCACAGCCCTCTGTGTGGAGCAGGGAGCTGCCGTCTAGGGAGCCTGGGGGAGCAGATGGTGGGCGTTAAGGGCCTTGCTCAAGGGCTCAGAGTGAGGCAAGCAAGGTTGGAGGCAGGTGTGGGTGCTTCACCTTTCCCACCCATATTTATGGGAGTTGAACTGGTGACCTTATGAGCACAGGCCCACCTTCTCTAACCTCTGCGCCCCCCCCCCCCCTCTATATATACACCTACATGTACATGTAAAGTGACCAATTTAGTTCTATTCAGTTTATTTATAAAGCACCAAGTCACAGCAGAAGTCGTCTCAGGGCACTGAACAGAAATATTCATTTATAAAATAAGCACCACCTCAATCATTCAAACAAACCATTCCTTCTAGTTTTTATATTGATTTAAAGTGTAGTTTCCTCAAATGGGGGTCTGAAGATTAATCTATGGGGGTCAAGGCCACCAGTGGCCACCCCCTGGCTCCTCCATTACACCTGGTGGTGTATAAACCGTTTCCCTCCGCTCGTCATGATTGGTCAGTTTGAGCTGCCTTGGTCAGACATTAACAAATACAAGTGGGTGACCACAGAAAAACATTCATCTCAACAACTACCAACATTCACTACTCAAACACCTTAGAGCATCGTATCGTATCGCTTCTTCGACTGTGAATTATCAGTTTAAAACTCAAACATAAATGAACGTGTGCAAAATGCATTCCTTTGAGGAATGCTACATTTTGTTTCTGTTTGCATTTTATCACCGTTATTGACGTTGGATAAATGGGAGTATGAAAGTGGGCTGGTGGAGCGGCTGAACAATCTGAAAAACACATTCCTTCCTGACTGCGCTGCCCTGCTCTCACTGTGCTGACGGCCTCTCATGCATGAGGTATGTCCACACCTGACACACACATGGAGGGCGTGGCAAACTGGAGTCAACAGACATGTAGGCTCTCACACACACAGAAAGAGAGAGCTGCAGGTAGTTTTCCACAGAAATGTAACCCTGAGATGTGAATGATGCTTTCACCTAGAATGGTCCAGCTGGACAGCTTTCAAAAGGCCACAAAGCGTTCCTTTGACATGGAGAGGGAAACCTCGGGTTTTATTGATGCTGCTTTGTGGCAGGGTTTCCCCTCTAAAGACAGACCTCCAGCCTGGACCACCTTTATAAATACAGCCCTGCATTGTCTTCAGCTGCACGCACTCGGACCCTGCTGTTGCTGCTCAGATGGGTCTCATTTCAAAGAGCTTCATCCACAACACGTCGGGAGAGGTGACACTTTGAAGACTGCTGACAACTGTGGATGTGGTGGAGAAACAAGAACTCCCATGTTTATGAAAATGAATGGATAGCTTTGAATCTGGGTGGAGGAACCACTGGACGGTGCACATCGTGTTAGGGACGTAGCGTTTGAAGCGGCTGCGTTCTGTACACATCTCCATTCTAGTTCTCATGTTTGACCAGCCCGTGCATGCATAGGCTTTCTGCAGCTACTACAGTTTCCTCCAGATGGCTACATGTCCATGCTAGGCTAATAACTTTATATTGTCTCTAGGGCTGTTTGTCTCTTTGTGTCCTTGTGATGGACAGGAGACCTGTCCAGGGTGTCCCTCATGCACAGCGACCTGAAGAACGGCACCAACGACACAGTACAGACAAGTAGATGTTTGTTGCTACCAAGTATCACATCTTCTTCTTCTTCTTCTGGTTGTTCCCTCCTCAGGAGTCGCCACAACAAGTTACCTGCTCCATCTTCCTCTGTCCTCACTCCATGCATATGAGAAACAACAATGGACCCAAAATGGATCCTTGTGGTGCTCCACATTTCAGAACATCCAGATGGAGGGTACTTCCAGTTCCCCCTCTTCTTTGTGCAACGGACAACAACAAAGCAGGTGTATGACTGTTTACTGAACACAATCTGAGACAGCTTTTAATGCTGAGCTGAATTAGTAGAAAAAACTTCTACATGTATCACAACAGATTTCATCTTCAAAGGCCCATTTGCAAAAGTATCAGATTCTCTTTTAGTTTAAATCACAAGTTGTGCTGTGGATCCTCCGTATGGTAGGGAAGTTGAAGGAGGAGTTGTTCTTGTGCTAACAGGCGGTGGCCATGTTGGGAATCGACCACATGCTCAGTGAAACAAACATCTCTGCGGTGAGTCACGGCTTGTGAGGAACTTCTCCTCCATCCTTACGTTGGGGGTTCCCTCCCCCAAACTGCCCTCGCTCGTCTGTAATGATGCAGGACTTCTCACTCTTTCAGTTCCTCTTTAAACTCTTTCTCTTGGTGATTTTTCCACCAGCTTGTCCCAGAAACCGTCCACCTTCATACGTTTAGTCCCACTTTCTCTAGTTCTTCCCTCCACATGTGCACCTACAGGCAGGATTGACAAAAAGAAAGAAAAACATACTTGGGGTTATTTTTAGAGGTTTGCTCCCTCCCATTTCTTCCCATCTTGTTCCACAAATACTCCCCGCTGCAGCAGGAAAGACTCGGTTCACTCACGTTATCGCCTGTTTTGGAGCTTGTAGCTCGGCACGCTGACCGAGTGCAGCTGCTGTCTTACCCCAAGCCGCCTCTGGAGTTAAAAGCCTGATTTTCTGATAAGAAGGTGACATCACTGCCACAAAGCATCCAGCAGGAAGCAACACTGCTAAACAGAAAAACACAAATCTGTGTACAAACCAAACTACAAAGAAGCTTCTGGACCGACAGTCACTGAAGTCGAATGGAGTTTCCACAACAACTCGATGGTTAATGATGTTGGCACACACCCAACTGATCAACTGCAAATCACAAGATCACCCATTTGATACACATGGGATTGTTTGAAGTCAAAATAAGACGGAATGTTTTTAAGTTCTCAGAGTATTTGGGTGGAATGAATGAACTGTTCCCTCCATCAGTGGCATGAGATCGTGATCACATCTGTCTGAGTGTGGCTCCAAACGCTGACCTGACTAGTAACTTACATATTAGATTTATAATCTGACATTTTTGATTAATTAGCCACCATCCTTATTAAAACATGGTTCACAGTCTGTATTAGCAAATGCACAAAGGAATTTAGCTCAGGACATGTACCATAAACATTTACTGACATGAAAATTTAGTAGATTAAGTGGAATATGGAATAAACTGTATATTGCAAGGATTACAACATGAAATGAACTGGATAGTGGAGTTGGCACATTGCTGGTCCCATGTGGTGGAGTAACTTCGTGGGCTTGGACACAAGCAAACCTCATTTAGCCGTTGGATTCTCTCCTACAACAAGCTCGTCCACGGTTGTTGGAACTGGTGCTGAAGCTCCAGCAGATCAGCATCAAGTGGTAGATAACGTCCGACCTGACCCTGCATGAATGACTGTGAAAATATTGGGGAGCTGAAGCCAAAGGAGGACCTTAACGTGACGTGTGACACGTGTGTTGCAGAGTGGAGAACCCAGTGGGGAGAAACCCATGCCAGCACTGTACACCGCTCTTCAGTGCCTGGACGTTCATGTGAAGCACCGTGAGATGAGCACCAACATGATGACAAATGTTAAGTTTAGATAAGCGACACCTTTGGGCGAGACATGTGCTGCAGCAGGAGGAGTTTCCTAGGAGCTCCGTGACGTGTGTCTCGTGGATAAACAAGCCAACTGCTCAACTGCAGCTGCAGTATAAAATGACCTTTACACACCTTTTGGCCACCTCGATGTGATTTGTGAACAGGCCGAGGTGGAAAGACAGGATTGAAGCCAACCCACCCCTGCTGCTCGGTAATGTCATAGAGTGTTGACGTGCCGGCAGCGTCCCCCCAGTTGTGGGATTAAATAACAACAAACAGATTTATTACAAAGGGAAGGCCGACGATGACACACAGAAACTTTACATTTAGTTTCTACGTTCTGTGTAAACACAAAGACAATTTAAACTGAGGTGGTTCGTCATGTCTTGACAACAATACAAGTGAGAGTCCATCACACATTTAATGTGCAGTGCTGCCCGTCAACACAGCTGCTCTGCTTCACACCGCTATTCCTTCTGCAACACACGCTGAAGTTCTGAATGAATGATTTGTGAATGGTCAGAGTCCTCTCAAAGATGGACTGTCACTAGTTATTTTGTGAAAGTGCCTTTTCCACAAACACAGCTGTCTTTGCTCTGGTGTTAATGGCAGCCTACGCTTCAGTGAGCCCACAGACCAACTGATGTCAGTCATCGAAACACTGTAGGACGACATGCTGTGTTCTAACCTGTGTCCTGATAGCAGACACACGTGTCACAAAGTTCTGTGATACTCGGTGCACTATCGGACAGTCCAGTTGACATGGTCTGTCTTGGACTAATGAAACCTTTGCAATGTGCTGAGGTGCTCTCAGACACCCAGTGGTTCCAACATAAAGGCACTGAGACTCCTGTGAGGCCCAAATTCTCAGAAATTACATGAAATAACCACCTGGCTTCATGCAATCCCTATTAAATGCACTGTACTTATATTACGCCTTTCTACCTCATCAACATACTCAAAGCTCTTTACAACAATCTGTGCCTCATTTACCTCATTCATACAGCTCTATACTAGATCTCTACAAAGATATTCTGGATCTGTAGAGACTAATCAGAGCTTTAGATCACATTAATGCACCGATGGGACACACATCTTGGGCAATGAGGGGTTCAGTGTCTTGCCCAGGGACACTTCAACATGTGACTGCTGGTGGAATCAAACCCCCAACTTTCCCATTGGAGGACGACTGCTCTAACCGCTCAGCCACAGCCTCCCTCTCCTATTAAGTGCTGGTAATCCTGGTTAATGTGTCTACAAAGCATCATCTGTTCCTGATGATCGTCGTCCATCCATCATCTTAACTCACTTTTTTTCCGGTCCGTGGGGGTCACTGGTGCCCAAATACAGCCCTGTGAGAGGGACAGGAGACATCCTGGACAGGTCTCCAGTCCATCACAGGAACACACAGAGACAAACAACCATTCACTCTCACCTAGGGACAATTTAGAGTTACCAGTCAGTCTAACATGCATGTTTTTGGTCTGTGGGAGGAAACTGGAGTACCTGGAGAAAAACCCACGCAGCACAGAGAGAACATGCAAACTCCACCCAGAATGGTCCCCAGCTGGGACTTGATCCGGCAACCTTCTTGCGGAGAGATGAGAGCTCTACCAACTGTGCCACGAATGGTTGTCGTTCACAGTTTGAATGGATGGCCAGATGCTCCAGCAACACTTTTGCTCTACTTGTGATACCTCAAGCCTCTGGTCCACATTCTAGACATGTGAGCTTCTTGCAAATCAAACCATTTACAAATCCATCCCTGGTTTGCATCGGAGCCAAATTAGATCCTAAACAAGCCATTCATTCTGGGTGACTAATTGCATTTTGTTAGTGAGTGTATTTATTTAGACATTTGCACCAGGTATGATAGATGAGTGGGCCCAACCCTGGTCCTTGAGGAACACCATCCTGCATGTTTTAGTCATTTCTCTGCTCCAACACACCTGACTCAGTGATTTAATCACCCCCTCATGTTCTGCAGAAGCCTGAAAATCATCCATTCATTCAAATCAGGTGTGTTAAAGCAGGGAAACAACTAAAATATGCAGGATGGTGTTCCTCAAGGACCAGGGTTGGGAACCACTGAATTATTCAGAGTCAGATTCTGATATCCTTTATTATGTATATTTATATATGAAATTATGTGCACAGGGTCCCAGTTGAATCCAACAATAACATGTAAAAGAAAAACAGTAATAAGATCTAAGATATGAACTAAGAAAAACATCAACTAAAATGTGCTAAGCACTAATAGCATAAAAACATAAACAACTATAAAAACAATACGTTGAACAGCAGCACGAACATGAGTCTGTGTGAGCAGATGAGCACAAATGAACACAGCAACATGAAACGGATCAGCAGCAACATGATCAGATCAGCAGCAACATGAAACAGATCAGCAGCAACATGAAACAGATCAGCAGCAACATGACCAGATCAGCAGCAACATGAAATGGATCAGAAGCAACATGACCAGATCAGCAGCAACATGAACCAGATCAGTAGCAACATGAAACGGATCAGCAGCAACATGTGATTTTTCACAGTGATTATTCTGGTCATGAGTCTAACAGCCTCAGGGTAGAAGCTGTTCCTCAGTCTAGTGGTTCTACACTTAATGCTCCTCAACCTCCTTCCTGAGGGGAGCGGGGCAAAAAGTGTGTGTGCTGGGTGAGTGTGGTCCTTCTTGATGCAGGTGGCCCTCTTCCTGCATCTGGAGGTGTAGATGTCTGTGATGGTGGGGAGACTGACTCCAACATCTTCTGTGCAGCCTTCACCACTCTCTGCAAAGCTTTTCTTTCTGCAGCTGTGCAGCCTCCATGCCACACGTTGATGCTGGAGCACAGGATGCTCTCCACTGCACACCTGGAGAAGGAGGTGAGGACTGAGCTTCCAGACCAGCTCGTCTCAGCCGTCTGAGGAAGTAGAGTCTCTGATGAGCTTTCTTCATCAGGCTGGTGGTGTTGTTGCTCCAACTGAGGTTGTCATTCAGGTGTATACACCCAAGGTAGGGGTGTTTGTTTCTTCTGAAGTCCACGACCATCTCCTTTGTCTTCTTCACACTGATGTGAAGGTTATTCTCTTTGCACCAGCTCTCCAGGTGTTCCACCTCCTGCCTGTAGCTGGACTCATCATTGTTTGTGATGCATCCCACCACCGCTGTATCATCTGCAAACTTTACAATGTGACAGCCTGGATGGGTAGCTGCACAATCATACGTGAACAGAGTAAACAGGAGGGGGCTCAACACACATCCCTGAGGAGAGCCAGTGCTGAGGGTTATGGTGGAGGAGGAGAAGTTGTGGATCCTCACTGACTGTGATTTGTTTGTTAAGAAGTCTAGGACCCAGTTGCAAAATAGTGTTTGTCCATCAGTTTGGGGGATCATGGTGTTGAAGACAGACGTGAAGTCCACAAAGATCATACGGACGTAGGAGTCCTTCTGCTCCAGGTGGGTGAGAGCAGTGTGGACCACAAAGGAGATGGCATCTTCTGTTGATTGGTTCTCGCGGTATGTGTACTGCATATCCCAACCATGTTAGAACTTTTTAAAGGATATTGTTAGGTGCAGCCAAAGGTTAATGCAATATGAAACAAACCAGTTTTTCACTTTCATGTCATGCAGCCTTTGTGTTCAAGGGGTGGGACGTTTGGGTCTCATTGTACGTCAGGCAAGTGAACATTCCTGGGAAACAAAAGAGGAGCGCAAGTAAAATCAGCAGATAGCAAGCCGCACATTCCCCCAGTTACAAACATGGTTTGCTGTGGGCAGCAGAATTGGGAGAAGGACGGGCCCAGAGTTCAGGACCTGCATGAGGTTTCTTCTCCCAGGAGAAGGATGAGGAGTGGAAGCTGTTGCAGGTGTGCCATGATTCCACAGAGAAACTTTGTCTTTAAAACAACACAAATACAAATCAACCTGCTCTTACAAACTGAAATCACTCTTGTCTTGTCTGACAGCACAAAGAGTGAAGACACCTCCACCTGGTTGTGATGTGGGACACAGAAATGGTGGATGAACTCCAACACAAACAAAACATAAAGGAGGTGGTTTAATTCTTGTTGCAGAACCACATGAATTGATATTCTCTGCAGGTTTTATTGGGTTTGAGCGAACAAATGATGCAGTCGAGCCTTATGAGCAGAACATGTGTTGGCAGAAGGAGCTGAAGGAAGGACAAGAACTTTAAACTTGGTGGACGGGGCGTGGACTCTTCATTGCACAATCTCAGGGTGTTGTTGACGAGGTGGGCTGATTCTGTGGTTGAAGATTCAGACATCAGCGATGTGCTACCCTGGAGGAGACAAACGTGCATTTTCTCATGAAGGTTTCAAGTTTTTGAGCAAAAACAATCACAAGTTTTTAAAATATAGTTTAGAGACGTAAAAATCATCATCAGCCTCAAACCTGAAATGATGTTTTACGAAGACTGAGGGAAAAAAATGAGGACAAACTAAAAACCATCCATCATCTTTACCTGCGTCCTCTTCTCCAGGTCGGGGGGTCACTGGTCTCCATGTCCAACATCACTGTGCGAGACACAGGGGACACTGGACATGTCACAAGTCCATCACGGAGACAAATCACCAGTGTTCTGTACAAATACTTTTGAAATGTTGATTTAATTATTTAGTGTTTAGCATATATCTTAGTTTATACCTTAGATCATTGTATTCTGGGTTTTTCTATACTTTATATTTTTGCTACTTTTGGATGTAACTGAGACCTTGAGTACACCAGTTTCATTCCACCTCATGTACCACATGTGATGAAATGACAATAAAGAACCTTGAACTTGACGGATTTAACATTAGTTCATGATAAACACAAATAAATCAACTTGTCGTGCATGACTGGATATAAATGAAACATTTAGTGCAGGGAGGTCTTGTGAGCTGCAAAGTGAAATATTTTTCTTCTACTTTGTCTGATAGCAACAAACTGTGTCTTAAACTAACCTTTTCTTTGTAGCAGCTGCACAAAGTCAGAAAATAAGTTAAATAAACTGTGGAGAAACGTCTTCTTTAAACGGACTTCTCTGTTTTAATGAAAGTCTTGGCAGCAAACTTTAAATAAAGAGTCGCTCCTTTTATGGAAGACATTCTTTGTGCTTTGCTCAGAGATAAACGAGCTCCAGCAGACATGGACAAACTCCGTGACAGAAGCTGTTCTTAAAGTTAAATGTCTCCACTTATCGTCTCAGATTAAAACGCACTTTAACCCTGAAACGTCCAACTGAAGTCAAACTGGGAGGTTTTGTGGGGAGCTGGAACACAAACTGTTAAACTGAGCCTCTGTCTCCTCAAACGGTGGATTCAGACCCAGAATGTTTGAGACGTGAGTTGCTGGTATTTTTAGAACACGGTAACGTCATACTAACAAAGACGAGCCCCAGAGCTCGTTACAGAAGCTTTGGCCTGAACATTTTTACTCTCAGTCTTTTGGAGCATCTCAAAGTTTAGAGGTCTTCTCAGGGGACCACATGACGTTTCCATTCAGTCCTCTTTTATTGACTTCCAACAGACCAAACATGTAAACGTTATTTCCATGTTTGACAACATGTAAACGTTATTTCCATGTTTGACAACATGTAAACGTTATTTCCATGTTTGACAACATGTAAACGTTATTTCCATGTTTGACAACATGTAAACATTATTTCCATGTTTGACAACATGTAAACATTGTTTCCATGTTTGACAACATGTAAACATTATTTCCATGTTTGACAACATGTAAACATTGTTTCCATGTTTTACAACATGTAAACATTGTTTCCATGTTTGACAACATGTAAAC
>NC_056507.1:1561742-1570527 GCF_014905685.2 Nematolebias whitei
GTTTTACAACATGTAAACATTGTTTCCATGTTTGACAACATGTAAACGTTATTTCCATGTTTGACAACATGTAAACGTTATTTCCATGTTTTACAACATGTAAAGTTATTTCCATGTTTGACAACATGTAAAGTTATTTCCATGTTTGACAACATGTAAACTGTAGTTTGAGGTCAGAACTGTTTGTGAGGAGTTTAATCACATCAACTTTTAGTTCAGAGAATAAAGTCCACCTCTGTTTCTACCTGCCAACGCTTCCTGATGCTGGTGAGGGACACACACACACACACACACACACACACACACACACACGCACACACACACACACGCACGCACACACACGCACACACACACACACACACTTTTAGAACAGCCACTCATGCAGCATCAACTCAGTGTATTTAGCGTCTTATATAGTGAAGATGACTTGATGAAGGTCTGACTCGCCTGAAGACGCAACATCTTAACGTTTTATTGTACATATCCTGATGCACGCTCAATAATCCAGGTAGAAAGATCTAAACAAGTTAAATCTGGTCCAGAGGACCAAATTTAACTTGTTTAGATCTTCTTGTTTAGTTCTGGTGAAGCTGGGTGAACTAGTCTCGACGTCCTGTTTGTAGCTGACAGAACCTGCTGCGGTCATTCTAACTCAGAGTTGTCCCTGTTGTGTTAGAGATGGATTCTGAAGACCTTTGTTTTAACGAGTCGAACAAATAGTTCGTAGTTTAGAACATTTGACTCAGATTAACTCAGGACTCCCCGTCTTCTCTAACGAGTTTCACTCTCAAACAGAAACACAAACAGGCCGCGCTGTGTCCAGATGTCAACAGTGAGACAAACTTTCCTCACTGGTCCTCAGAGGAAGTTGGGTAAGGACAATAACGATGCACCAGGAGGAAGGAACACAGCACACAGAGTTCAAGCATTAGCTCCCATTAGCCAAGAAGTCTCTGATAAGCAACACAAGTGGCCAAGCTAAGGCCAATTAATAACAATCAGGAAGTTCAGGATTGTTTTCTTTGTGCAGCTGAGCATGAGATTAGAGGCGTTATCTGGATCGCTCAGAGCCCCGGTCATCTTGTCTGACAAGGAGCAAAAGCTCTTTTTAATTGGAGCCTCCAGGAACATGTAGGTCAGCAGAACAAAAGCTGTGCTGCTAGAGTTCAGAACAATTAACAGAGTACACCTGACACACATGTGGTGTGGGAGGAAGAAACTTTACACGGGCGTTTGAGAAGTAACATGAAGCTGTTTGGTCTCAGACTTGTTCAAAGTTGTTTAAACCTGTTCAAACAGGAAAGTGTTTGGTGACATGATATCCATGCAAATACCCATCCAGGATCAGAACACAAATTCTGTTGCAAAGTTAACTCAGGTCTTCTCGACGAATTAAAAAAATAAAAAGTTGAAACGTTTTGTCTTTTATCCAAAGGACTTCTTCAGTCAGACGAGCTGCAACAAACTCAGTCTTATAAATAGCACCTTCTCATGGTGGATCAACCAGTGGCTGTTTATTGTTCACAGAGGGCTGAGTGATACTAGCAATCACAGCATTGTAAGAGGGGGACAGTTGAACCCGGAGGCTCCACCCCTGTTTAATGATGGACGGTTTCTTTTCACAAAGATGGCCTCCTTTACTCCTCTCTCAAACCATCGTTCCTCTCTGTCCAGGATGTGAACATCTTCATCCCTGAAAGAGTGACCTCTGGCCTGGAGATGAGTGTAGACCTCAGAGTCCTGGCCTGATGATGTTGATCTTCTGTGCTGGGCCATCCTTTTGGCCAGTGGCTGTTTAGTTTCCCCGATGTAAGACTGATCACCCTCCTGACACTGAACAGCATACACAACATTACTCTGTTTGTGCCGGGGGACTGGATCTTTGGGATGAACCAGTCTTTAATGTATTTTGGGGTTTAAAAGCCACTGGGACGTTATGTTTAGAAAATAAACGTCTCAGTTTCTCTGATACTCCCTCAACATCTGGAATGACCACTGGTCTGGGTCTGGGTTCCTCCTGTTCTCCTGACGGCTGACTGGAGTCGTACATGAATTATGATTTATTTAGTTTTAACACCCAGAGTAGCGTAGACTGACAGAGTAAAAGTTAAGTGATTTTATTTACAGTGCTCAGGGGACTCGGGCAGGATCTAGAAGGAACGGGAGAGAAGTATCTCAGTCATAGGTCTACTCTTTGGTTTAATGTCCAAGATGAATCTCTTACAGTTTTCTGTGTGCTTGGCAGGCTTGGAGAGGAGGCTGGATGATTCCATGTGGACGTGGTGAAGGTGGTGAGTAGGATATGTTGGAGAGTGGCAGGACAAAACTCAGACTACTCACACGATGTTGTTTGTAGGCTGACGACGAGGAGATTGGTGGTGTCCAAGAGGAGTTTCCACTGAGAGGTTCTTCTTCACAGACTTCAGAGGCTGGATGGGCTGGAGGGTACACCACAGAGCCAGGACTAGGAGGCACAAGGAAATACACTGGTTAGTTTAGCTTTATGCTAGATGAGTGCTGTGGGCTGGTCACTAGTTACAGGTTGGTATCATCATGTTCCAGTGGAGAAGAACATCGCCAAAGGTCTTTAAATAGACCAACAGCTCGCCAACCAGGACCAGTTGAGGTGTTTTGGCTCCGCCCTGCCACTCAGGAGCTGCAAAGCGAAGCGAAGCGAAGAGGACATCTGCACAGCGCTCGTTTTATTGGGTTTTCTGAGATTCTGGTTTTCATATTACCTACCTGTGTTTCAGGTTATTCCCTCTGTAGGTCTGTTTCTGGACCAAGCACCTGCTCCGCCTCCTCTCCAGGTGTTAATATGTTCATTAGTGCTACCTTCACATTCTGTGCCCTTCGGTTCTGTGCTCTGGTCTTGTTTGCCCGCTCGTGTGTTTCCCTGAGTTTATATTCCTTTGTGCTTCAGCTGCCATAAAAGCATTTTCATTTTGTACATCAGTTTTGTTTTGAACCTTCAAGGTGTTTTCTGCAGTTTTGGGTTCCAGATCATGACTTTTACACGGTTTGAGCCAAGCAGCTGTAGCTCCATGTCTTCTCAGCATCATGGCTTTAGATTAACTCTCTGGCAGGTGATACGCATTCCTTCAACAAACGTCCAGCCTTTAATTAATTATCATTGTGTCTCTGTGGTTGCTTTGCTCATGAACCACTCCCTGTGCTGTCCCATGCTTGAAGTCAAACCTTTTCTCTCTCTCTTCCTTCATGCTATTCTTCTTCTTCCTCTACTTAGCCCCCATCATCAACAAACTGAGGCACATAAAGTGTGTCTATATAAAGCCTTCCACGCCCTGCAGTTATCCCTTAGCCCCGGCCTTCATCCACTCTGCCTGCAGACGCACACTTTCCTGGCCTCTGTTCAGGAAATTGCCGCTCCAAAGGAGGAAGGGGAGGAGCAGCGGGAGGAGGAGGAGGATGGAAACTTAGAGACGGCTGCTTTGCCTTGGATACAGTAGTAAAACACAGACAAACACACACGAGCACATTCAGAGCGTGCACACACTGACTGCCTTTGTAATGAGACCTGCTGGGTGTCTCTGCATCTGGACCCACCTAAAGCACAAGAAGGACCAAAGTCGTCTTCTCCTCACAGTTCTCCAGTTAGTGGTTATTGTGTACTGTTCCCCACGGCTGTAACTTTTTATTTCATTAACTATTTGTTCAGGGACCTGTTGGTGTTTGAATCCAGCCATTCTTCGTGTAAAGAGTAAAACTTAAACACAGATTTGATAACATAACGTCTTCTGTGACTGCAGGGGGTCTACATGACGAATGAAGCTAAAACAAATGAGAGAAACTGCATCCTCTGTGAAAATGCAGTGTGAATGCTTACTGCTGTAGAACTTGCTGGAAAAACAGCTGAAATTAGCTAAAAACACACTGGAAAGTAGCTGAAATGGAAGAACAAGCCTAAGTTAGCAGAAGAAAGCAGAAAGAACAAAGTTTTGCTGAATTTTGTTTCAATGAACAGAAATGAGCACACAAATTTGGAAATTAGATAAAAAAGCTGAAATTAGCAACAACAAAAAAAAAAGGCTGAAAATGCAGAAAGAAGCTTAAACCACCAGAAGACCCTGTCTAGCTTCTCCTGCTGAGACGTTCCAGACCCACACAGAGGACCATCACCATGTGGACCAGTGACTGTGCACACTTCAACATGTGACTGCTGGAGGAATTGAACCTCCAACTCTCTCACTGGAGGACGACTGCCCTAACCACTCAGCCACCGCTGCCAGTTTGCTGGACAGCATGCAGAGCTGTTTTGACTCCGTGTAGAGGAGCAGGATGAATCTGTGACTCACTCCTGCCTTTGAATAACAAAGAAGCGTTCTTCCTTTGTTGGACCTGTGCCAGCACACGGCTCGTTTTCTCAAGGCAGACGCTCACACGCGTCTTTTAACAGAATCCGTTGTTCATCGTTACAGTGGTTAGTAAAACCTCTAGTTAGTAAAACATAGCAGCTCAACAATTAATTAATTTTTCATTGAAAATTGCAAATATTTTGTTGAAGGAAACTGTTAAATAACAAAAATATACTGATAACAACATCTGGATGAATCTTGATGACGCTGTTTTTCATGTCTCCAGTCTGGAGTCTTTACAAACTTGTTGCTACTCTTTGTATATTTCAGATTTCAGGCTTTGGATGTGCACAGGCCTCAAATGAAAGCAGCTTTTATATCTCACCAACACATGATTTGATGAATGACGACTCATAAATGAAGCAAACTGTTGACACGGTGGAGAAAAATAATCTTTTAGTAAACTGTCCTGATGCTGCTCAATAATCCAGGTAGATGATCTAACCAGGTGGAGTCAGGTCCTCTGGACAGACTCCTCTTGTTGAAACTTTTCATCTTTTATCCAAAGGACTTCATCAGTCTGAGGAGCTGCAACAAACTCAGTCTTAGGGTGCGTTCACACCAGCCCTGTTCAGTCACTTTAATGGAACTCTAGCTTGTTTTCCTGGAAAGTCCGGTTCGTTTAGGGAGGTGTGAACGCACCATCGAACTCTGTCATGGAACAAAAAGGTGAACTCTGGCCCGGGCTAAAACCTAGGTCTCGGTCCGGTAGAAGAGAACTCCAGCGCGGTTCCAGTACAGTGTGAATGTAAACAGACTGGGTCCCGCTCCACAGGACAAACAAACACACATTTCTCTTATATGGAGCCGTCAGCTGACTTGTGTGAAGAACAATATTCTCCATGGTCTTCTGTCTCATCTTCTGCTCATGCTGAGTCCATTGTTGAAAAATGACTAAATATAACTCCTAAAACTGATAAAACTTGATGCCACTTCGTTTTTATTTTTATTTACAGAAGAAGAAGAAGACGTGTCTTCAGAGGTTTTTGTGTCGTTTCTTTCAGTAGTTCTTGGTGCAGCGCCCCCACAGGCGAGCGGGGGAACAGGTTGGTTCAACAGGTTGGTTCAACAGGTTGCTTCAACAGGTTGGTTCAACAGGTTGCTTCAACAGGTTGGTTCAACAGGTTGGTTCAACAGGTTGGTTCAACTGGTTGGTTCAACAGGTTGCTTCAATAAGTTGCTTCAACAGGTTGGTTCAACAGGTTGGTTCAACAGGTTGCTTCAACAGGTTGGTTCAGCAGGTTGCTTCAACAGGTTGGTTCAACAGGTTGGTTCAACAGGTTGGTTCAACAGGTTGGTTCAGCAGGTTGCTTCAACAGGTTGGTTCAACAGGTTGGTTCAACAGGTTGGTTCAACAGGTTGCTTCAACAGGTTGGTTCAACAGGTTGGTTCAACAGGTTGCTTCAACAGGTTGCTTCAACAGGTTGGTTCAACAGGTTGCTTCAACAGGTTGGTTCAACAGGTTGCTTCAACAGGTTGGTTCAACTGGTTGGTTCAACAGGTTGGTTCAACAGGTTGGTTCAACAGGTTGCTTCAATAAGTTGCTTCAACAGGTTGGTTCAACAGGATGGTTCAACAGGTTGATTCAACAGGTTAGTTCAACAGGTTGGTTCAACAGGTTGGTTCAACAGGTTGCTTCAACAGGTTGCTTCAACAGGTTGGTTCAACAGGTTGCTTCAACAGGTTGGTTCAACAGGTTGGTTCAACAGGTTGCTTCAACAGGTTGCTTCAACAGGTTGGTTCAACAGGTTGCTTCAACAGGTTGGTTCAACTGGTTGGCTCAACAGGTTGACTCGACTGCACAGTGCAGTGTGAATGCAAACGCACCAGCTCAAATGTAACAAAAGCTCATGAATATTGGTCCAGAACCGAACCGAGTCTACCGGACTATCTGGTGTGAAAACGACCTGAATCTAATGAAGACACTTCACTCCTGATCCTGGATTTCATCTGCCTTTATGGACTGGAACAACACGTTTTAATTGGAGCAAACTTCATTTGAGTTCTGTTCTTTGTATTTTGTAGCTGCTCAGCCGTGGGTCAGGGGTCGTAGACCAGTGATATTAGCTGACTTATGATCATATATCTTGTGAGTTTAGTTCATCAGGCTTTCAGGAGTAGCTCTCTGTGGGCCCTGCTTTTCATCTCCTTTCTGTTTGACCAACTGGGAGTTGCATCCCACGCCCTGCAGTCCTGGGCAACAAGTCTGTGTATGTGAGCATGCATGCACCCATTCCCACTGCTGTAAACACAGAACACATAAAAATGTACACCCACACACCAGTCACAACTTTGCCAATTCCCCCAGAGACAAACCGAACCAGAGCCATAAGCAGACACGCACACACACGCACACACATGTACACATGCACACACATGCACACACAATACCTGCAAACCGCAGCGCAGAGTTGAACTTGTGCCTCGCTCTGCCACAAGCACCCGCTCTGAGGTATTTCTGGGGCAACACCCGTGTCGCCCTTTTACCTCTGGTTTTAACTTGTTAGAGAAGGGTTGCTATGACGACAAGAAGTTTATACCAGTGGTTACATAAACGCTTACCCCCAAGGTCTTCATGTGGTTTTGGAAGGAAGTAATTTAAATTTGGATACTGTGCTGGGTCCTGCGGCAAACAAATGACACATCAGGGAGAAAAAGCTCATGAGAAACAGTAAATGAAAACTGGCTGACGTTATATGATGTATGTACTTGTGTAGTACTTTTAAAGGCACAATCCTTAAAATCCTTTGTGAGGGACAAATGTTGTGATACTTTCAAGTTAAGAAGAGAGAAAAGCTTTCATGGTTGGCGGCCCACCAGCATGCCCCGTCGACTTACACACGAGTCGAGAGCCTTGTCGAGATTCTTCCAGGAGTTTAAAATTGAACACGTGGTGCACCGGTGTCCCCCGACTCTCAGGGATTTGATTAATGAATGTTGGTAGTTTCCAAAATGAGTGTTTTTCTGGACTGGAAGTGAACAGGGAATGGAAGTAAACCTTAATGTTTTTGGTGCAAGATATTCAAGGAGTTACACTGTGGAGAAGAACCGAGTCCCTCAGAGATAGAGCGAGAAGTTCAGGAGAAGCTCAGAGAAGAACCGCTGCTCCTCCACATCCAGAGGAGACAGTTGAGGTGGTCAAGGCATCTGGTGAGGATGGACCCTGGACACAATCGTACGGAGGTTTTTCAGGCATGTCTAAGTAGGAGGAGACCCCGGGGAAGACCCAGGACATGCTGGAGAGACTGTTTCTCTGTTGGTCTGGGAACACCTTGGAGTCCTCCCAGAAGAACTGGAAGAGTCTGTGGAGAGAGATGTCTGGACCTCCCAGTTCAAGATGCTGCCCCCGAGACCTGAGTCCAGAACTGATGAATGAATTTAAAATTGAACGCAGTTTCATTTCTTATTCTAAACCTTCAATTATTGTGTTGTTGTGCTTCTACTTCATTTTGTGTTTAGAAAATTACAAATTCTTCCAAAGGATCACTTTAAAAAGAAGCTCAGCAGCAAAAAGCAGCACCAGTGAACTGTCAGGATTTTGATTCATGACGGTGGTTTAGGGTTAAACTAAAACTAGCGCTGCAGCCCTAAACCAGTGGAAAAAGAAGGACTTCTTTCTACACTACATGGAAACATGTGGCGATCCCTAAAATCAAAGCTTTTAAAATAGAATTCAATTTGTCAAAGACATTCAGTTACAAAGAACTTTTGATCGTAGCTGATTTATCTTGCCTCTATATGCCAGAGTCATGACACACCTCAGAAACTGGGATTAATTATTAGTCTGTGTAAATGAGGTTGGCTGCGTCTCCTGTGAAAACAGAAAACTCTCTCAGAACAGACAACACTGACATCAACAGTGTTGATGAACATTCAGAACATTTGGGTGACCTCAGGAGGCACGGTGGCGCAGTTGGTAGAGCTGCTGCCTCTCAGTGAGAAGGTCGTCGGATCAAATCCCAGCCGGACACCTTTCTGGGTGGAGTTTGCATGTTCTCTCCTGAATGCATGGGTTTTATACCGGGTAGTCAGGTTTCTTCCCACAGACCAAAAACATGCATGTTAGGCTGATTGGTAACTCTGAATTGTCCCTAGGTGTCCCTGTGATGGACTGGAGTCATGTCCAGGTGTCCCTGTGATGGACTGGAGGCATGTCCAGGTGTCCCTGTGATGGACTGGAGACCTGTCCATTGTGTCCCCTGCATCTCACAGAGTGACTGCTGGATATGGGCACCAGTGACCCCCACAACCCAAAAAGGAAGAAGTGGGTAAAGATAATGGATGGATGGATGCATGGATGAATGGCTGGATGGATGCATGGATGGATGGATGGATGGATGGATGGATGCATGGATGAAAGGATGGATGGATGGATGGATGGATGGATGCATGGATGAAAGGCTGGATGG
>NC_056507.1:1570537-1572382 GCF_014905685.2 Nematolebias whitei
TGGATGGATGGATGGATGGATGGATGCATGGATGAAAGGCTGGATGGATGGATGGATGGATGGATGCATGGATGGATGGATGGATGGATGCATGGATGGATGGATGGATGGATGCATGCATGACCTCATGGTGTCAAACAGGAAGCATCACGGGTGTTGTACAACAGAAAATGTTTAGTGAAAAGTTAATAAGTGTAAAATGTGTGAGATGTTCAGGTAAATCATTTTAGGTGTTTTGAGCGACGGGCCATATCTGTGGAGGGCGGTCATGGAAGGAGTCCAGGATGGACACAGATCTCACAGGAACTGAGCTGGGAAAGGTCCAGATCCTGTGAAGACTGGCTGCATTGTCTGCCACTTCAGAGGGAATTCCATGGAATGTAGGAGGGAGCGTTTATCACGAGCCTGACAGGGAAACCCCATCATCCCACCAAATTCTTTCCAGAGCCTCTCATAACACTCACACGGGCACACCCACTTCACATGTGCTGAGTGTGTAGACGAGAGGCCAGGACTCACACACACACGCTTTAATCCAGAGGCTCAGTAAATACACGTATAAAAAGCAGGAAAAGCCCATGGAAAAAAAAGAGGACACGTCACCGTGCTTGCATGTTGGGGACACCCCACAGCCACGTGCACCATCCTGATGGGTGCATGAACGCTGTCATGGAAGATGTTCTGCATATACTGGTCAGGAGAAGGGATTTCCTCAGGCCGCGGAGCTAAGGGCACACTAACCGAAGTGTTTGAATCCGTCATGGCACCTCATCCTCTGCACACATCGTGTCTATTGTATGTTAGCAGCGAGGATATGACGGCCCGTGTTGGGGCTCTGGATGTGAAAACAACACCCCAGAGAGCGCTCTCCCTCGTTAGGCTCCAGCTGGCAGCTTCCGAGTATTGTGACCACACGAGGAAGGGGAGGGAAGGAGGGCTCGGCAAGGACTCTCTCAGCAGACAATAACATAACCAGCAGGGAAATGATCCCAGAGGGTGTAAACCACACCGTGTCCTGGTTTCCTTTGAGCTGACAGGGGAAGTCGTGTCAGGCCTGACTTACAGAGCCTCCATGTGACCGGACTGGATGACCGTGCTTGTGAAAACAGTCGTTGCAGGACAATCTGAGTCTCTAACGGCAGAAGCAAAGCCTCGCAGGGTTTCCTTTGCAGGGCTGTGTTGACGCACGCTCTTTGGGTTGTGGTGCCACACCTGCACCATTTGTTACATTCATTACTGAGCTTCAGAGCAGAACATGCACGATCACGGGCTCAACGTCTTTATGTCGGGGTAGACGTACAGCAAGACAGGAAAGACTTATAGACCGATTGTTTCATAATTCACTGTCTTTTATTAACAAAGTGGGTTTTGTTTGTTTTGTGTCACTAAAACATCTTTTCATAAAGAGAACAAGCAGTAAACCCAAGTCCTCCGTCTCCGAGGCATTTGAACAGTGAATGTAAAGAGACCTAAATGTTTTTGATGCAACATATTCAAGGAGGTGGAGAACAGACAGAGGTTTTTATTTCTTTACATTTGCTTATCTGAGATGACACAGAGTGACGGATCCTGGAGAGAGGGAGGAGACATTTTATCCACCACCAGGTGCAGTAGGAAACTATACTTTAAAGCAATATAAAAGGTAGAAAGCAAAGTTTCCTCAAAAGATAGGTGTGGTTCGTTTACATCCATCCGTCTCTCCATCCATCTACCCATCTACCCATCTATCTATCCATCCATCCATCCATCCATCCATCCATCCATCCATCTATCCATCCATCCATCCATCTACCCATCCATCTATCTATCTATCTATCTATCTATCTATCTATCTATCTATCTATC
>NC_056507.1:1572782-1575309 GCF_014905685.2 Nematolebias whitei
CACTCTTGCAATATTCTAAACAAAGTTTTTAAATGTTTCTAAATGGTCTAAAAGACACAGAATGTCATGATTTCAGCTCCCTGACTCCTGCAGCACTCTTGGCCACGCCCACTTCTCCACTGCAGAGCTGAGATCATGACACACTGCAGGAGAAGCTTCTCCTGCAGTGTGAGCTGCACAAAGGTGCAGCAGGTGCTAACCAATTTAAAATATTTTATTTTAAATAAAAATCCATGCTGATCGTGCAGCTCATCCATCAATCAGCCAATTGTGTGTCATGTCCACTCTTATTTTGAAAAACCGTGAAAGAGCGAGTCTGTAAAAAACATATCACGAAGTAGCGAGGGACTACTTTTCACATGGCAACCCAATTTTATAAAGGAATTGTTGTTACATTTAGATGCATCCCTACACCAAAATGGAAGCTGGTGCCTCTCTTATTTTTCAACTTATCATGCTCACAACGTGCACGGATGGACGAATGGATGGATGCTGTTTCCAGCTTCCTTTATTTTGCTCCACAACAGGGAACGGAACAATGACCTGAACCTTTGTTTCATGAGTTGCTTGAACATCTGCACCTGCTGGACATTCTGATTTGAGCCCACAGTGCTTGCATAACAAACTGCCTGTGCAACCCTCCCTGGGAGAGAAAGAGCAGAAGGAGCTTTGAGGCACTCTGAGGTATGACGGCATCACGGAGGGCATGCCCACATGAGTTCTGGTTTTAATTTTCTTTCTCTTGTTTGTGAGCTCGTGCCTTCGGGCACATCTTGTTTTCTATAATTAATTCTTCTCTGTTCTGCCTTTGATCAGAGCTTGGCTTGCTGTCCCCAGATGACCTGCCTGCTCTCCAAATGTTCTTCTACGCTGAACAACTGACCATGTGGAGTTTATCTGGAAGTTTCCAATGCTAAGTAATGTCTGCCTCTTTCATTTGTGAGTGCAAGCCAAAGAGAAGGAGTCGCCTGCTGCTACTGTTCATGTTAACTTAAACACTCGGGCATTTATTTTCCACTAAACACAAGAAATTATTCAACTCCTTAAATGATGTCATCTGAGCTGTCTGCAACACAAACTGCTAGAGTACAGTTTGTGTTAACAGTGTTTTTTAACCCTTTGTATCATTTCATGTTACGTTATTTTCACTTGTATACTCAAACCAGACGCAGTGGAAACTACCAGGAAATGAGACGACAAATCAAGCCGGACTCTGCTGGACCTATGTTTTCCACCACTTCTTTCACTTTATAGCAGTTTGTTCGCAGGAATAAAAGTCTTGCAAAGGTCGTGCTTTTTACAGTGAAGCCAGCTGTGGCTAATCTGTTCACTTCAAAGAGGAGCCATGGACTCTTCCAGAGAAGCAACATGAAGGTTCAGACGTGTGGATGACACCAGACGTCAGCTCTGAGCTTCACTGAACCAACACACACCGACCACGGGCCTCATGAGCAAACATCTGCATGGACTTCCTACTGAAACATCTTGCATGCATAGATTAAAAACAGCATGCACACAAAAATACAGACATGTCAACTGTGGCTGTTCCTGAATGCAAACACTTTTCCTTTGTACATTCTGGCCAACGTGGAGTGGAGTGCACACGAGAGCCGCCCTCATTTCAATAAACAAATAGATGCAAACATCTTTGTAGCATGAGTCGAGCTCCTGCACGATCACAGCGAGCCTCCACCACAGGGAACAGGTCGCTGCGACACCAGGTCGAGTCGCAAAACCTCTGTGTCCCTCAGACTTCTGCCCAGAGGTCAGAGGTCAGAGCAGCACACAGACATGGTCCGGCGTGGAAACAAACAACAGACCATAAATAATGTCATAAAAGAATTACGGTCAATGAAGAGGAGTGAACACAGAGATGTTTATATACGTATATATATATATATTCATTCATTCAACCTTTATTTAAACAGATAAATCACATGGAGCCTCCAAGATTCATCTACACGTGAGACCTGTTTGGACAAAACCAGCTGTTAACTGGACACGTGTACATACACACGGTATTTATCTTTATATATTGTTTTTAACATTTAGGAACTTTTGTGGGAAATATTTTTATCTTTTCATCTGTTGCTGCTGTTACACTTGAATTTCCCATCTGTGGGACAATAAAGGCTGTTTCTATTCTGTTTCTATTCTGTTTCTATTCTGTTTCTATTCTGTTTCTATTCTGTTTCTATGGTTGATACTCAGCACATTTTTACATCCATCCATCATCCATCATCCATCCATCCATCCATTCATTCATCCATCCATCATCCATCCATTCATCCATCCATCCATTCATCCATCCATCCATCATCCATCCATCCATCCATCCATTCATTCATCCATCATCCATCCATCCATCCATTCATCTATCCATCCATCCATTCATTCATTCATCCATCCATCCATCATCCATCCATCCATCGTTCATCCATCCATCCATCATCATGATCATCAGCTTTCCATCCATCCATCATCCATCCATCCATCCATCCATCCATCCATCCATCCATCCATCCAT
>NC_056507.1:1575319-1588624 GCF_014905685.2 Nematolebias whitei
CATCCATCCATCCATCCATCCATCCATCCATCCATCCATCCATCCATCCATCCATCCATCCATCCATCATCCATCCATCCATCCATCCATCCATCCATCCATCCATCCATCCATCCATTGATTTTGTTCTGCTTATTTGAGGTCAAGTCTCAAAGTCAGTCCAAAAAGGAAATCAATGTAAGCTAACCCAACACTGAGCCATATAGTTTGAGACTTTCCCCAAAAGGTACTTCTCTTTACATCCATGTGCCCATTGCACATTTATCTGTGGGTGCAGTAGAATATTTTCATGCTAAACGACTAAATGAACTGGACCTGCACCTCGCTTGAGAACGCAGGGAATGCCTTGAACACACAAAAGTAAACAGCTGAAACAATAGCCAGGAGATCATGAGGAAGATTAGACTTTTACTTCCACTCTCCTGGCTTCCTCTGGAAAGGGTGGGGCAGTGGAAGTAGGAAAAACACATCCATCCAACACACCAACAATAAGTGTGAGGTGTGGATTACACACTGCTGTATTCAGACATTCTTGTGCATGTTTGGGATGCACTGACTGGAACAAAGACACATTGTGCAGCAGTTCTGCATGCCGACCCGTTCAGCTGCACAGATTGTTCACACAGCATGGCCTTGGTGACTGTAGGAAGAGGTGCAAGCAGCGATTCCTTCCACGGCTCCATGGTGCTACCCTTTGTGAGTAAACACAATTTATTGCTGGCGGAGGGGCCCGCTGTATTCTTCAGATGTCACACAGAGAAATACTGGGTCCAGATACAAGAGGGATGGCACGGACCTGGCTATAGAGGTATAAACAGTTCCACACACATGAGGTCACATCGTGGGGAAAACCGACAGGAAAACACCAAAGTCTCGTTTCTTTATTAAAATAAAGCTGTTGCACCTCCTGTCAAGGTTACGAACAAATTAATGTCTTTTGTTCCAACGAAACAATTAAAATATCAATAAAGTCATTAAAGAGAGCAAGTTTATAGGGAGTGAGCCTGAAACAAGCATTACATCGATGTCCTTTGTCACCGACAGATTTCAGTGGTGAAGGTTTGTAGTTTTTGAGACGAGTGTTTTTGTTGAACAGTGAACGTAAGTAAACCTAAATGTTTTTGGTACAAGACGTTCCAGTGGGGAGGAGTTACACTGCGGATAGGAACCGAGGTAGATGGGCTTTGTGTTTCTTGTCTGAGGCGACACAGAGTGATGGACCCAGATGAGTGGAGGGAGACGTTTTATCCACCGGCAGGTGCAGTGGAGGAGCCAGGGGGTGGCAAATGGTGGCCTTGACCACCATAGATGAATCTTTGGCCAGCAGGAGACAGAAGACTCTTTCACAAAACACTTCCATGAAATGGCTTCAAAGACCAGCGGCCTCTGACCATTCATAAACCAAAGATGGAGCTGACCACATCTTACACGTAGTTTTGAAAAATGAGCATTGCAGAGCTACAAGAGGTGTGAAACAGAACTCAGCTGGGTTGACATGAAGCGCTACACATTAAATGTGTGACCAACGTCTCCTTTTCAAAACATGACTAACTCGATTCTGTGATTCTGTTTGTGGTTAACCAAGTTTTAAAACTGAGCACAAAGTTTATGTGTCTTTGATCTTCCCTGAGTTTTGTGGTTACATTTCAGAACCTAGTGCTCACACAGAACGTAATCATCTAGTCGTCACATTTTGGAGCTGCAGAGCCGGCTTACTTTTTCACACGTCAACCGTTTTGGCTCTGTTACTACCTTGTTTCATGGCACAAAGGCACATCAGGGGTGGGTTAGGTTCGACCCCGGTGCCTCGGCCCATTCAGAAACCACTTTAAGGTGGCCAGAAGGTGTCAGATGTGTCTCGTTAGAAATGTGTGAGTGCAGCTAGAAGAAAGACGTTTAGAAGAAGTGGGAGGGAGCACAGAGGAGAATGAGACGAGGCAGCCCTGAGCTGCCACAGCAACGTGCACATTGTGTTTGTGCTGCTGTGAGGGTAACACTCACACATAACCCACTCCAGGCATACATGTGTGACTTTCACACTTCAGTGCCTTTACCTGACTCCAGCCATGAAGGGAGAGTCCCACTTTGACATGAACTAGTGTGCAGCGTTATGGAAAGTGTGTCGGCTGGCTCAATACATGCCTGCTTCGGTGACGCCAGGGGGTTGGAGGCGGCATCAGAACACGGTTTGTCACAAGGACTGGTTGGGAAACTCGTGACCCAGTCTGTGAAGAAGTCTGGACTGAAGGTCAGCGTGTCGAGCCATCAGTCAAGTTAGAAGTGAGATCTTGTTTAAAACCCACAGCTTAGAGTATTTAGAGTCACTACTGAGACTTGTCTGTCATTAAACTAGATGTTGGTTAGTAGTTTCAAAATGTCGGTTTGACCCTGGAAGCTGGGGACACTACGCAACTCACAGAGGTTTTACATAGTTTGAAAGAACTTCTCCCCAACAGACTGGTTTCATCAGATTTTTGTACGGTGACTGGGGGGTCACATGAGGTAAGACCTACACCTAATGACAAGTTGTTTGACAAACCAACTCACACATGCAGTTTTTGCATCAACTAGCCCCAACACAGCCGACTGTCCCGTACTAGTGCAGACCCTGCCAGAGCATGGTGCAGGGTGTCCCCAGCTCCAAGGGGACAAAGTGTCGCGTCCCACGTCCTGAAGCGAAGAAGCAGGTTTGGAACGACGTGTCTGTCTTGTGAGCCGGATAACCTGAAAAATAAATGAAGCACCAACTTCCATACATCTGGGTGTAAGAAAGGGCACCATCAAAAACCTGGTTGTCTTGTTAAAATTCAAGGTGGCCATCACGTGTGTACTCATCTGTAAACTGACGAGCCTCATCATTTGAGGAAACTATGATTTTTAACTAGATTTTTACAAATGATTGGGGTGGCCCAAATTTAATCAGTGGAGCCAGGGCCACCATTAGTCACCCCCCGACTCCTCCATTGCACCTGGTGGAGGATTGAAATGTCTCCCTCCATTCTCCAGGACCCATTAAAGACAAAACCATCCCTCTGTTCTTCTCCACAGTAACTCCTGCCACTTGAATATCTCAAACCAAAAACATTTAGGTTTACTTCTTCCTCTGTTCAATTCCAGTCCAGAAAAACACTCACTTTGAAAACTACAAACACTCACAAATCCCTCGGGGGGGGGGGGGGGGGGGAAACACTGGTACTGCTGGTTAAAGTTGGAACGTGTTAAATTTGCTCATCTTGTTTACTGATGTCAGCTGATCACCGACACCTCGTCCTCTCAGTTACACATCATCACGTCACGATTAGTTCATTGTCACATCACATGTGGTACATGAGGTGGAACAAAATTATGTACACAAGGTCCCAGTTACGCCCAAAATATCAAAAATAAATCCCACAGTTAAAAACTGTACTTCAGTACCGAGCTGGGTTTTATTCAGTTGTTCAGTGAAAAAAACACATTAGTCATAATACCCTGATTCAACTATTTTTATTTTATTATTTTATTTTTAGGTATTTTTATTGTTTTATTTTTATTTATCTATTTATTTATAAAATTAATTAATATATTTTTATTTATTTATTTATTTGTTTGTGTGTTTGTTTGTATCTGTCCAGAGGACCTGATTTAACTTTGTTAGACACCAGTCCCCAGACTTGACCAACGTGGGACTGAGTCAGTTGATCAGGTCTCTCCTGTAAACGAGTCCTCGAGGCTCAGTGGGATTTATCTGTAGAAATAAAGGTTGAATGGATGAATGAATGAACGAACGAACGAACGAACGAACGAACGAACGAACGAACGAACGAACGAACGAACGAACGAACGAATGAATGAATTAATTGATGAATAAATGAATGAATGAATGAATGAATGAGTACTCCGCTCGGTCAAAAACTTGCAAAACAAAAATTGAAGCTAAAGATTTTCCTTTAAATATTTACCAGTAAGTTTAGATAAATATCAACTGATATCACATATATTGCAAACCAAGCATCTTGAATATCAATCAGGGATTTAATAAAAGTGGTTTACACAAAATCAAAACCATTCATGAACTATTTCCCCGTCTCTCTGCTGCTCTGTTCTGAAGTGAAAACTTAAAATTATTGTCAACAAATATCAAAGTTCGTGCTCAGTAATCAGGTAGAAAAATGCAACAAGGTAAAGTCCGGTCCTCTGGACGGTTTCCAGGTCGATGGGGGAGAGGGTGGACTCCAGAAACCGTCTTGGCTCCATCAAACTGGTTGAGCCACTGTGTCAGTGCGCTATTTATAAGACTGAGTTTGTTGTGGCTCCTCAGACTGATCAAGTGTTTTGGATGAAACACAAAATGTTTCAATAAAAAGAAACCGTCTCGAGGACCTGACTTAACTTTGTTGGGTGTTGTCAGCAAAGTACTCCTGTAGCCTTGAGGAAGTTATGCAGCTGAAAAAAGAGACAAGCTCAGGTTTGCCCGTGAAGCACTGATGTGTTCTGACAGTTACCTCGTTTAGAAAGAAACAGGCCGTGTGCCAGGAGAGAGCTTTGATACGTCCTTAACTCTTCCCAGAAACACAAGAGTTCCCAAAGACATCAGAAAGATTAAAACTCACTGTTTGTCTCTGAGATTTGGACTTAGATCACACACAGTGTCAATACAACTTGAACAAAGGTCACTGACCAACAACAAGTAAACTATTGACAAGTGCACAAAAAAAAGATTATTTTATTGTGGAAAAGTACCCAAGGAATGATGGAGATAAACACCAGCTCAATGCAACTCTGAATTAAAGGCAACTGAGACAAATCAACGGATGGAAGGATGAATTTGGATAACTTTAGATTTAACTGAATACTGCTACATATTACATCACAAAAATGTTCAACATAAACTTAAAGAACACAGAAATATACCTGATCCATCCTGAATGCATCTTAAAAGTGTTCACTTTGATCAATAACGCTGTGGGACAAGATGGCATCAATCAACCACACCTGCGACCCGTTCCCCTGATGAACACCAGGAGTACACAGAGCTGCAGAAGAGCTCTACTCCCCTCTAATCACCTTCCAACCACATGCCTGCCACATCTGTGACTCTTCCTTCACCTTCTCCCCTGCTCTGGAACCCCTTCAGATCCTCTTCCTTGCTTCATCCATGACACCAACTGTAAGGAGAGAAATTACATCAACTGAGCTCCACCAACCTCACATCTCTCCTTGCTCCGCCGGGTTCCAGAGTCTCCCAGTACATTGTGATATTAAACACTGTAAAATAAAGCACTGTTGACTTTTCTACGTTTGGAGTCTGTTTAGCTTCTGTTAATTCTCTCTGGGTTCCTTGCGTTCATTACAAATGCACTGGGATGAGAATCAGAACCTCAAAATCTGAGGTTCATAGAGGTCTGCAACCCACGGCTCATCGAGGCATGAGAAAAGTTTTTCTGAAAGTTGGGTTGCCAATTCAAAGTTCAAGATGGCTGCCACCATGTATTTATATATGTAGACATTGTGAGCTTCATCCATCCATCCATCATCTTCTGCTAATTCCAAAGTCAGGTCTCAGGGGCAGCAGCTTGAGCAGGGAGGTCCAGACATCTTTTTCCACAGCCACCTCTTCCAGCTCTTCTGGGGGGACCCCAAGGCGTTCTCAGGCCAATCGAGTAACATAGTCTCTCCAGCATGTCCTGGGTCTTCCCCGGGGTCTCCTTCCAGTCGGACATGCCTGAAGCATCTCCCTATGGAGGCACCCAGGAACCATCCTTACCAAATGCCTGAACCATCTCAACTGGCTCCTCTCAATGTGGAGGAGCAGTGGTTTTCAACCTCCTGTATCTACGATCTCATTCTTTCAGTCACTACCAAGAGTTCATGAGTCATGACCAAAGGTGAGAGTAGGAACGTAGACTGACCAGTAAACAGAGAGTTGTGTCTTACAGCTCAGCTCCATCACCACAAAGGACCGGTACAGAGTCCGCAATACTGCAAACACTGCACCAATCCATTTGTCAATCTCACGCTCCATTCTTCTCTCACTCATGAAAAAAACCCAAAGATACTTGAACTCCTCCACTTGAGGCAGAACCTCACCCTCAAACCGAAGGGAACAATCCACCCTTTTCTGACTGAAGACCATGGCCTCAGATTTGGAGGTGCTGGTTTTCATCCCAGCTGCTTCACACTCGGCTGTGAACCGCTCCAGTGAGAACTGAAGATCACGGCACAACGACCACATCATTTGCAAAGAGCAGAGTTGGATCCTAAGGTCACCGAACCGGACTACCTCTGCCCCCTGGCTGCACCAAGAAATTCTGTCCATGAAAGTTATGAACAGAATTGGTGACAGCAGGCAGCTCTGGTGGAGTCCAACTCCCACACTGAAGGGGTCTGACTTACTACCGTCAATGTGAACCAAACTCTCTCACCACTTGTACAGGGACCGAACAGCCCGTAACAACGGATCTCCAATCCCATACTCACAGAGCACCCCCCACAGTGTACCCTGAGGAACACGGTCGAAAGCCTTCTCCAAGTCCACAAACACATGTAGACTGGATGGGCAAACTCCCATGACCCCTCGTGGACCGTAGTGAGGGTAAAGAGCTGGTCCAGTGTTCCACGGCCAGGAAGAAACCCGCATCATTCCTCCTGGATCTGAGGTTAGATCAACGATTGGACCCGGTTCTCCAGTACCCCTGAATAGACCTTACAGGGAGGCCAAGGAGAGTGATACCCCTGTAATTGGAACACACCGTCCGGTCCACCTTTTTGTAGAGGGGAACCACCACCCCAGTCTGCCAATCCAGTGGCACTGCCCCTGATATCCATGCGACGTTGCAAAAGGCGTGTCAACCAAGACAGCCCCACAACATCCAGAGCCTTAAGGAAATCAGGGTGAATCTCATCCACCCCCGGAGCCCTGCCGCCTCTGAGCTTTCTAACTACCTCAGCTACAGTTATGGATGGACCAACCCTGAAGTCTCCCAACCCTGATTCCTCCATGGAAGACATGCTGGTGGGATTGAGAAGGTCAGAGAAGTATTTCTTCCACCTCCAGATGACATCACTGGTTGAGGTCAGCAGCAGCCCATCTTCACTGAACACAGTGTTAGTAAACGGACATCACTTTTCTTATCAAGATACTCAAAGTGCTTTTCACTACAATCCAAACCCTCACTAGGTGTTTGGGTCTACCGGGTCTGTCCGGCATCTTCCCCACCATCTGCTCCAACTCACTACCAGCTCAGCTCCTCTCTTAGGAGAACTTGAACTCGTAGGCCTTCTCTGAAGGTACTGAAGGCCCTGAGGGTTTCCCACTGATTGCTTGATGCTTTATTTTTTTAAACTGGGAATCTGTAAAAAGCCCCACTCTTTTACATTATTTTACTTTTCATTATTGTATTTTGTAATAATAAATGCACGTCTATGTTAGAGACATGGAACTGGTGAGGTGTATAAAGTTTAAGACATGGGTAACTAGCCCAGAAGTAAAAAAAATAAATAAAAAATAAATCAACCGTCATTTAACAAAGTACAAATCTGAAAATATTAACTATGCCACAACAAAGAAATAAAGTAAACAGGATTGTTAAATAAAAAAATGAAAGTAAACCTCAAATTGGACAAACCCACATTCCCCCTGTCCTTCCCACTCTTTGAGAGTAAATAATAAAAGAAACGAGCCTAAATCCTCACGGGGACTGGACTGAGAATCAGAACAGAACCAGCATTCAAAGTGACCAAACAAGGCAAGCCCACATTCCTGCCTCGGACATCTCCGTGCTCTACCAGAGCCCGGTGCTTCCAAAACACTGGGAGGACGTCTTATCACGCTGCAGGGACGGACATGTTTGCTTATATGAGCTGTATGCAGGGAGTGTGAGGAGCGTGATGGAGGTGGAAGGAGGAGGGCGTGCACGTCAAAGGTTAACTGGATTAATGAGGGTGGACAGAAGAAGAGAAAACAAATAGATAGGAATGTGAGAATGGAATAAGATGTTTCCTCAGCTCGACCCGCTCGCTTCCTGCGAGTGGAAAACAAGCCGAGGGTGTAGCTGAGAAAATAGATTTTCATAGTTATCTCAGTTCAGTAATCAATAATATCTGATTAATGTCTTTGTTTTAAAAATCACATTTATTCAGCAGTTTTTCCTCTAAAAATGTTCATCCAGGTTAAAATTCCGGGAAGTTTCAATATTTCTGTAGCATTAGTTTAGTTTAAATCATGTGTCCAGCTCATCAAGGCCCACGAGCCAAATCTGGCCCTTGTTAGCATCTTATCTGGTCCCCCACGTTGATATTTTAAGTCTAAAATATTTTAAGTCTAAAATATTCAAGTCTAAAATATTTTAAGTCTAAAATATTCAAGTCTAAAATATTTTAAGCGCCTCTCAGTTTGCTTAAAACAACGGAGTATACTTCCTTCAGAGTAGACTTCTCCTGAGATCCAACAAAGTCAAGTCAGGTCCTCTGGACGGTTTCTTTTGTTGAAACGGTTCAACCAACAGAAACCGTCCAGAGCCGTGGTTCTGGTCCTCGAGGATCACTACCCTGTATGTTGCTCCAACACACCTGATTCAGTGACTGAATTACTTCATCAAGTTCTGTAGAAGTCTGTTCATCACCGTTCATCACAAGCAGGGAAACAACTACAACCTTTAGGATGGTGTTCCTCAGGGACCCCGGTTGGGAACCACTGGTCCAGAGGACCTGACAAGTTTGTTGGATTTTTCTACCTGGATTATTGAGCATGAATCAGGAGACGTCTCATGACAGTTGACTGACCAGAACACATCTGGATTTCTCAGTAGTCTTTGATTTTGACGTGGACAAAACCTCAGTTGAGGCCAAGAAACTCCAATGAATGAACCTTCAGCCAGGAGAACATCAAACTGACTTGGAACAACTGGTTCATTTTTGTATCGGACTTCAACATCCCTGCTTTAAAATGGACACCGTGATAATTTTACAGCTCAGCAGTTTATTTCCTGATAGTTCACAGAAAAATTTAACTTCAACTCCCAGCAGCCTCACACGTGGTCGTAGATCTCTGCTGCATCTGAGTGCTGTGTGGGTGTGTGTGGGTGTGGGTGTGTGGGTGTGTGTGGGTGTGTGTGGGTGTGTGTGTGTGTGTGTGTGTGTGTGTGTGTGTGTGTGTGTGTGTGTGTGTGTGTGTGTGTGTGTGTGTGTGTGTGTGTGTGTGTGTGTGTGTGTGGGGGTGTGTGTAGGATTATTTTCCACTGTGCTGTTCAGCTCTGCCTGGCACTGCAATAGAATCCCCTCATTAAAAGCAGATGATGAATCCAACGCACAAAAACATTTATGTGTGTGTGGTGGGGGTGGGGGTGGGGGTGTGAGTACTGAAGGCATCTGGTACATGTACATCCACCTACTGCATGTTTGCTAAAAAACCCAAACCAAAACGCTCGGACTCCGTGCACGCTGAGGAACAACCACCGTCACTCTTCAGAGTGAACGGTGGAAACAGGAAACTACTTTTGTGCTTCGGTTCTTTTTCAGCTGTTTTAACTTTGTGTTGCTTTTTGTTTTCAGTACGGCTCTATCGGCTGTATATCTATATACATATCTATATCTATATACATATATACATATATCTATATACATATATACATATCTATATACATATCTATATCTATATACATATATACATATATCTATCTATATCTATATACATATATACATATATCTATCTATATCTATATACATATATACATATATCTATCTATATCTATATACATATATACATATATCTATCTATATCTATATACATATACACGTGAAGGAGTGACGTGTTCTAGAAGAAGCTTTGTCGTCACATCCTGCTCTTATCTGAATCTACATGAACAGTTCCTTGTTGGTGTTGACATAAAACCAAACCCTTTTATCATCACGTGTGTGGTTCCAGGGTTGGGGGAGTTATGCAACGTGCACTATTAACAGTTGTTCAACGCGCACTTTCTAATTCAGAGGGAATAACTTGTCATTACAAACTGTAACAGAGTGCAGCTCCGATGAGCTGCCTGCAGTTTTTTCACAGTTTCCAGTCCAGAGACGAGGAACAGTGATGGTAACAATGGGAGGAAATGGAAACTTGTAATGGGAACTTTGTCTGAAGCCCAAATAAAAACAGTTCAGGCTTATTCTTAAAAACAGCTTACTTGAGTGTTGCTCTATTCACATTCCTTTCTTGTTACAGTCACACAGTTATGGAGAATTTCACACAAATTTTAATATAGTTTTAAATGTGAATACATGAGATTCTTGTGTAATATGTAATAAAAGTATTCAACCCCTCTGATATTCTTTAATAAACCCAAAAGTAATGTGGGCACATTTACTCCATAACGGCACCACCAGACACAAAGTCATTACTCTGCAGAACAACTGTTGCACATCTAATCAAAACTTAATAATAACAAATTCAGTTATATTATAACTGTTGTGCAGAGTTACAGTGGGACAGCACAGCAGTGTAACAAGGTTGTTACTAAATATATTTTGCTAACAGACATTGTTCACGAGAGAAGGAAACATTTCAAACAACGTCGTGAGGGATCACCTAACAATCCGGTCACGTGTTGGTGTTGCGTCATTGTTGTGTTGCATCATCGATGACGACACAACGTTTTAGCTCAATGTCTCTTAAACTGTCTGAGTTACTTGGGTTTACCAAGGCGGCCATCTTGTTGGAGTCCTGTTTTTCTCTGTTGTCCTGAAGTCACAAGATGGCCCCAACTAGCTGTGACCCATCGTCTTCATGAGATGACATAAAAGGCAGCAGACGACTTCTCCTCGCCGCTGGAGCGTTACGTGCCTAATGCTAGTCGTGCTTCTAGCCACTTTGTGTTCTCCTGAAGTAAGAAAGACTTACCTGTGTTCTCTTGCTATTTCAGCATCATCTCTTGTGACTCACCTGTCCCTGGACTCCTCTGAGAAACCCCTGAAGTTCCTTGTGATCTCCACATGTTCCTCGCCTTCCAACCACGCGCCCACCAGGAAACTCCTACTCGCTCCTGACGTCTCCTTATCTGCGCTGGAAACCTTGGAACTGGGTCTTCTCTTCGACGAGCCGCCTTCCACCTGTAAGAACAAAGACAATGAATATTCATCACTCCCAGAAGAACTCCTGCCTGAACCTTCTCCCCATGGTTCCAGACACGCCTGTGCACAATTATTCACTGTAAATAAATTCATTGCTTTTCTGCGCAGTCTGTTCATTTCAGTCCTTATCTCTGGCTGTTCCATGAAATGCTGCCCATCTTGAATCAGGGTGACTCGAGGAACTAGTCAGTTTCTGATGTTCGCCTAAAGATAACTTCCTCAACGAGTCTCGACCCTTTAGAAGACCCGTAATGAGAAAAGCAGTGGAGGCCAAGTGCTCCAGTGCTTTTCTAATGGCAGGTCCCAACAAATAAAATGTGAAAACGAATAAAATCATCCACCAGACTGCTGTAAAAAGCCTTGGAGAGCGCATGTACATGCACACGCACAGGTACAAACAGCCTTATCAGCTTGTTGAACTGAAACAACAGCTGCAACCCAGAACCATTAAGTGTTGACTTATGGTGAAAGGCAAACAGCAACCAGGAGACTCAGAGTCAACACGAAGCAGGCCTGAGTCAACGAAACACCCGCGGAGTAGAAGCTGGGATCCGTCTGCTGTCAGGAGCAAATCAACTGGTTTCCACATTCCATAAAGACACCAAGGGCTTTTACAACGGAGGAGGTGGTTTGGGATGGAGCTTCTTTTGAATGCAACAGTGGCAGAAAATGTTGTTGTTCTTTATGTTGGCTGAAACAACGCACACAAAGGTTTGGCTGTCGTTGAGCAACTGACACCTGCGACCAAGAACACAGCAACTGGGTTGTAGGTTAGAATGTACGTGGGTCTGTGACAGGAGCGTTTTCAGAAAGTTGTGTTCAGGCTGTCCACATGAGAACACACTGGTGGAGTTGAAGGATTTTCTCCTTCTGGAACCTGATTTTAAAAACGAGTTGTGTTGTCCCAAAGCTCCATGTGTGTGGACGAGGCCTGGGACTCGTCAGTGAAAGAACATACGATCTGGGTCTGCAAAAAATCTCACAAACATATTATTGCCATTGAAATATTTACCATGACCACGATGTAATGTCTGTTTCAAAGTATCCCAGTGTATCTGGGTTGGTTCATCAGCCTTGAGTAAAAAGACAAAGTTCCAACAAAGTTGAGTCAGGTCCTCCGGACGGTTTCTTTCTGTAGAAACATTTTGCCTTTCATCCATTTTCTTTTCAGAGTAGTGGGGAGCTGGTGTCTCTCTACAGCAGCCGCTGTGCGAGAGGCGGGGCAGGGGACACCCTGGACCGGTCTCAGGTCCAACACAGAGACAGAGAGACATAGAAGACAAACAAGCAGGGAACATGAAGAGATACCAATGACCCTAAGGATGCATGATTCTTTGTTCTGTGGGAGGAAACTGGTGCATCCAGAGAAACCACAAGTGCATTGGATGAACATGCAAACTTCACCCAGAAAGGCCTGGAGGAGAACTTGTGGACTTCTCTTTGTCATCTTCTGATTAAACAAAGAAAACAGCAGAGCTTGCAACACACTTGGACTTATGGACATGGGTCAACATGTGGTGCAAACTACTAAACTACCGTAGTAACAGGGTTTGTGCATGTGAGAATATTGATGCATCTGTTCACACCCAGTTCATAAAAGGAACCTTCCTCATGCATCCAAGTAGCTGCACAAAAAAGTAGGTATGTCACTTATTTTTCAAGTGATCATGCACACAGCATGGACAGATGGACAGATGGACAGATGGAGGACACTTCCAGTTCCCCCATTCGCTCCACGACAAGAGACCAACCCAAGTTACAATGTGCTGCATTTTATCTTCACATCACCAACCGCTTCACATTTAACTTGTTGGGCGGCACGGTGGCTCAGTTGGAAGAGCTGCTGCCTCTCAGCGAGAAGGTGGCTGGTTCAAATCCTGGTCCGGGTTCTTTCTGGGTGGAGTTTGCATGTTCTCTCCGTGTTGCGTGGGTTTCCTCCCACAGACGAAAAACATGCATGTTAGACTGACTGGTAACTCTAAAGTGTCCCGAGGTGAGAGAGAGAGAATGGTTGTTTGTCTCTATATGTGTCCCTGTGATGGACTGTAGACATGTCCAGGTGTCCCTGTGATGGACTGTAGACATGTCCAGGTATCCCTGTGATGGACTGGAGACCTGTCCAGGTGTCCCTGTGATGGACTGAGACCTGTCCAGGTGTCCCTGTGATGGACTGGAGACCTGTCCAGGTGTCCCTGTGATGGACTG
>NC_056507.1:1588634-1592801 GCF_014905685.2 Nematolebias whitei
CCCTGTGATGGACTGGAGACCTGTCCAGGTGTCCCTGTGATGGACTGAGACATGTCCAGGTGTCCCTGTAATGGACTGAGACCTGTCCAGGTGTCCCTGTGATGGACTGAGACCTGTCCTGGTGTCCCTGTGATGGACTGAGACCTGTCCAGGTGTCCCTGTGATGGACTGAACAGTTCTTCCTTCACTGAAGGGATCCTGAGCGCCGGCGGTCCGACCCGGACCACTCACAGCATCAAGCTGCTGAACAAACAGCAGCTTCTTGGCGTCAGTGGGGAGTTGAGTTCCAGGCGTTACATGTTCGCCCTCTGTTCATGGTGGCGGGTGATACAAGGGGGAAGTGGTTGAAGGTTGAAAGCTGTGGGTCGGTGCAGGAGGATAAATGAGGAGGAATGTGATCACAGCTAAAATATAAACCGTTAAAAAATAAATTAACTGTTTTCACTGTCAAGCTTTTATTTTTTTACTAAAGTATTTGATCCAGCGCCTTATCTTTTATTTTTAGACCAAACACTCCCAGAAATGAGTTTTTCTACAGACTGGAGTTTTAAAAACTGCTGACTCTGCTGGAGTTGTTGTCAAACTGGACTTTCTGTAAATGGTTTGAACTGGGATGTGATTTGATGAGAACTTGGTTCTGTGCCCTCAGAGGAGTTCTGTTGTGAAGCAGAACTTTTTAAATGAAATGAAAGAGTGACTCCTGCTGGACAAGAACAAAGAAACTATCTTTATTTTGTCGTTTCCAGCTGTTTTAACCTCTGTTCTCCAGAAAAGTTTCTCTTTAAATCTCCACAACATTTAGGTTTTCTCACTCGTTTTGATAAATCAGATGAGTTATTATTAATAAACGAGGATTCTCTCAGTTCAGCTTGAAAGAAGTTTCCATGAAGAATGTGTGAAAATTATCTGACGGGGCTTTGATACTTTAATTAAAAAAATAAAAATCTTATCCTTTGAATGTCAGTAAAAACAGTTCTTGTCCATCACGGCTCTGAAAAAGTTCTACTTTAGTTCTGACAAGCGTCTGAGGGATTTGAATGCTTGTAGTTTTGGAGATTTCTGGACTGACACAGGGAATGAAGGAAACCTAAATGTTTTTGATGGAAGATGTTCAAGTATCTCTGGGTTTTGTTCATGAGTGAGGGAAGAATGGAGCGTGACACTGACAGACGGATTGGTGCAGCGTCTGCAGTATTGTGGACTCTGTACCGGTCCGTTGTGGTGAAGGAGCTGAGCTGTAAGACAAATCTCTGTTTACTGGTCAGTCTACGTTCCTCCCCTCACCTCTGGTCATGAACTCTGGTAGAGACTGAAAGAATGAGATCGTGGATCCAGGAGGTTGAAATGAGTTTCCTCTGCAGAGCTGGACTCTCCCTTAGAGACAGGGGGAGAAGTTCAGCTATCAGAAGAGACTCAGAGGAGAACCACTGCTCCTCCACATCCAGAGGAGCCAGTTGAGGTGGTTCATCTGGTGAGGATGCTTCCTGGGTGCCTCGGTGTTTCAGGCATGTCTGACTGGAAGGAGACTCTGGGGAAGACCCAGGACAGGTTAGAAAGACTGCACCTCTTGGTTGGTCTGGGAACACCTTGGAGTCCTCCCAGAAGAGCTGGACGAGGCTGTGGAGAGAGATGTCTGGACCTCCCTGCTCAAGATGCTGCCCCCGAGACCTGAGTCCAGAACCAGAGGAAGATGGATGGATGGATGGAAGGATGGATGGATGGATGGACGGACGGATGAACGGATGGACTTTGACCTCTTTGTGGGATATTAAACACGTCAATAGAAATATTGGTAACACTTTACCTTACTTTGAGCATGCATCAGGATACTTTACAATCAGGTACACAAAATTTGCTCAACTACTAGGGAACGCCTCAGGAACAAATCAGGAGCTAATGGGTAGTTAACCAGTGCTTACTGGGGAACACACAGCCATGCCTTGTTAGAGCACTACTGGTCTGTAACCACAGAAACACAGGAGAAAGTTTCCATGTTGGTTCTGAATAAACCCTGCACCAGTGAGCTCACAGCTCGTAAATGTCAAAAACCTGTTTCCTATTTTATTGGATTTTCTCGTTTGTAAATCTACTGGTTAACTACCCATTAGTGCCTCTTTATTTACTAACTAACCAGTAGTCCCCTAATAAGGCTGGGCTGTGTGTTCCCCAGTAAGTACTGGTTAACTACCCATTAGTTCCTGAAGCGTTCCCTAGTAGTTAAATTTTATGTACCTTATTGTAAAGTGTTACTGAAATATCAAAGTAAATATGTAGTTTTTAGTATTTTACCTTCTTTGATACGGCATCTTGATTTGACTGTTTATAACTTGATTTCAACTGATTTTTGTTGAATTATCGTCTGTACTGTTTAAATCATGTCTCTCTTGAAAAGACTCGGTGAGAAGATCCTGCAGGAATCAGGCGTGAAGCTGCAGGAGAAACGTGCAGAAGTTTTAGACGCTCCCTCAGATCGAGTCTCTTCATGCGAGTCACGGACAGGTTTAGATTCTGCACCGTCCGCTCTGTAAAAACATTTTCTCTTGGTTTCTTGTGATTTTCCTGTAAAAGCACCGCAGGCCTCGCTCAGCGGCGGTGCATGTCGTGCCCGTGTTCTGGCAGGGGGACAGGGACGTGCTGCAGCTGGTTCTGCTCACAGATCATTACTTTGATGCAAATTGTGGGTGAAATGAGTCGTCACATTAAAACGCAGCGAGGATAAAACTGTCCTGCAACTTTCAGCAGACCTGCCGACGGCTCAGGGTCCACTCTATAAAGTATCTCTCCCTCCAAGTATTTTATTTTGTTGTCCAACAGCCAGAAAGTTAAAGCTCCGTTTACACGAGAACATCTGGAGAGCTTTGTATTTTTCAGTTTATTGGGACAAATAAACAAAAGAGCAGGTTTACATGGAAACACTAATTTATTTCAGGCAGGACTGCCAGAGAAGAAATGATGAACTACTGTACTGTCACTTCTAGATTACTGTATTTTGACCCAAGCTGTCCTCTGTGCTGGGTGAGGGTGTTGTCAGACGAAGTGCGTGTTGTGTTTGATGAACATGTGTACAGAAAAGGAAAAGCTTGTCTGGCAACCCTGAGGCTCAGCTCATCAAGTCTGCATTCAAAACTGGTGATTAAACTAAAGTTTCTTTGGACCTAGGATGTTGTTGGTTTGCTCCTACATGAAGAAAAGGTGTGAGACAAAAACACCGCTCTCCGTCATGCATCACGTCGGCAGGAGGCACCTCCACAACGCTTCGGTGACGGAGATGAGGGCTCGTGTGTCTGAACGGCCAGAACGAGGCTCAAACGCTCCGGTACGTCGTGTAAACGGCCTAAAGAACTCCAAATGAATAACGCCTTCTTCTTTCAGCTGCTCCTCCGTCAGGAGTAGCCAGAGAACCAACTCGTACAAAGACCTGGTGATTGATTTTACACCGGATGACCTTCCTGATGACGCCACAGACACCGAGCTACCACCGCCTCTGTGTGGAGCAGAGCTGCATCTAGGGCGCCCGGGGGAGCAGATGGTGGGGGTTAAAGGCCTTGCTCAAGGGCCCAGAGTCGGGCAAATGAGGGTGGAGGCAGGTGTGGGTGCTTCTCCTTTTCCACCCACATTCTGATGTCGGTCCAGGAAGTTGAACCGGTGACATTTCAGCCACAGGCCCACCCTCACTAACCTCTGCACCACCACTCGCATAATAAAGCCTACGCAGAAAAACACCCTGTAAATCATCCTAAAAAGTTAAAGGAGTAAAACGATGAAGTCCAAGGTTGGACGTTGGGGGCGGGGCCAATGGATCCTGAAGCCGGTCGAGCTGTTTCTTCACGTCTGCTGCGTCAGGTTCAAAGACAGGAAACACCCGCGTTCCTCTGAGCTGGTCCTCATTTAAGACAATGACCTCCTGAGAGATGACGCTTCCTTGAATTGTGCACACTTTCCACTCAGTAAATGACCCCCCCCCCCCCGGTGGCTGCCCTGCTACAAACAGTAAAGTCGGCCGTGTCCCTTCATCCACTGAGTCTGTTCAAAGCAACGACGTGGTTTATTGTCCAACTGTACGAGTGTCACAAAGATCATTTAAGTGATTAGACGGCTCAGCTACGGACAGATCATTACACAGAAGACACGGAGCTTCAGAAGACACGGAGCTTCAGAAGACACGGA
>NC_056507.1:1597811-1601525 GCF_014905685.2 Nematolebias whitei
GTCGGAGAAGTGGGCGTGGTCAAGACAGCTTGCAGGTAGCAAAAAGCAGAGGAGGCGGAGCTGAAACCATGACATGCTGCATCTTTTACAGCGTTTAGAAACATTGTTCAGAATATTGCACGAGTGTGGGAAGGGTTTAAAATACCTTTACACACACACACGTATATATATATATATATATACACATACTACTATTTCTACTTCTCAATTTTTCACTTATCGCGGGCGGGTCTTCCAGGTACGGATCCCCCGTGATAAACGAGGGACCGCTGCAGTTACGAAGTCAGAGTCAGAAGCTATAAATCCTTTTCTTTCTGAAAACATGATTTGAACCACAAACCTTTGCGCACGTTGTGTTTCCTAACAAGTTAATCCAACGACAATCCCACATACATCAACATCCCACAACAAAAGGCCCGAGCAAGTCAAGACCTTGCACAACTTGAGACCTTGATTTGTGACCTTGAAGCTACAGCGAGATGAAAAGATACGAGACTCTCCATCTAGTGACGTGTATCAAGTTCCATTAAATTATCCTGAGTGGATCAGAAGTCGGCAGCACAACTGGTAGAGCTGCTGCCTCTCAGCGAGCAGGTCCCTGGTTCAAATCCCGGTCCAGGGGCCTTTCTGGGTGGAGTTTGCATGTTCTCTCCGTGCATGCGTGGGTTTTCTCCAGGTACTCCGGTTTCCTCCCACAGTCCAAAAACATGCATGTTAGACTGATTGGTAACTCTAAATTGTCCCTAGGTGTGAGTGAGAGAGTGAATGTTTGTTTGTCTCGTTTGTCTCTATGTGTCCCTGTGATGGACAGGAGACCAGTCCAGGGTGTCCCCCGCCCCTCGCACAGTGATTGCTGGACATGGGCACCAGCGACCCCCGTGACCCAAAATGGAATAAGCGGGTAAAGATGATGGATGGATCAGAAGTTACTGGCCAGAAAAGCAAAGGCCTTGTTTTTCTTTGACCTTGATTTATGACCTTAATACTGGAACTTGGGTGATGAAAAGTGTCTGTGACACTCCGTCTGGTGAGGATGCTTACGAGTATGATGACGTTTTTTTTAAATATCCTGAACGGAACATAAACCATGGCCCCTGTCAGGATCTAACCCCTGTCAGGATCTAACCTCTGTCAGGATCTAACCCCTGTCAGGATCTAACCCCTGTCAGGATCTAACCTCTGTCAGGATCTAACCTCTGTCAGGATCTAACCTCTGTCAGGATCTAACCTCTGTCAGGATCTAACCCCTGTCAGGATCTAACCTCTGTCAGGATCTAACCCCTGTCAGGATCACTGTCCGCTGTTTAAAGCTTGAATAATACTTCATTACAAATTCAAAGCATATTATTGTTAGTGTCATCATTGTTGTTGTTGTTGTTGTTGTTGTTGTGCGCTGGTTGAAAGACTGATGAGTTATCATATAGTATCCGTTCGTACGTAACTTGCTCATCCCGGCCAGAACTTCTGATCCGCTCAAGAAAAATGAGTATTTGTATTTGACCACCAGACAGTGTGTTGTATAATCTGTTCATCACCCCAGCTCTAAGTTCAAGGTCATAAATCAAGGTCATTTTTAATCATTGTCTTTACTATTGCGGGTTAGATCCTGACAGGGGTTAGATCACCCACCAGATGAATTAATTTGCAGATTGATCTGTGGATTCTTTGAAGTTTAATAAAAGTTTTTGTTTGAATCCTCCAGAACATGAACGTGAGTCACAGCTGGACTTGTGGCTCCATCTAGTGTTTCACACCTGTGTTTGGTCATTTTCAGTCCGTGGCAACAACTCAATCAATTTAATCAAATATTGTATTTAGTCAGTTTGGATCAAAATATCTGTCAGTATAATATTTGTTGATGACAGGACAGCTGGGTCCAACATGTCCCTGTGGACAGAGTGTCCATCCTTTTGGTCAAATCCAGTTGATTCAGTTTTTATTGAGGTTAATGAAAATGCAAAAGCAATGATGGATTTTTATCAGTTGATTATTAGTTAATTATTTTATTACTGTGTCAGTTTCAAGTCATTGCAGTGATATTTGTGGGTTTTTATTTCTTAAACAAAACTCATTTGTTCATGTCTGAAAATCATTTGCTTTAATTTATTATTATTTAATTTATAAACTTATTAAATATTATTATTTATTTGGTTGAGTTTGTATTAGAAAGTCACTTTTAGTCATTTTGTTGTTTCAGTTGTTGTAAAAACGCGTTTTGACCACTGAATAAATTAGAAACATCTAAACTGAAACATCAGTTTGGACTTTTAACATTTAAATACTTAGATTTTTACTCAGGTTTTCTTTAGAAGTACAATATTTTTATAATACCAAGATTCCAACATGTTTATGGAGTGAAGTAAATTTAGTTCAATGTTTTGGACGAACGTGGAAGAAAAAGACTTTTCTTACAAAGTTCTTGTGTGGAAGTCCGGCGCTCATGGCTCCGGCAGCGGCAGCGGTACCCATGGCTCCACCAGCTGGCCCAGAGCTTGGTCCTGTCCCAGCAGCCGATGCTCCCCCTCCTGCTGGTCCAAATCCATTACCGACACCAACACCGGGCCCTGCAAGCCCCTGGCCAGAACCAGCTGCAGCCTGAACACCAGCTCCAGATGTTCTTGTCTGAGGTGGACCTCCAGCAGCTCCACCTTGCCTCTCTGCCATGTCCTCGGGCAGCAGGACGTCTCCCACCCCCAGCACCTCGTCCTTGTATTTACGAACGTACTGCTGCATCTGCTTGACCTCTGCCGGACTCAGCTCGTGGCACTTGGACGGGTCCTGGTCGTGCTCCGGCAGCTGACGAGCCATCTGCTGCCGGCGGTAAACGGCTCCCTCTGTGCCGGCGACGGGACGCTTTTCAGGCGGGAGCAGCTCGATGTAGCGCACGGCCTGATGGGAAACAACAATCCTGATATCATTTCAGTTGAAGCATGTGAAACAGGAGGACCAATCAGAAGAAAGTAAAGAAGGCCTGTTGGCCTCGTCCAGAAGAGACAACCCAAACATGTCTCCTTCAGACACACACCAGACCAAACGGAGAGAACAGCTCCACACAGAGCGTCTGCACATGAAACATTTAAAGAACATTAAAAATGCCTGTTGGTCAACAATAATACACAAGATGAAGAGTGTTTTAGACCCTGCTTTGATTAAAAGCTCAAATAGAAAAATGTTTTTTAAAAATCTTTGAAGTATCACCAGAGCTTTGACCTGAGATCATCTCCTGATGAACAACATCACCAGTAAGGTCCATGCTGCACCTGCTGACAAACTGTTGCACAGAAATACTGAAGTCTGCACCAGCAACCGAACAAGGGAAGACCTTGTGTTAGCTTTGACCTTGATGATGACTTTGGAGTTACTCTGTGGATGAGTTACTCTGTGGAAGAGTTACTCTGTGCAGGAGTTACTCTGTGGATGAGTTACTCTGTGGAGGACATACTCTGTGCAGGAGTTACTCTGTGCATGAGTTACTCTGTGCAGGAGTTACTCTGTGGATGAGTTACTCTGTGCAGGAGTTACTCTGTGCAGGAGTTACTCTGTGCATGAGTTACTCTGTGGATGAGTTACTCTGTGCAGGAGTTACTCTGTGGAGGAGTTACTCTGTGGAGGAGTTACTCTGTGCGGGAGTTACTCTGTGGAGGAGTTACTCTGTGGATGAGTTACACTGTGGAGGAGTTACTCTGTGCGGGAGTTACTCTGTGGAGGAGTTAC
>NC_056507.1:1601625-1612858 GCF_014905685.2 Nematolebias whitei
GAGTTACTCTGTGGAGGAGTTACTCTGTGCAGGAGTTACTCTGTGGATGAGTTACTCTGTGCAGGAGTTACTCTGTGCAGGAGTTACTCTGTGGATGAGTTACTCTGTGCAGGAGTTACTCTGTGCAGGAGTTACTCTGTGCAGGAGTTACTATGTGGAGGAGTTACTCTGTGGAGGAGTTACTCTGTGCATGAGTTACTCTGTGCAGGAGTTACTCTGTGGATGAGTTACACTGTGGAGGAGTTACTCTGTGGATGAGTTACACTGTGGAGGAGTTACTCTGTGGAGGAGTTACTCTGTGGAGGAGTTACTCTGTGGAGGAGTTACTCTGTGCAGGAGTTACTCTGTGGAGGAGTTACTCTGTGGAGGAGTTACTCTGTGCAGGAGTTACTCTGTGGAGGAGTTACTCTGTGCATGAGTTACTCTGTGCAGGAGTTACTCTGTGCAGGAGTTACTCTGTGCAGGAGTTACACTGTGGAGGAGTTACTCTGTGGAGGAGTTACTCTGTGGAGGAGTTACTCTGTGGAGGAGAACACAGGGAGGTGTTTTATTTATAGTTTGTCTGAAGCAGCACAGAGTGACGGACCGATAAAGTCCTCCTTGGACAACGGGTTAAGTCTCCAAGGACACAGAGTGTGTGAGCAGAACGAGCAGTTTCACAACAAGTGGACCAAGGTCAGAAATAACCGGTCCAGAATCACGTTCTCTCACTAAAACAGAATTCATACAACTTCTGCCCCGGGGAGAAGAAGAGAAGATCTCCAGGTCAGATGACGGGGGATACGGTTATTTGACAAAACTATACTTGTAAGCAACATAAAACTAGAAGGCATAGTTCTGTCAAATGACCGGGGTCGCCGGTTTACATACGTGTGTGGTGGTGGCCATCTTGGATTTTGACAAGGCAACCGGTTTTCCACAGGGACCTTTTCTTACGCCTGGATGCAGCCACACGCTGAACTGGAAGTCGATGCCTGGATCATTTTCAACGTATCCAGCTCACAAGATACAAACTGTATTTTCACGGCCCCTCCACTCCGTCACAGAGAACAACATCCAGCTGCACATTCAAGTTTTCCTGCTGAGCTGAACAGTTTCAACATTTTCTGGATCGGGTCCTTCGTGTTGTTGGAAACCAAGAAAGAAGTGGTATTTTTTATCACTGGCATGAACTCTTACCAGATACTTGTTGGGAACTGGAGGTGCCCACTCGTAGGTGATGGTTTTCATCGGCACATCTTTGGAGACTGGAACCAGACTGGCTGCTGTGGCCCCAGTATGGACTGGGATCTTGTCAGCCCTGACAGGAGTGATGGCAGCAGATGCAGGCTGACCCTGACCCTGCACCTTGGGACTAACAGAAGCTGAACCTATAGAGGCTCCTGCAGGTTGGACAGAACCTGCTGTGGCAGGGGGGGGCACAACAGTAGACGAGGCGCAGGGAGCAACCGTGTAAGCGGTGGCGGGGCTGGGCAGGGTGATGGTCACCATGTTGCCCTGGGATCCAGGGATGCCGTCCGTTTTCAGTTTGGCGATGAGGCCCGTGTACTTGGTGTCTTCAAACAGCTTCCCAACCTTCTTGTTCTCTTCAGAAATCATCGCCACGTCATGTTCTGCAAGGCCACACTTGCAGTTCCGACAAATTTTTCTGCACAAAAAAGCAACAGGGACATTTTAACTGAATGGCTCAGTCACAGCTTCTTACGTCCAAAAGACACGAACTCTTAAAAAGCAACAAGATCAATTAGTGAAGAAACTAAATCTTTGTTGGGGCCTGAAGGCAGACGCACATCATCATCATCATCACCATCATACAAAGGGTCCTGCTCTTCCATCAACTTTAATGTGGCCCGGACCTCAACGTGTCCCCCCCCCCATGTTACATCAAAACGACCGGCTCGGCCTCGTGACGCACGCTGCGACTTCTATTAACGATTCGAGTTACCATGGCGACGTGATTTGCAAACTTTTTCTCATTCAAAATGCATGATTGAACTTTCAGCAGCCTATAAATGCAACAGTGAGGTCACATGACCTAAAGGGAGGAGGTCTCTGAACAAAACACTGAATCATTTTTGGAGCCATTTTGATTCAAGATGGCTGCCATAGCTACCACAGAAAAATCTAAACTGACTATGACTCTGTCATTCTTTGAGATGTTGAGCCGAAACTTGGTTTGATCGAAGCGGAGAACGTTCCCATCACGAGCTGATTCCAAATCAAAAATCCAAGATGGCCGCCATGAATTACAAGAAAAAATGACTAACTTGTTGATTTTTTGCCATAATTTGGTTTGATGGCAGCCGAGAGCGAACCCCAACACGCAGACCTGTAAAAACATGTTTTTAAATAGACGCCACGTGGCTCCCGTCAAAGTTTCTCCACAAACTTTCTTGTTGAAGACGAACATTTAGTGAAGAAAAAGGTCTTTGTTTCCACTTCTTATTAAATAGTAAAGTAGACCATGTTGCCTTGGAACATGAACAGGTCTCTGCTGTTAAATGATTTAATGTTAAATGTTTTAATGTTAAATGATTTAATGTTAAATGATTTAATGTTAAATGCTTTAATGTTAAATGCTTTAATGTTAAATGCTTTAATGTTAAATGCTTTACTGTTAAATGATTTACTGTTAAATGATTTACTGTTAAATGATTTAATGTTAAATGATTTAATGTTAAATGATTTAATGTTAAATGATTTAATGTTAAATGCTTTAATGTTAAATGCTTTAATGTTAAATGCTTTAATGTTAAATGATTTAATGTTAAATGCTTTACTGTTAAATGCTTTACTGTTAAATGCTTTACTGTTAAATGCTTTTCAGTTTAGTGTTTTTAAACAAACACTCGTGTCTCGTGGTTCTTCTGCTGAACGCAGTCGCTCCGACTCGCTCCTCTCCAACAGTAGTGCCATTATAGGTCTGAGCCCTTCCAACAAGCCTCGGCACAGCCTCCTGCAGGTTTACGGCTCGATCCTGACATCATTCCTGACTTCAAGCTTCAGCCTGAACATGTTGGACTTCAGACAGAACGAGGAATGAAAAAGGACGGATCCTTTACCACTGAAGGAAACACGAACGTAACTCCACTTGTCTCTCTGTTATAATATTTATTACCTGGAACTTAGTAAAAAGAATGCAACAGCCCCCAACACCTGGCTGTGCCACCTTTGTAGCACAAACTGCAGACGTGAAAGAGTCGTTGCCAGTTTTAGATGAAGGCAGCGAGTCTTTCTCCCGGCTGTGAAGAATCGTTGCTGCTGCACTTCGGCTCATCGATCTGCTCCAGAACCACATGTGGAACTGAAGTCCGGACATTCGTCTTCTGGACTTTCTAGCAAAGAGCAGAGTTCATGGTGCTATGAACTACAGCAGGACATCCAGAAGTAAAGCAGACCCAAACCATGCCACTACCACCACCGTGTTTGACGGTCAACATCATGTTCTTTTAGTTCTATGTAAGGAGACTAAAACCTTCCACAAAGTTCAGTTTTTGTGTCATTATTCCACATCAAGATGATTTCTGGACCACTGTGAGGTTTGTTATTGGGTCAGCAGCAGTTCTTCACTTGGGCTCTCCTATGGACGCCATTTTGGTCCTTTGTTTCTGTCTTATTGACGAGTTATGAAAAATGACTGAGACAAATGAGGCCTGCAGGGCGTTAGAGGTTCTGGGTCCTTTTGGGACCTCCTTGATGAGTCGTCAATGAACTCTGGAGTAATTTTAGTCAGCCGGCCTCTTCTGGGAGGTTCACTGGTCCTTAGTGTTTTCTTCATAGATCAGTTGAAGTGATTTCCTGATTCTGCAGCTCGGCCGTCATCAGGTGTGGCTGTTAAAGGTGGTTCATGATTTAGTTTAGTTTTCACACAAACGTTGGTTTGGATAGATTTGTTTCTTCAATAAAACTGTGATTGAAAAGCTGCTCTTTGTGTTAACTCACGTCATCTTTGTCAGATATTGGTTTTTTGACCTAAGGGCCGTGTCACTCTAGAACGTTTTAATCTTAATGGAGTTGGACAAATGGAAACTTTGCCAACACGTTAACATTCGCAGAAGATGGAATAAAATCAAAATCAAATGGAAGCCACATTTGATCGTGCACATAGTGTGTTGATAACAAGTTCCTTGGGAACCTGAAGCATTAACCCTTCAAGGTGCAGATGTTACAATACGCTGTGTGAACTTGTGCATATATATGTTAGTTGCATTAGAAGTTGCTCATATGTTAGAAACTAGAAAGTTGCTGAAGAAACTTTGACGGGGCTGCCATGTGGCGGCCATTTAAAAACCAAGTTTTTACAGTACAACGTGTTGGGAGACGACCTGAGCTACCACCACCCCAAGTTTCAGCTCAATATCTCAAAGAATGATGGAGTTATAGTCAGTTCAGAGTTTGCTGAGGTAGCTGTGGCAGCCATCTTGAACCAAAATGGCTCCAAAAATTATCAGTGTTCTGTTCAGAGATCTCTCCCCTCTAGGTCATGTGACCTCACTGTTGCATTTAAAGACTGTTAAAAGTTCCCCCGTGCATTCTGAATGAGAAAAATGGTGTCCTTGCTTGTTAATTATGTCGCCATGGCAACTTAAAACACCAATAAAAGTAAGAGCACACATCACGGTGCCGAGCCGGTCGTTCTGACATAACATTTGTGGGGAACACGTTGAGGTTCAGGCCACATTAAAGTTGATAGACGAGCGAGACCCTTTCAGGTGGATGTCTTTCCAGACGGTCTCCAAAAGTTACACAGTAAGTTGTGTATGCTGCACAATGACCCAGCTGGTTTTCAACGTATGTCAACTTACGAGTAACTTAAATGGTAAATACAGTAAACTGTTCCTATACACCTCCTTTCTAACTGATCAATTCAATTCAATTCAAAAATACTTTATTAATCCCAAAGGGAAATGAAGTGTTGTTGTAGCTCATCATCCTGGTTTCATTAGAGTTGTTATAGATGCTGATGGCTGTGGGCAGGAAGGACGTCTTGTAGCAGTCCGTCCCACAGCGGATCCAAAAAACTGGCTGCAGATGTCGATCCGTCCACCCAGACCCAGCAGACCTCTCGGTCCTCTTGGACAACAGGACTGCCTGAATACTGGGCAGAACTACTCCCTGAGGAACGGTCATTTCCCCCAGCAGCCTGACAAGCCCTTCGTCACCGCAGACTTAACTGCAGGTGCCAGGGTGCAACCTCGGCCCTCCCGCTGTCACGAGCCATGTTTCCCGCTACCTCCAAGATCTCGGCAGTCAAGTCAGTCACTCGAGCACTGCCTCCAGGTAGATGGAAATACATCCATGGCGCCTCCTTTTCAACTCATTTGGGATTTGGGGCTGTAGACAAGACACTCAAAGCTTTTTACAACAATCTGTGCCTCATTCACCCATTCATACAGCTCTATACTAGATCTGTACAAAGACTAATCAGTGATTTAGATCACATTCATACACTGATGGGACACACATCAGAGGCTATGAGGGGTTCAGTGTCTTGCTCAGGGACACTTCAACATGTGACAGCTGGTGGAACTGAACCCCAAACTCTTGCATTGGAGGACGACTGCTCTAACCACTCAGACACAGCCGCCCATGTTACCGCCAACTTGCATGTAACCTGTGTTACATGTTATGCATAAACTACCCGTCACATACCTGTAACTTATGCCTAACTTATCAGCTAAATGTCGGCGTACGCTGAAAGAACAGAACATTTTTGGCTGATTGCATATAATCGTGCAGGTAATTTAAACTTACACCAAACTGATGTGACTCATGTCAGCGTGTCGGGCATTCCTTTCACGCACTGATGCTATAAGTCACTGTGTGACAGCCTCGTGAAACATTAGTTATTAAAAGACAAAACCAGAATGAAACTAAGGAAGAAGACTTTTTAATCCCATTTCAAACTGGCCAGAATATCCCTGAGACTCGGAGCCGACAGCTCAGCTGAAAACACGGTTACAGTTACCATCAAGAAATAATTCACCCTGAAAGTTCAATGTTCACACTTGTTGCCTGACGCGCCAACACTGAGTTGGTTTAAAGTGTCACCATCACCACCATCACTTCCAGAGCTGCAGGGTCCAGTAAGGCCGCTGACTCGTGCTGCTACCAGTTGTACTGAAGAGGAAAGAGACCGAGTCGAAGAACGACGCTTTCCATGAACCGTTGTTGTTTCAAGAAGGCTACGACGAATAACGCACGTGTTTCCTCTACAACCTCCTGATTTATTAACCATAAATAAAGTTACTTTGTTCTATGATTTGGTGCTGGACATGATCCCAAATCTTTTTCTTCAGGCAGCTGATTCTTCTGAGTCATTTCCAAATTATTCCTTTGGTCCTTGCACAGAAAAGTCTGCATATAAATATTTACAAGTGTTTCTATGGTGATATTACAACAATGAACTGCTTAATGAAGGAAGAGTGCAAACCTCCAGAAATGCAGCTCAAATCCCTCGCACTTGTCCTTGCACTTCAGACAAGCCGCTCCAGAACCGAACTCATGGCCGAGGGTCATCTGCAAAAGAAAACGCACAAACAGATTAGTTACTAGAAAACTTTGATGAAACGATGAGTGCTGCTCATGACTCAACATCCATCAACTTTATTCTGTAAAGAACAATAGTAATTTAGAACTTAAAGTCATTTAAGCCGACACAATACTGATGTACAGACTGTTAAAGAGCAAGGAGAAAATAATTAAACTGAAAGATGCCACAAGTGGCTCACTGTGGGGGATTCAGGGGCAAAAGAAGGATTTGATGCCGATTCTGCAAGTTCTCACCTACAAAGAATGGAGAGGTCTGCAAGTTTGACTGTAGCTATACTTCAACTGTGAGACAGAATCCAAGACCAAACTCCAGAAGATCGCATTGTATGGTTTTTAAATAATTAATTTGTATTTTATTGCCTGAAACAAGTATCTGACCAACCAGCAACAATTCTGGCTCTCACAGACCTGTTAGTTTTTCCTTTAAGAAGTTCTCCTACTCCTGGGGGAGCGGTGGCGCAGTGGTTAGAAGATGGGCTTGTGATCGGAAAGTCGCAGGTTCACCTGCCTGGTTCTTTCAGTCCTGATCCAAACCTCATGACCACAGGTGAGGGTTGGTTCATAGACAGACCAGTAAATCCAGAGCTTTGACTTTCAGCTCAACTCTTTGTTCACCAAAACTGACCGAAGCAACACCCTCACTGCTGATGATGAGGCCCCAATAAGTCAAGAGCTCGACACCCAGAACCCTTTAGTCTAGTTCTTCTTCAACTTGTTGTGATTGACCTCGATGATGGGAATCTGCACCAGCACGAAACAAGTGAGTCCGATAGAAAGGACTCGTTGTGTAACACACAAACAGGAAACAGATTACACAAGCCAAGATGTGCACAAGTGATGAATGTTCTCACAGATCCAGAACACGCCTCTCATGTGGTCCAGATGGGCTGTGATCTAAGCAGAACAGTTTTTCTTCACTTCAAAGTTAATTTACAAAGATTTCTAAATGAAACGCTTGAAGATGAAGTTGGAGAAAGTTAGAGCCCTTTGTTTTCCACACGTCCTGTGTGAAGCAACGCTCACGTCCACCTGAAGCCACCGTGCAGTTTGTGACCATATATGGTCGAGTGCTTGACAGGGCTGGACCCGGTGGTCCCAGCAGACACCCCCACTGTGGACAACACGTTCATGACCCGAACGACTCGGCGCAGCCAGAACTGCTGGGAACAGTGTTCTCCTTTAGCTGCTGTAGCTTCTCACGTCCTCTCAGAAACACTCTGCAGCAAACGAGATCATTCAAGTGCAAGAGATGCAGATAATGAGCTCCTCTGACGTCTGTGTTGCAGGCAGCACCCCCCCCAAAAAAAGAAATAAATAAACCACTAGTTAAATTGGCAAACAAACAGTAAAGTGGAATAGTTTCTGGGAATCAGGCATTTTAAGAACAACTCTTCTCCATCACCACATCAGAAATCTTTATAATAAAGCGAAGTGCATTTAAAACGATGTTTTAACGGACCTGAATGAATAACCAGTGTCAGCTGATCGTATGTGAGAAGAGCAGCTGATGTCGCCCTTCATGCCACGGCTTAAACGAAGATGAAAAGGGATGGAGACGTTGAGATCCTCGTGATGCGTTGGCGCTCAGGACGTGTTGGGACGATTCTCAGCTACTACCACTCCAAAATTATCTCCGTACCTGTAGCATCACTGGGTTTTAGCCACCTTTGTGCTGATTAATGTTGATTAGCTCTACAGACCATCATGGACTGGGTTCAGGCCAAATGTTAATTACCAGTAATGTTCACCCAGTGAGTTTTCACAGAACACTTGAGGTCAGGACGTGGACCATGACGGTTGAAGCCAGCCCACCCCTGGTGCACCTTTGTGCTGCCCAGCCAGGGAACAGCAGCGCGGTCCTTTAAGACCTCGACCCGCTTGAGAGCAGAGAAGTTTCAGTCTCATTCAAATTCAATTAAAAACCGTTTGTTTTGTCTTGTTGTATGGAAGTGGCCGACGATAGATTGATGATGAAATGTGTCAGAGGAGCAGCAGAAGTTGAACTGTGGCAGCCTCTGCTGCTCCTCTGGTCTTTGGCAGCCACAGTCCAAAGACGTGCGTCCCTCTGAAACACGCAGCTGGTTTGAGCCTCGACGGCTACGGTGACCTCTGAACTCTGACTAAACTCTGCGGAGATTCAAAATCAGAACCGGTCTGAGTGGGTCACCAGGCTGCAGTAAGCAGCAGCTCATGAAGGGTGGACCAGTGGAACAAGCTGCACACTAAAATAAATACATTTATTCTTCGTCACATCGTGACCATTTTAAAATGGTGATTGACGGCAGCGTGTGTTGGACTTCGCTCTTAGACCATATTTCTATTATTACAAGCTATTTTTTTTTTTTCATTTAGCCTTTATTTATACAGGTTAGTCTCATTGAGCCACGAGAACTCATTTTCAAGAGAGACCTGTTTAGGGAGCACATGGTGGGGGTTAAGGGCCTTGCTCATGGGCCCAGAGTGGGGCGAATGAGGGTGGGGGCAAGTGTGGGTGTTTCACCTACCCCACCCACAATTTTGATGTTGTCGGGGCCGGGGCGTGAACCGGCGATCTTCGGATCACAAGCCCACCTCTCTAACCTCTGCGCCACCACTCCCCCATTATTACACTCCCTTATTACAAGCTATGGCGGCCATCTTGGGTTTTTGATTTGAATTCAGTATTGGGCACTGCTCTCAGCTGCCACCACACCAAATGTCACATTAATATCTACAAATATCTGATTTATAATAGTTTTCCTTTTTAGCTTAGGCCTTTTTGAAATTCTGATTTGCAGTCAGTCTATTAGGGATTCTTCTCGACTACCAATACACCAAATTTCAGATCAATAGCCCTAAAAACCTTTGAGTTACATCCATTTCAAATGAGCTTAGAAGCTATTTTTCCCCTTTTAGCTAAGGCGGCCATCTTTGATCTTTTTATTTGCATCAGGAATTTCAAACAAGTCGCTCTCAGCTACGACCAAACCCAATTTCAGTTCAGTATCTGAAAGAATGACTGAGTTATAGTCAACTTAGAGTTTTCTGAGGTAGCTGTGGCAGCCATCTTGAACAAAATGGCTCCAAAAGTTAATCAGTGTTTTGTTCAGAGACATTGTGGTTCAGGCCACATTAAAGTCGATAGAAGAGCAGGACCCTTCTCGGGTGGATAATAAGAGGGTGCTGCCTTCAGGAGCCCCAATAATTCATCAGTGAAGTCAGAATGAGCCGCAATCAATTTATTAATTACAACATTTAACAGTTTAAACCAAATCCTGCTTCATGCTTATTATTGCTGGAAACAGTGACACAAAGACGTCTTTAATAAAGCTGTAGTGACTGATGCTAAATATCTGCTGCCAGATACAGAGTTCGAGTCCAGCAGCTTGTCTCCGCTGCTGCTGAAGCTCTGCAGGCCTGGACAAAAACCTCGTCAAGGTTCGGCTCGACGCAGGTCCCGATGCGTTTCACCACATAAAACTGAACGGAGCCAAACCAAAACCATCAACCATGAAGTGAAAGAAAATCCTTGGATGCAAAAGAGCTGATGAATGCAAGCAAGGGGGTGTTGGCCAGATTATCAGTACGATCTGTGTCGGGGTTTCACAATTTTCATTTCCCAACAGGAGATGAGTCAAGTTGCTTGGACAACAACCTGAGTGAAACGCTGTGCTGTAACTTGGAAGCAGAAACTGCAAATCTCAAAGAAGTAAAGCAACGCTGGGAAGAAGAACGGGACAGAATTCCTCCACAACCACGAGAGACTGAAAACCACCAGAGAAAGATGGAGGTCCTACAAGCTGCTGGACCCTGGAGCAGTTTCTGTTTCATCTTCACTTAGTTCAATAAATAAAGACCCAGTGAAATGTGCTGATTACCTGAGGTTCAGTGCGTTTAATTTATTTATAAAAGTTCATGTCGCCGGCACTTTAAATGTTGTTTTTGTTTGAAAACATCAAGGGCCGGATTTATTTGCTTTCAGGGCCACTTCCGGCCCACGAGCCACATGTTGCCAGGATTTGCACTCGGTCACTTTGATCACTCAAACTTTTGTGTCACAAAAAGCTCTTCATGAACTTCAACACATCTGGAGCGAAGACTTGTTCTTGTTTTACTTCCTGTTAGCTCCAGCTGGAGGAGGCCCTTCACAATAAAACCTTGACAGGAGCACGAGCCTCCGGACTGAAACCTGGCAGGAAGTTCTGCTTCAATCGTTTACGGAACCGAGCGGGGTGTTGTCTTCTCCACCTGCTCCATGTTCCGACACCGAGCAGGAACCTTCACTCACCTTCTTCACCTCCTTCTCGATGTCCATCCTCAAGTCTCTGCTCGCTCCGCGAGATTTTACTGGAACTGCTGCAAAAACAACAAGTACAAGAACTCCCACGGACAAAGACCAGATAACACTCCGCTCCTCCTCCTCCGCTCCTCTGCTCCTCCTCCTCTGCTCCTCCACTCCTCTGCTCCTGCAAGTTTAACAAGCTTCCGGTTAGACCTTTCAAAATAAATCACTTCACGCCCAGAACTTTGTACAGTTACTAATGCGCATGCGTCAAGTCGGGACGCTCGCCCCAGTTTTTTCATGTCACATTTAATCTCTTTTGTTCTTTACGCCTGTTTTTTACTGACTGATCAATAAAAATTATCAGTAAATTTATTGATTTATACAGGTATTGATGTATTGATTTATACAGGTATTGAT
>NC_056507.1:1612868-1621006 GCF_014905685.2 Nematolebias whitei
TTGATGTATTGATTTATACAGGTATTGATGTATTGATTTATACAGGTGGTCTCACTGAGTCATGAGAAGAACTCATTTTCAACAGAGACCTGTTTTGGGTCTGAAGATGGGGTTCTGCTCCGGGGCCCAGGGTGGGGCAGATGAGGGTTTTTCACCTTTTCCACCCACATTTTGATGTTGTTGGTCCGGGGAGTTGAGCCGGTGACTTTACAATCGTAGGCCCACCTTCTCTAACCGCTGCGCCACCACTCATAAATGAGTGTCTTCAACATTTTACGTTGTGCCCTGGGAAACCGGTTCACCACCGTCTGTAATGTATGTGAATGTTTTTGTGCCCTGAGACACTTGGGCCTTTAAAAATGAACTGAACTGAGTTATACTGAGGCACGGTGGTGCAGTTGGTAGAGCTGGTGACTCTCAGCAAGGTCGCTGGATCAAATCCCAGCAAGGGGCCTTTCTGTTGGCGTTTGCATGTTCTTACCGTGCTGCGTGGGTTTTCTCCGGGTTTCTCCCACAGACCAAAACTAAAGTTAACAGGTAACTTTAAATTGTCCCTAGGTGTGTGAGAGTGAATCGTGTTTGTCTCATTTGTCTCTACGTGTCCCTGTGATGGACTGGAGACCTGTCCAGGTGTCCCTGTGATGGACCGGAGACCTGTCCAGGTGTCCCTGTGATGGGCCGAAGACCTGCCCAGGTGTCCCTGTGATGGACCGGAGACCTGTCCAGGTGTCCCTGTGATGGACTGGAGACATGTCCAGGTGTCCCTGTGATGGACTGAGACCTGTCCAGGTGTCCCTGTGATGGACCAGAGACCTGTCCAGGTGTCCCTGTGATGGACCGGAGACCTGTCCAGGTGTCCCTGTGATGGACACGTCTCCAACCCGTGTGCATTTGCCATTGTGTCTATAAACAAAAAGCTCAAAAACATTTCAGAAATGCCCAAACAAACAAAATATCGCACGTGACGTCATATTTTAACGTTTCCCGCCGTTCTTTGAACGTGCTGTGCTTCACTTCCGGTCAGGACCTTGTGTGTGCTGGAGCTTCACGTGTTTCGCTCCACTCGGGAGGTCTGTTCAACATCTGTCGCAGGCGCTACTTCCGGCTTGGCAGGTTTTTCTCTCGACCAATCAGGACGAGAGACAACGGCGGAGTGGCCAATCAGCGAGCAGCGGGGCGTGGTCCAAACTTAAAGGCTGCATTTTGACACATATTGATTATTCAAAAAGAGGATCTTAATCGTGGGTTATAATCTAGAGCTGTCAGCTGTTTGTGGGTGTTGCTGAGGAGCTGTGGAGCTGCTGCTGGGCGGCCTCAGGGACAGGAAGCTGTGGTTAGCAGCTTCCTGCGAGTGACGCTGCACATTGACACTGTAGGTGCTGCCTTTTTCATAAGAATACTTCTGAGCAGAAACAGCCCATCTCTGTGACTGAAGCAGACTCTGGAGAGGCCCAGCAAGTGTCCACACCTCAGCTTCAATCTGTAGAAGGAGATGATTTGAAGGTAACGGTTGAGCGCAGGGGGTCCAAACAGCAGCCTGAGGGCCACTTGAAGCCTGAGGGATGTGTGGCGCGCACAGCTGATGTTGGCCGCAGGCAACCTTCTGACAATGTGTTAGTGATGCTTTTTATTAGAGAACTTTTAGCTTTATCAGTAAAACAAATGAAAAATTAAATCTTTAAACGTGCAATATTAAGCACAATACAAAATCCTTGGCTATAATTAATCCTAATGGTTTGTTTTTCATTTCCTGGTCCGAAGCAACACAACATTATACTGACTCCCACCACAGACACGACTTAAATAATCATTCATAAAACTTTGTACAATATGACAAGTGGTATAATCTGCGTGTAGTTGACCCTCTTCATTAATACGAATCTAACGATGTCCAGTCAGCTCATCTGGACGGGTTCTTTTGTTTTGCTGGGACGATGGATTTCCACCTGGATTGTTGAGCATGAACTTTGGTGTTTTGAACCACTTTGGCAAGGCTGCTTCAGAGGAGTTGACAGGGGGAGAGGGCGGGCCCCAGAGGCCATCTTCTCACCAACAAACTGTTTCCCACTATGAATTATGCTGTTTGTGGGAATCAGCTTGTTTGTGGCTCCTCAGATTGAAGAAGTCCTTTGGATGAAGGACGAAACATCTCAGAAAAAAAAAGAAGCATCCAGATGGCCTGACTGAACATTGTTGGATTTCTACCTGGATTAATGAACATGGACTTTGTTGTTATGAATCTGTTTTAGCGACTGCCAGCTGTACGCTTTTTCCAAACTTCGATCATCTTCTTCGTTCACGGTCCAAACGGCAGATCAGTCTCCTTTTTTAAAAAGCAGTGACACATATTTGTTCCTGAGAATAAACTAAAAACAACGTTCCAAGCACAAGAAAACAAAAAGCAATAGCCACAACTGTAGGATCCTAGAGTTTTCCTTCTGCGGTCTCCCATGTGCCGGGCGGCACCAATGAGCAGCAGCTCTGGTCCATTTCCTCTGATGAGCTCCAGGGAGGCTGTGGAAACATGTATTTCCCTGCTGGGACATCAGATACCAGTCAGCTTTGTTGTCATGTTTTCTTCAGTGATAATTGATACTTACCTGTTTCCTTTATGCTTCATCTGTTCCTCTGAACAAACCCCGTTTCTCCTTCGTTTCTCCAAAGATGAACCCGACCCTGGAGCTCCAGTTTCCTCCACCCCTCAGACAGTCCTGCTGCTCCTCTGCCGCTCACCCTCCGCCCGCCTTCCATCCAGATGACCATCACCGTTGCCTCAACTTCTCCCCCTCAGCTACCAAACCTGGAATCCTCCTCTCAGAACCACGAAGCCTGTATGGAAAGATCTGTTCAGATCCTCAGCAAAGATGTTTCAGAAGACCATACTTATCCTTGTCCCTCCTGCAGATCCTCCCAGGGTCACCTGTAAATTCTCGTCACTGTAAATAAAACTTTTACCTTTTAGTCCTGAGTCTGTTCCTCTCAGTTCCTCTGGGTAATACAACCATCATAAAGATACCAACAAATGGAATAAATTAAATCTTATAAATATATAAATATATGTAAAGTTATGGTTTGGATCTACAACAATTTAGAGCTCCAACAAAACTGGTCAACTTTTGTCCTTTCTTAATAATCATGCTGAGAGTTTAAAAATGGAAGGAAACGTATCAGAACATGTTTAATCTTTCTCTTCTTTTAATCTTCAGGTTTTTGTGGCTCACATATGAAAGCGTTTGGACGCCCCTGATTTAGTTTCTGTGAAGAGGAGTGGGCCAGAACCCCTCCTGAAGGTTAAACTTGGTGCCTTGTGTTGTCATCGAATGTTCCCATATGATGAAAGTGGCTCTCTGCATTTAACCCATCGCACCTGAGATACACCCAGGTGGGGCGGTGGGCAGCAATTGGTCTGCCTGGGGAGCAAATTGGGGATTGGGTGTCTTTCTCAGAGACACCATGACATGTGCGAATGGCTGGGAGTCGAGCCGCGGCGTTCTGCTCCCAGGTCAGCTGCCCTACCTCCACACCATCTCAAGCCCTGTTGGTCCTGAGACGACAAGAACATCTCACTGCTGTGCTGCCAACAAACACCTCCACAAGTTGTGTTTGCAAATATTTATGTCACTCCATGACATGCAAGTCAACTAGGACATTTGATGTGTTTTCTGGATTTCTAGTTGATATTTTGTCTCATTTTATTAAATCAAACTACAAAAAGCAGACCGTTCATGAGATCAGTGGCCCTCGCTGAAAGTTTCGTCTGAAAAGGGAAGTTGTTCAGTCACAAAATGCTGTTTCAGACCTGAACAGAAGTCACACTTGTCACTTGGGCTCGGTGTGTGAACGGAGCGTTCAGAACCGCCGTCTCTCTGCAGGAACACCGCCGAGCGTTTTGATGATGAGGAACACCATCTGCTGTTTCTGTAAGTCGCTGTGAAGCGTGCAGCTGTTTCCACACCGCTCCTTGCTTTTCATCTTATCAGCTCAGTTGCGTAACCATCTAAAGACGGCAGAAATAAACAGATCAGATAAATGTTACATGAATAAATAATGTAAAGAATTGTGGCGCTGCATGAAGTTAAATAGTTTTATATATTTATATAGTATTTCTAAAAAGTGTTTGTAAACCATCTACAGTACAAATTTTATGAAATATATTCGAGTTCAGAGTCAGTTAAAACTGAAAATGTGTTCATTTTAATAACATTTAAGTTAAGGGTGTCCATACGTGCACTTGGCACCAGGACGCCCGAGGTCGTAGATCGATGAGTGACTTTCTAGTCGTGTCATCTGATTTGAGGCCGTTTGTTTTGGACACTCGGGTGAAGAGAGGAGCGGAGCTGTCAGCTGATCACCACCTGTAGTGAGTTGGAGAAGATGCCGGACAGACCTGGTAGACCCAAACATGTAGTGAGGGTTTGTTGGGAACACCTGGCAGAAGAACCCGTCAGAAAGATCTTCAACTCACAACACTGTGAGAGCTTTAACTGCATCCCCGCTGAATCAGGGGACGTTGAGTCCGGGTGGACCATGTTCTGCTCCTCGCTTGTTGAGGTAGCTGCCTTGAGCTGTGGCCACAAGGTTGTCGGTGCTTCTCATGGTGTCCATCCTCGAACTCGGTGGTGGACACCTCGGTTAGGGGGGCTGTCAAGCTCAAGAGAGTCCTATCAGTCCTTGATGGCTGGTGGGACTCTGGAGGCAGCTGAGGAGTACCGGAGCGGTCCACAGCCTTGGCTGTTGTTGAGGCAAAAGTTCGGATGTGGGAGGAGTTCGATGAGACCCTGGATGAAGACTCTCGGTCGGCTCTGAGGAGATTCTGGTGAACCATCAGGCAGCTGAGGAGGAGAAGCAGCTCTTTACTAACACTGTTCAGTGAAGGTGGAGTGCTGCTGACCTCAACCAGTGATGTCATCAGGAGGTGGAAGGAATACTTCTCGAACCTTCTCAATCCCACCGGCACGTCTTCCATGGAGGAATCAGAGTTGGGGGACTTCAGGGTTGGTCTGTCCAGAACTGTGGCTGAGGTCATGAGGTAGTTAGAAAGCTCTGAGGGGGCAGGGCTCCGAGGGTGGATGAGATTCACCCTGATTTCCTTAAGGCTCTGGATGTTGTGGGGTTGTCTAAGTTGACATGTCTTTGCAACATCGTGTGGACATCGGGGGCAGTGCCACTGGACTGGCAGACTGGGATGATGGTTCCCCGCTTCAAAAAGGTGGACCGGATGGTGTGCTACAATTACAGGGGCATCACTCTCCTTAGCCTCCCTGGTAAGGTCTGTTCAGGGGTACTGGAGAACTGGGTCCGATCGTTGGTCGAACCTCAGATCCAGGAGGAACGATGTGGGTTTCTTCCTGGCTGTGGAACTCTGGATTAGCTCTTTACCCTCACTAGGGTCCTTGAGAGGTCATGGGAGTTTGCCCATCCAGTCTACATGTGTTTGTGGACTTGGAGAAGGCATTCAACCTTGTTCCTCAGGGTAAACTGTGGGGGGTGCTCCGTGAGTATGGGATTGGAGGCTCGTTGCTATGGGCTGTTTGGTCCCTATACAAGTGGTACAAGAGTTTGGTTTGCATTGCTGGTAGTAAGTCGGACCCCTTCAGGCTGGGAGTTGGACTCCACCAGGGCTGCCCATTGTCACTGATTCTGTTCATAACTTTTATGGACAGAATTTCATGATCAAGACCTGAGTCCAGAACAAGAGGAAGATGATGGATGGGATGTTTCAATTTGTTTCTATTTTTGTCACTCAGATATGTCTGTTTTACAGAATGAAGAAGTTGGATATGAACATAAAGCCTGTTGATGCACAGATGTAACTTTGAAATGACTTTAAGCTGAAAACATTTTAAAACACATTTTGCTTCCGTCAGACTGCAGAGAGGAAGCTGCAGACTGCCCAAACATTAACAAGTCTTCAGTTCTCATGATAAATTTAACTTGTTTGTGCAACATAAACAGTGAAACAGCTAAAACCGTGGCACAGTAAAAGTGTTAGAGGAATTTCAACATAGACACATTTAGACATTGTGACATTAAAACATGAAGCTCAAACTCTTCATTGTCCGGGCTCTGCAGCCTAAAGCCGAGGGGCAACCTGAGGCTTTTAGGCTCCCTGCAGAGGCTCCCTGGAGCGTTGACCAAAGATGTGGTGACAATAAACATCAAACATTCCCTGAACAAAATGCACGTCGTGTCAGAGTCTTAAACAAAGAGCGACTCAGCTAAAGAAAAGATAAAGTTGGAGCCGTTTTGGTCAAACACTTGACAAATATCTCAAAAAATATCTCGTGATTCTGCAGTATGTGTAGGGATCGGTCTCGGCTAACTCCGTCCAGTGGATCATGACATATTTTGCTAACAGATGAAAATGGCCAACTCAAACACAATAAAAATATTTAAGACAAGTTTTCCCACAGTAAACTGCACCCAAAGTATGCGTTGTGGACGATGCTAGACTTTCAGCTCAGCAGATTTTAGCTCGTGTGAATAATGACGCATCACTCTGATCCAGTTTTCTTCCGTACATTTTCCGGTACGGTTCTCGTCCCAACGTTTTCAGCTGTTTCAACAAATCATAAATCAAAACATTCAGCTCTTGCAGCTACAACTGCAGCCATTATTTAGCTGTTTTACGCTAATTTAAGCTTTTTCAGCTAATTCCACATTGTTTGCAGTCATTTCAACTTTTTCAGCCTAATTCAGCAAAAATGTGCTCTCTCCCCTTCCTTCTTGTAATTTCAGCGCCTTTCTGATTTTTCGGCTACCTTTCAGCTGTTCTTGGCTACTTCCAGTCTTTTTCAGATAATTTTTACTTTTTTATGCTCATTTCTGCTTCTTTCAGCCTAATTTGGCAAACATGTTCTTTCTGCTTTCTTCTGCTAATTTAAGCTTGTTGCACATTTTCAGCTACATTTTTAGAAAAAAGTTTAGCTAATTTCAGCTGTTTTCAGATAAATTCAAGTTTTTCTTGGTCATTTCTGCTACTTTTATCTTATTTTTACTCATTTCAGCTTGTTGTGCTCCTTTCAGCTTTTTTTCAGCTAGTTTCAGCTTTTTCTGCTATTTCAACTTCTATTTAGTTGTTGTTATGCTAATTTTAGCTTTTTTGGCTTATTCCACTTCTTTAGCTCTTTTCAGCTCTTTCCACTTCCTTCCCGCAGGTTAAGCTTCTCTCTGCTGTTTCGGCTGTGTTTTAGATGAAATGTTGTTGTTGTTACTTATTTCAGGGCTTTTTTAGCTGATTGCCTAATTTTTGTGCTAATTTCTACTAATTTAAACCTAATTCAGTAACTATGTGTTCTTTCTGCTTTATTCTGCTAACTTGGGCTTGTTCTTCCATTTCAGCTACGTTTCAGCATGTTTTTAGTCAATTTTTAGCTGTTCACAGAAACTTCATTAAACTGAATGGCGGCCACATGCACCTGGTGGGTGGGTGGGGGGGGGGGGGGGGCCACCTAGACAATAAGCTGAACTGGACAGCTGACACCAGCACCGTCTACAAGAAAAGGCAGAGTCACCTTTTTCTTCTGAGGAGACTCGGGTCCTTTAACATCTGCAGGACCATGCTGCAGATGTTCTACCACTCCATGGCCTCCAGCATCTTCTTCTACACTGTGGTGTGCTGGAGCAGCACAGTGTTTTTTTATATGTAGATCTTGTGTGATTCCTTATGTTTGTTCCTTTGTACTGAAACTCTGGCACAACAATTTCCTCTGGGATCAGTCAAGTTCTATCTTATCTTGATTTGGATCAATTTTAGTTATTTATTTCTTCTTTCGGCTGCTCCCTGTGTCAGGGGTCGCCACAGTGAACTAAGTCGCACGAAGACTTGACAGTTATTTTTTACACCGGATGTTCTTCCTGACGCAACCACAGACACCGAGCTACCACAGCCCTGTGTGGAGCAGAGAGCTGCATCTAGGACACCTGGAGGAGCAGATGGTGGGGGTTAAGGGCCTTGTTCAAGGGCCCAGAGTGGGGCGAATGAGGGTGGGGGCAGGTGTGGGTGCTTCACCTACACCACCCTCGTATTTTTGATGTTGTCGGTCACAGGCCCACCTTCTCTAACCTCTGCGCCACCACTCCCCTAGTGTGTATCTATCTATCTATCTATCTATCTATCTATCTATCTATCTATCTAT
>NC_056507.1:1621016-1636294 GCF_014905685.2 Nematolebias whitei
TCTATCTATCTATCTATCTATCTATCTATCTATCTATCTATCTATCTTTTTTTTGTAGTTGCATTTTATTGAAACACAGAAAAGTCCAACATATTTTAGTGTTTACGTTTCATCAAGTGAGTAAATATGATCGTCCAGTCGCTCCTGTGGCCTCAAAAGGAGCTGCAATGGTTATTTCGATTGTTACAATCTCCTGAACTCGTCAGTATTTTCCGCTGTGATATCTCCAGGATGGAATGGGAACAGTAGCAGCTGGTGACAGAACTCTATCACCCTGAGCAAGGTCGAGGAGCCCCACGTGACCGGCCCGGTCCATAAAGTCTTCATCTGGCCCAGCCAGGTGAACACTGCTGACCACGATGAGGGGGCTGCTCGCGTTCACCGCTCTTTTTGTGTCCGTTCTCGCCAAGGAGACGTTCGAGGGGTAAGTGAAGTGTTACAACCACTCAATGCTGTGACTTCTACATGTCTTCAAAAGATAAGGAAGCTCCTTATAAAAGTAAAGCCATGATTTTATTTTAGTTTTTATCTAATCCCAGGTGTGAAACAAAACGGCACAACTGGTGCAAAATAGAAAAATGCTACAAAGTTGGAACAAATGCATTTTGGGACAGATATTATTGTTTTTAAAATGCTATATAAATTATATTAAATGTGACAATATTACTCAGGAAGTAATAACAAAAGAATTAAATCAGTAATTGGCTCAATAATCAGACAATAAACCAATAACGCCCAACCCACTCTAAACTAGATGTATTCAAAGAAGAAGATTTTCTGTTGTGTTTGCACTTGTCCACATAAAAAACATGTTTTTCTAAAAAATAAATAAATAAAAAACCTCAACTAAGATGAAGAGATTTTGAAAGTGGAGATAAATGGATGTACCTGTACAAAAGCAAAACATGGAGTTTCTCAGACACGATGATAAAAAAACTGTTGGCTCCTTCACATTGTAACAAGCCAAAACAACAATAAAGCTTTTTACCATTTTTTACACATATATCATTTTTATCCTGACCTTTTTACCATAAAACTTTGATTGTGAGATCAAATTTAATACTAGCTGAGAGAAGCTTGTCTTATATGGGATTGTAATGGTGTCAAAGAAAAGCTGTCTCTAGATTTTTAAAGTTTTGGCAGAGTTAAAGTGATTTTTCTCTGTGTTTTGAGTTGTTAGAAATGTGGGTGTTAGCACTGTCATTACAACATTATTTTACATTATTGTTAAAACTTTGCAACATCCATGGTAGCTCATAATGAATCAGTGGGCCTAACATAGTCCCTTGGGGAATACCACTGTTGATTTCTCAGGAATGTCCATTAGTCACGACATTATAAAGAATCTACTATATGTAGTTTATTAGATTTGTCTGACCTCACACTGACTGACTGAGCTACAAGTCCAGGGACATACGTCTTCTTGCAGGACTGTCTTCTCTTTGGCATGGAGGACGGTGCTGGTCAATTCAGAATCCTACATACACCTCATAATTAGCGCCTGACTTTTAAAACTAACAGGGTACAAAACAGTTACCATTTAGTACCCTTGAGCTCATCATATACACTTATTATGAACACCACCTCCCTGTAACTCTGCGCAGGATCAAGCTGTGTTTTAATGGACTGTGCATAATGAATTAATGTGCACAGCTTCTTAACAGTGCAAGTGTGTTGAAGCTGCGGCTGCTCGGAGGAAATGCACAAAAAATTCATCTTGACCAACTTGTGTTTTTGAAGCTATTCGTCATTTATTTTATTTTAGGAGCTTCGTAGAACTGAACAGCATTTTAAAAATGTCTTCTAAGCCCTACTTTGTAGTACTCTTTAAAACAACACTGTATGTTTAGAATTTATAGCCGCCTGTAAAGTAAGAAAAAATCTAATGTGATGAAAATTTTACAAGTTCAGTTTTAATACATTTGTAGTCTTCTAAATACGTTGCCTAAATGTACAATTTTAGTCAAAGACAACACCTTGATGCTTAAAGTGATCCACCACTTCAAGTGTCTCTCCATTCGCGTTACGTATGAAGGAACCTACAGCAGACAACTTTTTATCATTAAAATTTGCAAGTACGATGTGACCAAAGTTACAAAAATGGAATTTAGCAGAAGTTCAAATTGAGCTAGAGCACATGGATGACATCGCTTCACAACTCTGGCTGGATGTTAATGGTTATTGCTCCCAGCAATGCTAATTTGATGTCCTACCAGTTGAAAAGCTTGGTCTGTCAGCGCTGCAGGTTTGTAGTCCTGAGGTTGTGGGTTCAAGCCCAGGTTGTGTCAAGAACGGCATCCTGTGTGAAAACATTGTCTAATCTTAAATGCGAGTTTGCTCTCTGTGGCACCCTCAGACGAATGAAGCAGCTGAAGGAAAACACACAAGTGGACAAGATGGCAAACACTGGAAGCACACCTACCGTTTGCATTATATGTACATTATACAGTCTAAAGTGATATCTCTATTTTGATTATATCCATCATTCAACCTTTATTTATTTGATTTATTAATAAAGTATTTTTGAATTGAATTGAATTGAATTATTTCTACAGGTAAATCCCACTGAGCCTCGAGGACTCATTTACAAGAGAGAGAAAGAATGACGACAACAACAAACAACAGCAACAATAGACAGTTGTAAAAAGGCAAACAGATTTTTTTTAAACAAATAGGACGGCTAAAAAAAGAAAAGTAACAAAAAACAGCTAGATTCTAAGGTGAATGTAGAAAACTAAAAACAGGAACATGCCTGCATTGGTCCCTGCCAGGAGTCCAACAGATTCTTAAAGACACTTAGAGAGGTCAAAGGTCGAGAGCTTGAGATCGATCAGATCTTCCAGTCTTTATACCATCAGATGCCTGCTTGTTAGTAAAAGCTAAGTTCATTGTCTAAACTTATGATCGAACTTTAGCAATGAATTAAAGACAAACCTTGTTGCCCTGTTCTCATTTTGCAGACATCAAGTGCTACGGATTGTCCCGAAGAATGACATCCAACTGTCTCTTATCAAGGATCTGGAGAAACTGATAGAGTTTGAGGTTTCTTAATGCAAACTAATATTAGCATTAAATCTTTTTATGATTATTATGAAACAAACTATATTATGTATATTTTGTTGATGTGTTTTCAGTTGGACATCTGGATGGGTGTGACCGATGTTTTTGCTCCTGTGGATGTCCGGGTCCCCTCTCATAACTTGCAGTCTTTCAAGAGTTACTTGGAGAACCTGAACATCAAGTACTCCACCATGATTGAGAACCTGCAGGTAAACTGACACCAGCCTTGGATTTATTTTTCTAACACAATAGTTAGGTCACTAGTTCGGTTACTCAAGAAAGAAAAGTGGACACTATCCCAGGCTGTGCTCAGCTTGGGTGGGGAATCCCTGAACTGAACTGAAAATATTGTTAACCGGTGGAAGGAGCACTTCAAGGATCTCCTTAAAACATCCACCATGTCCACCTTTGAGGAGACAATCTGAGGACTTAGGGGGAGAGAAGTCCATTACCATGGCTGAGATTCACTGAGGTAGTCAAAATGCTTCTTGGTGACAGTGCACCATGGATGAATGAGATTCGTCTTGAGATGCTGAAGGCTCCGGATGTTGTGGGGCTGTCAGGGTTGACACGTCTCTTCAATTTCACATGCAGGACTGGGACAACACCTGTGGAGTGGCAGAGCAGGGTGGCAATGCCCATTTTTAAAAAGGGAGACCAGAGACTGTTTTCCAGTTATCATGGGATCACACTTCTTGCCCTCCCCAGGAAAATTTACTTCAGGTTATTGGAAGGGAGGCTCTAACCAAACGTTTCTCACTTAAAGAAACTGGTCCAGATGACACAATTTAATATTTTTTGTTGTTATCTACCTGCATTATTGCACTTACAACCCTTGCTCTAACTCAATGTCAAACCTAGGATTCAGGAGGAACAGTGTGGCTTCCATCTTGGTTGTGGAACAGTGGACCAGATCTTTACCTTGCGGAGTTACTAAGAGAGTCATGGGAGCTACATGGATTTTGTGGATATGGAGAAAACTTATGACTATGTCCTCGAGGCATTCTGTGAAGGGTGCTGCTGGAGTATGGGGTGCCTGGGTTGCTTTTAATAGCTATCCAGTCCCTGTATAACCAAAGCAGGAGCTATATCCACATTCTTGGCTCAAAGTCGAGCTTGTTCTCAATGTGGGTTGGACTTCACCAGGGCTGTCCCTTGTCTCCGATCCTGTTTGTGGTGTTCATGGACAGAATCTCAAGGCACAATTGTGGAGAGGAGGGTGTCTGATTTAGGAGCCTCGGGGTCTCATCTCTACTTTATACGAATAATGTGGTTCTGCTAGTGTATTCAGACCAGGAACTTCAGCATGCACTGGGACAGATCACAGCTGAGTGTGAAGCAACTGAAATGAGAGTCAGTTCCTCCAAGTCCGAGGCCATGATTCTAGACTGGAAATAAGTGGAATGACCCCTCCAGGTCGGGGGAAGGGGGAGGGACCTTTGCTTAAAGAATGAGATCCGGGATACAAGCGGCCAAAATGGGCTTCCTTCATACTGTGACCGGACTCAGAGATAGGGTGATAAGCTCCATCATCTGGAGGGAGCTAGGAATACAGTCGCTGCTCCTCTGCATCACAAGGAGTCAGTTGAGGTGGTTCAGGCATCTGATTAGAATGCCTCCTGGACGCCTCCCTTTAGAGGCATTCTGGGTATGTCTCACTGGTATGAGGCCCAGGAGAAGAGCCAGAAGTTGCTGGAGGGTGGTGTATCGTCTCTGGCCTGGGAACATCTTGGGGTCCCCCAGAACAAGCTGGAAAGTGTCATTGGGGAGAGGGATGTCTGGGTTTCTCCATTGCCTCTGCTATCTGATTATGGATAACTGGTATAAGATGGGTGGATGGATGGATGGATGGATGGATGGATAACACAGTAATTTTTTGATGTTCTTCAAATATGAATAATATTATTGTTCCTTAGGAAATCTTGGATGCAGAGCAGGAAGAGATGGACTCTGGGGCACGTGCTGCTGAGCCGAGGAATACTGACAGCTTTGACTACTCCAGGTACCACCCCATCAATGAGGTCAGTGCTCACATTTATCTGGCTGCACAAAGACAGAAGAATTAACATCAGGCTCAGACAATGTGCATTCTATTGTGATGGGAATGCATTCATAGCAGGAGGTTTGTCTTTGCTTCAGATCTACAGTTTCCAGGACATGCTGGTGGCTGAAAATCCCAACTTGGTCAGCAAGATTGTGATTGGCCAGAGCTACGAAGGCCGTCCGTTGAATGTGCTAAAAGTAAGAAAACTGAAAATCCCCCAAAATATTTAGTATTAAATATATGAATACTATCACATCTAGTGAAATAACAAGCAACACTGTTACCGGTATGTCCCCATCACTAAAATATTTAAATAATGAATGTTTCTAGTTTTGAGATTAATATTTTTCTGGACTGAAATTGAATAGAGAATACGAGTAAAGCTTAATGTTTTTTTGCAAAACATTAAAGTGTGTAGGAGTTACACTGTGTAGAAGAACAGAGGTGCTGGTAGTTTATTTATTTATTTGCATGTCTGAGGCAGCGCAGAGCGGTGGGAGGAATTTAACCCACCACAAGCACAAAGTTTAATGGACGAACAAGGGGGTGGCCAATGATGGTCTTGGCCACCATATTTTAAACTCCAGCCACTGCACTTATTTGAGCAAACTATGATTTTAAGCAATATAAAAACCTGAAAGAATAGTTTTCTTTTTTTCATTCAACCTTTATTTCTACAGGTTAATCCCATTGAGCCTCGAGGACTCATTTACAAGAGACCTGATTTAACAAAGAATGATGACAACAATGGACAAATATAAAAAGGCATACAGATTATTATTATTATTATTTTTTACAAATAGGATGGCAAAAAAAGTAAGAAAAACAGCTCGATTATGAGGCGAATGTAGAAAACTAAAAACAAGAACATGTCTGCATTAACTCGGGTTCTATGCCAGAGGCTTGGGAGTGTGAAGGTTTTGCACAATATCTTAGCTGTTCCTAGGACTGCGCTCTTCTGGACAGAGATCTCTGAAGTTGTTCCTGGGATCTGTTCGAGTCACTCTTCCAGTTTGGGGGTCACAACACCAAGTGCTCCAATGACCACTGGAACTACTAACACTTTGACCTTCCACTACTTCTTCTTCAGCATCTTGTGCTCCTTCCTGATGCTATAGTCACTTCAGATTGCTATCTATCACCACTGCCTTCTTCTCTTGCTTGTTGATGACCACAATGTTTGGTTAATTAGTCATCACCTGTTTGTCAGTCTGGATCTAGAAGTCCCACACTATCTTAGCTCTTCCATTCTTCACCACCCTTGGTGGCATCTTCCACTTTGACTATGGGACCTCCAGTCCGTAGTCAGTACAGATGTTTCTGCATATTAATCCATCTACTTGGTTATGGTGTTCCATGTACATTTTGCCTACCTGAATCTTATTCATCTTATTATACCCTGCTATTCTTTGTTGGACTGTCTCAAGGGCATATTTTCACAGCCTGCATCTTGTGTCTTGTCTGGTATGGTAGACTCTATTGCTCTTGTGCTGAGGACTTGTCCAAATGCTGTCATGATTAGTGCCACTGGGCTGTCTGTCAGTCAAGCCCTCTCTAGACATTGGTAGGATTTGATGACATCAGCCACTTCCTCAAGTTACCAGTGGTACATGCCGTGCAGGGGCTTATTTTCCCATGACAGCTCCTCTTGTTTCCCCTTTTCCGCATTGGGATTCTGCTGCTGCCTGACGAATTCACTCATCAGTTCATCATTAGGGGATTTTCTCCTGATGTACTCCAGGATCTTAGTTGTTTCATTCTGTATAGAGGCTCAGATGCTCACTAGTCTTCTGCCTGGCTCCTTTCTCTTGAGTTCTTGATGAAGGCTCTTAGTGTCCTAATAATGATGTAAAAATTCAAGCACTCCAGTATCCATTTATGTGGCCATGAGTCATAGGCTTTCCTGTAGTCAAACCAGGCAGTGCACAGGTTTGTGTATCTGGACTTACAGTCTCAAGCTACAGTTCTGTCGATCAGTAGCTGGTGATTGGATCCCCTGGTGTTGGTGCCAATTCCTTTCTGTGCCTCGCTCAGGTACTGACCCATGCACATTTATTTTTTCATTTACCCTTTATTTATACAGGTAGTCTCGTTGAGTCACAAGAATTCATTTTCAAGAAAGACCTGTTTTTGGGAGCAAATGGTGGAGTTTAAGGGCCTTGCTCAGGGGCACATAGTGGGGCAAATGAGGGTGGAGGCAGGTGTGGGTGTTTCATTTTTTCCACCCACATTTTGATGTTGATAGTATTGGGAGTTGAACCTGCAACTTTCTGATCACAGACCCATCTTCTCTATCCTCTGCGCCACCACTCCCCCAAAATATTACACATATTAATGTATTGCACACAATATATTATTCACATATTTATTTTAGCTGTTATGATGCTTGATAGGAGCTTCAATGTTGTACATAGGTAGGTGATTGGACAGTAATTGGAAGGGATTGCCCCTTTATGGGGGGTCTTTCATGATCAAGACTGGCTGGCCTTGGGTCAACCACTCTGGGTGGGACCCTTCCATTAGCAACATGTTAATTTGTGCTGCTAGGCATTTATGGAGAGCAGTCAGTGTTTTTATCCAGTAGGTGGGGTTCATGTCAGGTTCAGGTGCAGTCCAGCTCTTCATTCCCGAGACTCTGTCCTGGATGCCTGCCACTGTAATGAACACTGGTTCTTGTTCTGGGAGATTACTGTGTCAAGATCTTAGACCGTGTAGCCATGGGGCATCTTTATTGTGATGTCTTTATTGTGTTCTTTCATATGATTCTCCAGTATTGCTCAGTCTCAGCTCTAGTTAGATCTACTTTCATGTTATTCACCTGCCATTGAGAGTACTCTCTAGTTGGAGTGGTGGAGAATACCTTGTTTATTCTCTTAGCTTTTGATTTATGAGTGTACCTCTTTAGGTGAGTAGCCAGACATTTGAGGCATTATTTGACAGTTTTTAGAGCCACAGGTAAGAATAAGTTGCAATACTTTTGTGGTGGCTCTTTTTTCATGGCACTTTGCTGTTGTTCTTACAGCTAGCTGACTTCTCTCTGTGTTGCCTTGATCTAAGCTTCCAGCCTTCTTCTCCACAGTGGGCAATGCTCATTACTGAGCGGCTTAATCTTATAGTCAAGCAAGTCAAGGATCACTGTGGCTGTTGTGTAGACCAGCTTATTGGTCTCTGTGCTGTGTCAGTAAGGATACTTAGCAATGCTTCAATCACTTCTTCTAGCAAACATTCATAAGGTACTTTGTCACTTAGCCTTGACAATTGGTACAGGTTATTGTTGCCTAGCTTGGTCACTATCTTCATTCTCAGGTCAGCTGTCCTTGTATTTAGTTCCTTGGGGGTGTCAATGGGGCTGCTATTCATACTCTGATGGTGGGGATGATGGTATATCCTCCCTAACCTGCCTTCCTAGCTCTGCCTTACTGTGACATCTTTGTTGTACCTCATCAATCTTTAGGTATGATGTCAGATTCCTTGCTGGAATTTTAGAACACTGGGTCTGAAATTTCTCGATGCAGCCAGTGGGTGGAGGGTTTCCGGTTTGGTGGCCTCAGGATTCCATCTCTGCTCTTTGCAGATGATGTGGTCCTTTTGGCGTCATCGTGCCGTGATCTTTAGTTCTCACTGGAGTGGTTCACAGCCGAGTGTGAAGCAGCTGGGATGAGAATCAGCACCTGCAAATCTGAGGTCATGGTCCTCAACCAGAAAAGGGTGGATTGCTCTCTCCAGATCGAGGGTGAGGTTCTGCCTCAAGTGGAGGAGTTCAAGTATCTCAGGGTTTTGTTCATGAGTGAGGGAAGAATTGAGCGTGAGATTGACAGACGGATTGGTGCAGCATCTGCAGTATTGTGGACTCTGTACCTGTCCATTGTGGTGAAAAGAGAGCTGAGCTGCAAGGTAAAACTCTCTGTTTACCAGCCGGTCTACGTTCCTACCCTCACCTATGGTCATGAGCTCTGGGTAGTGACTGAAAGAATGATAGCAGATACAGGAGGTTGAAATGAGTTTCCTCTGCAGGGTAGCTGGACTCTCCCTTAGAGACAGGGTGAGAAGTTCGGTTATCAGGAGAGACTCAGAGTAGAACCACTGCTCCTCCACATCGAGAGGAGACAGTTGAGGTGGTTCAGGCATCTGGTAAGGATACTCCCTATCACGCCTCCCTAGAGAGGTGCTTCGGGCATGTCTGACTGGGAGGAGACCCTGTGGAAGACCCAGGACACGCTGGAGAGACTATGTCTCTTGGTTGGCCTGGGAACACCTTGGACTCCTCCCAGAAGAGCTGGAAGAGATTCATTCAACCTTTATTTCTGCAGGTAAATCCCATTGAGCCTCGAGCACTCATTTACAAGAGAAATCTGATTTCAACAAAGAAAGATGACAACAATGGACAACAGTGGCAACAATAAACAGTTATAAAAAGTCATACAGATTTTTTTTTTTTAACAAATAGGATGGCTAAAAAAAAAGAAAAGTAACAAAAAACAGCTAGATTCTAAGGCGAATGTAGAAAACTATAAACAGGAACATGTCTGCATTGGGCCTTGCCAGGAGTCCAACAGATTTTTAAAGCCACTTAGAAGGTCAAGGTCAAGAGCTTCAAAAGATGCTGTGGAGAGAGATGTCTGGGCTTCCCTGCTCAAGCTGTTGCTCCCGCAACCCGACTTCAAATCAAGCGGAAGATAATGGATGGATGGATGGATGGATGGATGGATGGATGGATGGATGGATGGATGGATGGATGGATGGATGGATGGATGGATGGATGGATGGATGGATGGATGGATGGATGGATGGATGGATGGGTCTGAAATTGTTTCTGGGTCTATCTGGATTATGGGTTTCCCATCCCAATTACATCTAGTATATCTCCAGCACTGTATCTTTTGGTGTTCAGAAGGTCCTTCTATTCATACTCTGCATACTTTGAGCAATTTAGTCATTAGAAATTAGCTTAAGGAAAACTGAATAAGACCTTTTACGAGTTTAGCAATCAAAGAAAAAGTACTAAAGGGCAAAATGTAAAAGATTTTGAGCTGGATTATAAAAAAAAGCTCATAGCCTCGTCAAAAGAAGTGGGAATTGGAAATACCCTCCGCTCATCTGTCTGTCCATCTGTGCATGTCGTGAGCTGGATAACTTGCAAACTAAGGGAAGTACTGACTTCCATTTTGGGATGTGGCTGCATCTAGGTGTGATAAAATTCATTATCAAAAATTAGGTTGCCACTTCAAAATCCAAGATGGCTATAGTAGTTTCTTCAAATGATTGAGGTGGCCAGTGGGGTGGTAAGACATTAATCTATGGTGGCTTTAGCCACCACTGGCCACCCCCTGGCTCCTCCATTGTTCCTGGTGGTGGATAGAAATGCTCCCTCCCTCACCAGGATCAAAAATACATAAAGAAATAAAGAAATAAAATTATCGCTGTTATTCTGTACAGTTTGGAAAATTATGAGTCTAGCTTTATTTTTATAACTAAGATTGTTGAAGAATAAGACAAGTTGAAGAAAATGGAAATTTTGCGCAGTATCAGCATCAACAACAGTCAAAATTTCTACAAAATGTTTCTATTTCCTTTTCTGTGAAACACAGTCAGGTGATCACTCTACTCCCTTTGTTTGCCCAGTTCAGCACTGGGGGAAGCAACCGTCCTGCCATCTGGATCGACACTGGAATCCACTCCAGAGAGTGGGTCACTCAGGCCAGCGGCATCTGGTTTGCCAAGAAGGTACATTCATTTGTAAGATTTGACATCTCTGTCTCTGCTGCCTCTGAGCACTAACATGCTGTAAACCATGTAGATAGTGAAGGAGTACGGACGTGACCCTGTTCTTACTGCCATCCTCAACAACATGGACATCTTCCTGGAAATTGTGACCAACCCTGATGGATATTACTTCACACACAACTCTGTGAGTCAGTTAACCATTTATCCCCTGCCAGTGTTGTTTTTACTTTAGAAACAGTAATAATCCTAAAGCTAGGAACATCTTGATGTTTTCAGAACCGTATGTGGAGAAAGACAAGAAAACCAAACTCTGGTTCTTCCTGCATCGGAGTTGATCCCAACAGAAACTGGGACGCTGGTTTTGGAGGTAAACATTTTCTTTATGCTCACATTCCCATTATTTATCCATGTTTCAAACTCTCTATAGCCATTGCAAATATTAATCCAGATTATTAAAATGAAGACTATCTGTTGTTTGAGTCTAGTGAAAAGAACAAGATCAGAATTAAAGTAGTTTGTTTATCTTTGTTATCTAGTTTAAACTAAATGCATATTTGCATTTCTAAATGGTTTTTCATTTACTGAGGTACAGTGGGTTACAAAGGTGTCCCCGTCATACCTTGATAATCTGTTAATTTTAATGTCTTACAAGAACTTAATTGGATTTTGATTTAATTTTCAGTCATAATTCTTAAGATTAAAAAAGGTAAATTGAAAAAAAAATACTTTAAATTATTTTAAAATATAAAACCAAAAAGCAGTGATACACATGTACTGTACAGTATAATTATAAATGATTATTATTATAAAGATGCAAATATCAGTTGGTCTTTATCCTGCTACCTCTGGCCGTTCATAAATTACAGATGAAGCCGGCCTCTTCCTGCACAGAAGGAACCTTTCAAAAATGAAGCCGGCCATGTGGAACCTAACTCAGCTGTGTTGTTGTAGAGCGTGATGCATTCAATGTGTGTTGGACGTCTCCCTCGGGTCATTTAAACATAAGGAATGAATTTCCTTTACAGAACTTCTTTGTGGTTTTTAAACTAAATACAAACTTCCAGTGCATCATCATCAATATTCTCCCAGTAACAAACTTGATTATCCTGCGAACGGCGGTCGCCAGTGGTTCATCACATTACTGAGCCGCAGCACTGCAGGTTACTTTTTCACGTCACCTGGCCCAGCACTGTTACTACCTCCCACAGCAGTACAGAGGCACTCCAGAGGTGGGCTGTCTTCGACCCCCCTCACCACCTCTGTCCATTCAGAAGACCCAGAGTGACGACCAGAACATGTCTCAGTCCTGGACTGAGGCGTTTTGTCAGAGTCTTCTGAAAGACTCTGACAGGGTCCTCTCAAGAATTTCTTTGAACTTTCCACTATCCATCTCGTCTTTAATGTTGCCCAGCGTTCTAATCTCTGATGGAGAAAAACATCCCCACATCATGATCCTGCCACCACCATGCTTCACTAAAAGAAGGGTATTTTCAGTTTAGAATAGTTGGTAGGTCTGAGGCAGACATGGATGTTCAAAATGTTCACGTTTAGTCTCATTCGACCACAGCACCTTTTACACATGCTCAGAGGGTCTCCTCCAATGGGACTTCTGAAAAGATTGAACTGGTCTTCCTTACTCGTTATTTATGTTTGTTTTTTTTAAAACTAATGTTTTTTTCTTGGCCACTCTTCCAAGAAGTCCAGCTCTTTGCTGCTTTTAATGGTCCTGTAGACAGACCCTCCCATCTCTGCAGAAAATCTGCTCAGCTACATCAATGTTGTCTTTGGCCTCTTGGATTCTTCTGTGATTCAGTATTTTGTATGAGCTTTAACCAAATGAAGAAAAAAAAAATCAAATTCCATGTTGTAAAACAACAAAACATAATGAATAGCAAGGGAAATTAAATAATAGTTCATCCAGCGCTGTTTTTATGTCTTCATGAATAAATCCGTTCCACTTGATTAATAGGAAAATGCTCAAACCACTGAAAGTCTACTCCAGGTTTTCCTGGTTACCTACAGCAACTCCATGCAATATTTCCCAGAGGTCATCTGTCTTGGCATGACACTCATCTCTGAGGGGCTTTTTTGTCGATGGGGCAGGGGGAGGAGCAGGAGACACATCTGTGTTGTGCACTAACTTAGCGCTGTGTTAACGCTAGCAGCTGTTGACCGGGGGGGGGGGGGGGGTTAGGATGCGTGAGAGAAGCGGAGTGTGCTCTATTCATACAAGGAGAGCTGTTGGTCAGGCTACTTCTTGTTGCGCTCTAAAATAGTTATTGAATCAAGTGTTTACTTCTGTAGGAAAATGTTTAACAACCAGTTAAAATGCACCAGAATGCAGGAAATGGTTATTTTATTCAAACATTTCTGGGGGAGGACCCCCAGGAAATGATAATCTCCATGATCATCTCATCCCGACTGATCATCTCAGTGTTTGGCATACAGTCCTTTAACTGCCTACTGCAGAAGTAACTGCCGTGTAAAGATTTATAAGACAATGTTTGCATGAACAGTGACATGTTGGAGAAGCGTGTGTTTTAAAACGGCTCCACACTGATTATCTGTTTGACTGATTTCCCTTCAAAACCTGCTGATAATCTGATAAAATGTGAATAAACTGCTGTTAGTTAAGATAAACTACAAACACCACTAGTCATGTTCAGTTTATTTTAAACACTGAAGGGGAATTCTTGTATCATGTAAATCAGTAAATAATACATTTCATAGGGAAGTGATTTAGTTTTGTGTCTGTAAAGAGTTGCTTCAATTTCTCTGTTTATGTATTGGCAGGGCCTGGTGCCAGCAGCAGCCCCTGCTCAGAGACCTACCGCGGACCCAAGGCTCACTCCGAACCTGAGGTCAAGGCCATTGTGGACTTTGTGAAATCCCACGGCAACATCAAGGCCTTCGTCTCCATCCATTCCTATTCTCAGATGCTCATGTACCCCTACGGTTACACAAGGACGCCTGTCAAGGACCAGGCTGAGCTGGTACATAAAGACCTCTGTAACAGATTTTATTTCATCTTTACTAGTGTAGTTCTGAATAAGACTTATAGATCTTGTGTTGGCTTCAAAACAGGTTGAACCTGAAAAGCTTTATCTTTGGTGCTAAACGTGCAGTGATATGTAACAGCAATATAAAGAGGTTTTCATGGCAATCTTTTAGGTCCAGTAAAAGTTGAACATTTACTAGTAGAAAGAAAGAATGTGAGAAGTACAAGCACATCAGTCAGTGTCTCATCTTTCTGCAGCATCAACTGGCCCAAAAGGCCGTCACTGACCTGGCCTCCTTGTATGGGACTCGCTACAAATACGGCAGCATCATCAGCACCATCTGTAAGTTTCACTATCACTACCAACAAATGATTAACGTCATTCTACTTTCAAATGGGAGATAAGAAATAACCTTCTGTTGTTCTTGTCCCTCGTCACTGAGGGACAAGAACATAAAGACCGGAAATGGAAATACCCTCCGTCTGTCTCGTGAGCAGGATAACTTGAAAAATAAGTAAAATACTGACTTCCAATTTGCTGTGTGTGTACGTACGTACGTACGTACAGACGGACGGACAGACAGACAGACACAGACAGACAGACAGACAGACAGACAGACAGACAGACAGACAGACAGACAGACAGACAGATAGACAGACAGATAGATAGATAGATAGATAGATAGATAGATAGATAGATAGATAGATAGATAGATAGATAGATAGATAGATAGATAGACAGACAGACAGACAGACAGACAGATAGACAAACAGACAGACAGACAGACAGACAGACAGATAGACAAACAGACAGACAGACAGACAGACAGATAGAGTGCTGTGCAGCAAAAACAAATCAAGTGAAGGACACATGTTAAAATACATGGATCTAAATAGATAAAGATAAGAACACAGTCCATGCTCAATAATCCAGGTGTATAATCCAACTTTTTTCAGTCAGGTCATCTGGACAGTTTCTTTTTTTGGTGCTGAAATGTTTCACCTTCCATCCAGAAGGCTTCATCAGTCAAGGAAACACACAACAAAACGGATTCTTCCCCCAGCAGTTTACTCCGTATCGAAGGCGGAACGTTTCAGCAACAAAAGAAAGTGTCCAGATGACCTGACTGAAACATGTTGGATAAAGAGAAGAAGTAAATGACAGACTAGGGCTTGTCATGTCAAAATCCAAGATGGCCACTGCCTTACATGTAAACCCAGATCATTTGAGGAAACGATAGGCCTACTAGTTTTTATTTGTTAAAAATATAATTTCCTCAAACGTACGGAGTGGCTGAAGATTAATCTGTCAAAGCACCGATTCAATTCAGTTCAGTTTATTTATAAAGTGCCAATTCACACCAAACTTGTGTCAGCACTTTACAGGAACATTCACATAGAAAAGCCAGTTGGTAAACATCCTGATGCATGCTCAATAATCCAGTTGGTAAA
>NC_056507.1:1636304-1641890 GCF_014905685.2 Nematolebias whitei
CATGCTCAATAATCCAGTTGGTAAACATCCTGATGCATGCTCAATAAGCCAGTTGGTAAAGTTCTCTGTGTAAAGACGCAGCAGACCCGTTGAATCTTCACTTGGTCAGTCTCCCATCCTGACTTTAAAAATAATTAGTTCATAATAAGTAACAACTGTGTTGGGACCAAAGTTGTTTAATTTGAATGTGGATGATGTGTCAGGGCTTTTGAAGTGTTCTTTCATTCATTCAACTTTTATTTAAACAGATAAATCACATTGAGCCTCAAAGACTCATTTACAAGTGAGACCAGTTTGGACAGACAGTGGTTAACTGGACACATGGAGGAGTTGGAGGAGAAAAATTCATATCTGACTTTATTTTCCTGCCTGAGAAAAAAAAAAACCCTCCAATATTAAAAAAACACCTCCCACAAACAAGCACATGGTGACGTAGACATTCTGCAGAGGGTGGAGACGAGAGCGGTCAGCATGTTGATAGATGCTCTCGAGGTCCCTGTAAGAGTTCTGATAAGGATGTAATAATCAGCCAGTGTCCTCCGGTGAGATCCATAAACATTCTCCAGGGATGTCGAGGAATGGCCAAGAATAACATCTATGAGAATCCAAGAGTCCTGAAATGATGACACGTTTATTCAGCTGGTTCCTCTGGTTATCAGTTGGACGTTCCTCAGGGAGGGGTGTTTTATTGTTTTACTGTTTTATTTGCAGATGATGCCACATTTATTTTGTTCAGGTGAACATATTGAACAGATGTTAGAGATGATTCAGGCAGAATTCATAAAAATACACACTTGGTTCCAACATATTAAGTTATCATTAAATTAGTAAAAACAAACTACATGATATTCAGTAATAGAAAGAAAATTATCCATGTCCCATTTAAAACTGACAGTGGTGAAATTCATAGTTATTGAAATAAATGTTTGGGTGTGGTTATTGATGAGGACATGGAAATCTCATGTACATTACTTGAGAATAAAAATAGAAAAATCAGTTGCATACTGTATAAAGTAAAAGAGTTGTTGAAAGACACAGCTTTGTATATATTGTATAATGTCATGATTGTTCCATATTTAATCTACTGTGTTGAAGTTTGTAAAACAATTACAAATCCTATTTTTATTTCACAAAAAACAGCTATAAGAATTATTAGTAGGAAGTGCTGTGGTCACCAACAAATATATTATTTCATCAGTCGAAATTATTAAAATTTGATGATTTGTTTGAATATAGTATTTTAGAAGTCATGTATAAAGCTCATAAAAATATTATCCCCAAATATTAATTTAAAATGAGTTCAAAGAGAGTCATTATAACTTTAAGGAATGGAAATGTTTGCCGTCTCCTTCACATGGACTTTCTGTGTTCAACCTGCAGACCAAGCCAGTGGTGGCACCATCGACTGGACCTACAACCAGGGGGTCAAGTACTCCTACACCTTCGAGCTCAGGGACACGGGCCGCTACGGCTTCCTGCTGCCCGCCACTCAGATCGTTCCCACGGCCGAGGAGACGTGGCTGGCTCTGACGGCCATCATGGACCACACGTTCAGGAATCCATATTAATGTGTGTTTCTGTGTGGAGGCCCCAGTTTCACTCCTCTAACTGCTCATTAGTTGAACTAAAACAAAAAAATAAAAGTCACCACTGACAAAACAGACGTTTTAATTGTTTCTTTGAAGTTTACATTTTGTTGGCTGTTGCACAAGTTTCACAAATAGAAATATTTGCATTAATAACTGACGTCAGACATCAGGGCGGATTCTATACGTTATAAAAAGCTTTCCTTTATTTCAGATCAACAATTACTATTTGCTCCTATAGCAACATAAAACTACTTTTATTCTCTTGTGAATAAAATAAGTACAGATATTTGTTTGTTCATCCATCCATCCATCCATCCATCCATCCATCCATCCATCCATCCATCCATCCCACATCTTCCTTTTCGGGTAACGAGAGTCACATGCAGAAGATGGGGGACACCTGGACAGGTCTCCAGTCCATCACAGGGACACCTGGACAGGTCTCCAGTCCATCACAGGGACACAGAGACAAACAACCACTCTCTCTCTCTCTCTCTCTCTCACCTAGGGACAGTTCAGAGTCACCAGTCAGTCTAACTTGCATGTTTTTGGTCTGTGGGAGGAAACTGGAGCACCTGGAGAAAACCCACACAGCACGGAGAGAACATGCAGACTCCACCCAGAAAGGCCCCGGGCCAGGATTTGAACCGGCAACCTTCTCGCAGAGAGGCATCAGCTCTACCTGTGCCACGGTGCTGCCCCATGTTTGTTCAATGACACTTTATATAAAAGTGATGTGCAATAAATAATAAGAATCAGTAACCAACCAGATCTGGCTAAAATGAGAACCACTCCTTTAATTTTAAAGTAATATTTTGTATATTCATTTCCTTACCTGTATTCTTACGTAAGTTCATGTGTTGGAAAATGTAACCACATTTCAACAAGCTCCTCCATCTTACAGAGGAATGTAACTAATGCAGCAACTTAAATGATCTTGTATTACAGCAGGTTTTTTTCAAGTGATGTTTGCATTAAAGTTGTATTTTTTATTAAACATTTATTTATACAGGTTAATGGCTCAATGAGACTAAGCTGTATAAATAAAGGTCGAATGACAAAAAATGTACAACTTTAATGCAAACATCACTTTAAAAAACCTGCTCCTCTACAAAGAAAGTAATCCGAGGAGACTTGGTTGAATTCAGTTATATACTTTGCAACCGGTGGCTAGAAAGTAAAGAAAATGGCGCTCTCCTAACATGAAATAATTTTATTTAAGCCAGAGAGATGGTCAGAAGAAAGTCCTTTGTAAATTTAGAACTGTACATTTTTCATATTTAATACAACGCCTGGCAACAATTATGGACTCTTACAGGATGTTCTTTCAGAAGGTTTCATTTGTAAAAATAATAATAATAATAATAAATTACAGACGTGCCATGAAAAACATTTTTCAAATTTCTGACATTCGAGCATTTAAAAACAGGAACTCTTAAAACTGCAATGTGTCACAGTCGCTCATTTTTGATCAAGAAGAGGGAAAAGGTGGAATCAGTCTCTAACACCTGCATCAGAACCTGCTAATTAATCTTTGGTCATAAGAAAGAAGAATAAAGAAGGAACACCTTGGAGACGTGTTGCATGAGGCAGACTGACATGAATCGTGGCTCGAACACGAGAGATGCCACCGAAACAGTGGAATGAAACATTTCTAGTGAAGTGAAACTTCAGAATCATTGAAGCTTAGTTTGAAAAAAGTTAATTATTCGGGGACAGCACAGTGGCTCACTTGGTAGAGCTGCTGCCTCTCAGTGAGAAGGTCACCGGATCAAATCCCAGCCGGGGCCTTTCTGGGTGGAGTTTGCATGTTCTCTCTGTGCTGTGTGGGTTTTCTCCAGGTACTACAGTTTCCTCCCACAGACTAAAAACATACATGTTAGACTGATGGTAACTCTGAATTGTCTCAAGGTGTCCCTGTGATGGACTGAAGACCTCTCCAGGTGTCCCTATGATGGACTGGAGACCTGTCTAGGTGTCCCTGTGATGGACAGAAGACCTGTCCAGGTGACCCTGTGATGGACTGGAGACCTTTCCAGGGTGTGTGTCTCCCCCCCCCCCCCCCCCCCCCCGCACAGTGAAAGCTGGATATGGGCACCAGCAACCCCTGAGACCCGAAAAGGAAGAAGCGAGTAAAGATAATGGATGGATGGATGGATGGATGGATGGGTGGATGGGTGGATGGATGGATGGATGGATGGGTGGATGGGTGGATGGATGGATGGATGGATGGATGGATGGATGGATGGATGGATGGATGGATGGGTGGATGGATGGATGGATGAATGGATGGATGGATGGATGGATGGATGGATGGGTGGATGGATGGATGGGTGGATGGGTGGATGGATGGATGGATGGATGGATGGATGGATGGGTTAGTTATTGGAAGCCGTTGAACAAAGTCCTGTGTGGTGACCTCTTGCTGCCAGAAGTTTGAGGAGTAGCTTGAAGACACGACATGAACCGTTTCATGGTGGTCGTCCAACTGATGGAGTCGTCGGCTGTTGTTTAACTTCATGAGACGGTTCTGTCTGATTTTAAACCGTCATTCTGGTGCTTTGAACATTATTTGTCAATGAAAGAATAAAGTTATGTTGGTTTAACAAATAAATATGGATGAAAAGGTGAATTCATGTCATTGGATCAGGTTCTTTACATTGGTAGACCTGTTTGAATGAACCTTGTGCACACTGCAACCAATGCTGGAGCTCTTTTCCTACATGGGATTAGCTTCAGATTAGAGCAAGAACTGCTTCAGTCCAACGAGCACACGAACTGCACTAAATGTTAGTGTGAGAACCTCGTGGTGTCGGGGTGCGGTCCCCTCACATCACATCTTCCTCACCTTCAGCCTTTAAGGTCACACTAGTTTCAGGTCTGTAGGCCGTACGTCAGGAACACTTGCACCACCTCTCCTACTTACTGACTGAGTAAAAAGCCAAAAACAAGTTGATCCCTAGTTTTTGAGCAGTCAGGGTTCAGAGACCTTCAACCATCAACTCCCACGTGTCTCCTGAAGAAGCAACGCTGAACATTTTTCAAAAAGGCCCAAGGATCAGGTTACATAACAACTTCTTGTTGAGGAATGTTTTCACCCTTTTCTTTTCTCATGACCTCAAAGATGATTTTTATCAACTGCTGGTTTTTGTTTTTACCTCTGCATTCAGTGATTTTTGTCTTTGTTTTTAATTAATACAGAATTCATCATATTCTTCTTATATACTGCAGTGTTATTATTTCTCATTGTAATTTATTTATCTTGTATTTTAATGTTGAATTATTTTTTTGTGGAGCTCATATACACGCAGGGATTAGTGAATTAAGTTTTGTTTTATTGGATACTGTTTTGTACAAGGAAAAATATTCTATTGTTTCTACGCTAACCTATTTTATTCTTTACTAAATTATTTATTTTAGACATCTGAGTCAAATGATTAAAAGCAGTATCCTTTACAAAAACAGAAGCTGTATCAATCTTTGTTAGTTATTTTACACCTAAAAATCCTGAAGACACAGTTTTTAAGTACCTGCTTCAGTGATTCAACTTTTAGAGCAACTTTTTGTCTTTTTACAATAAAACAACATTTTGCTTCTTACTAATCTTTTTATTCACTTAGTTCTAGTATTTTTTTATACGTGCTAAAGTACTTAGTTGTGTTGGAAACGTTGATCTTACGGTGGATTTGAGGGCAATCCCATCATATATCAGACAGCATAACTATAATGGACATAGCCATATATGACAAATAAAACTATGAGATATAACTAATATAACATTAAACCTTGCGTAAATAAACTGGGCAACAGTAACGACTCATTAGCTCGACAGTGGAGCACAAACTGCAACAATCAGTTGTTCCAAATGCTCAATGCCGCCACCGATTTAAATTAAAACTATAAAACTATAAGGTTTGTGTCAGTTTTGGTTCAAGTTACAGGTTGCAGACCCCCCCCCCCCCCCCCCCCCCCCCCCCCCCCCCCCCCCCACACTCCC
>NC_056507.1:1641990-1643266 GCF_014905685.2 Nematolebias whitei
TGTGCATTTGTGGTGTGCGATTATAATTTCGGCTGCCCCCCCCCCCCCCCCCCCGACTCTTTACTGATCAAATAATGTGCCTTCAACAAACAGCAGGCTTCTTCTGTCGTCATGTTTTGTCCCAAACAAAACAAGACAACAACTAAATATCTGTTTTCTTCAGCCAGTATATTCTGTTGTCATATTTTCCTTCATAAAATAATAAAAACCTAAATAAATAAATCAACATGAAACTGAAAATGGATCTCCTCCATCGTAAGGAACAACAGCTTGGTCCTGCTCTTTGCACCCATCTTTTGGTAAATATGATGCACTGCAGCGGGGGAGGGAATAAAAACTTTAACATCATCAACAATGTTTATTCAGACACTTTCTAACTGATCGTTATGTACAAGAACATGAAACATCAGTCAGATTAAAAACCAGGGTATGACAGCAGAAGAGCTGAGCCTTCGGTAATCCAGACTGGCCGATGGAGCGCCCCCCGGTGGTGAGCTCGGACTCAGGGGTTCTGGAAGAAGATCATCTCTGAGCTCCAAATACCTCTGGGTTTCTTAAAGTACAGCAGCTGCAGCCGCTGGATGCCTGGAAACACACACACACACACACACACACACACACACACACACACACATACACACACACACACACACACACACACACACACACAAACACACACACAAACCATGATGGGAGAGCAATAAGGTCTCATATCACAACAATCTAAAAATCTGATGTTTCATATATTTATTGTCACCAGAGGTGAGGGGGTGACCATGTTCATGCCTGTACCTGTTTTTTATTTGTCTGTTAGCAAAACTTTTCAGGAAACACAAAACATGTTTCAGTGAAACGGTCATAAGTCATAAAATAACAAACATTTGCTACTGGTTATTTTTTTAGAATCCACATGACTACAAGAGGAATTAAGTTGAAGAGTCACATGATGAAGATCTGGGAGAGAGTTGTGGAAGTTAGACTTTGATGAGAGGAGACTGTGAGCAGCAGGATGGGTTCATGTAGAGAAGGAGCTCCACAGATCCATCTTTGATTGGAGGATGATGATGGAGTGCAGAGAAGGTCAGGAAGAACTCCATTGTGTCTTTGTGGATTTAGAAAAAGCATCGGACAGCAGGACATGTATGAGGACAGCAGGACATGTATGAGGACAGCAGGACATGTATGAGGACAGCAGGACATGTATGAGGAGAGCAGGACATGTATGAGGGCAGCAGGACATGTATGAGGACAGCAGGACATGTATGAGGACAGCAGG
>NC_056507.1:1643276-1645212 GCF_014905685.2 Nematolebias whitei
GGACATGTATGAGGACAGCAGGACATGTATGAGGACAGCAGGACATGCATGAGAACAGCAGGACAGTGGTGAGATGTGCTGTAGGAGTGACAGATAGCTTCAAGGTGGAGGTGGGAGTGCATCAAGGACCAGCTCTGAGCCCCTTCTTGTTTGCTCTGGTGATGGACCGACTAACAGATGAGGTCAGGCAGGAATCCCCGTGGACGATGATGTTTGCAGATGACATCATGATCTGTGGTGAGAACAAGGAACAGGTGGAAGAGAACTTGGAGAGGTGGAGGTATGCACTTGAAAGAAGAGGAATGAAAGTCAGTCGTAGTAAGACAGAGTCCATGTGTGTGAATGAGAGGGAGGAGGTGGAACAGTGAGGCTACAAGGAGCAGAGGTCACAAAGGTGCAGGACTTCAAGGACTTGGGGTCCACTGTCCAGGAACATGGGGAGTGTGGTGAAGAGGAGAAGAAGAGAGTCCAGGCAGGATGGAGTGATGGAGAAAAGTTTCAGGAGTGATTTGAGACAAAAAGGTGTCAGCAAAGGTCAAAGGTCAAGTTTACAAGACAGTGGTGAGACCAGCTATGTTGTATGGTCTGGAGACAGAGACATGGACAAAAAGACAGGAGACAGAACTGGAAGTGTCAGAAATGAAGATGTTGAGGTTCTCCTTAGGAGAGACAAGGATGGAGAAGATCAGGAATGAGATCATCAGAGGTACAGCACAGGTTGAACAACTGGGAGATAAAGTTAGAGAGGACACACTGAGAAGGTTTGATGTCCAGAGGAGGGACAATGGTTTGAACATGTCCAGAGGAGGGACAGTGGTTTGGACATGTCCAGAGAAGGGACAGTGGTTTGGACATGTCCAGAGGAGGGACAGTGGTTTGAACATGTCCAGAGGAGGGACAGCAGTTTGGACATGTCCAGAGATGGGGTAGCAGGGTTAACTCTCCAGGCTCCTGTTTGTCCTGGTTCTGGTGAGACAAGCAGAGACTGAGACAGAATGAGCTAAAAGAGGCCGAGCAGCTGCGAACAGATCAGCAGAGCTAGAGAAGAATCCTCAGTGTGGGTCAACAGTGCATGTAAAATACTAAAACATCAAAGTAAACTAAGACAGATGAAAGTGTCAGTTTACCTCTGAGGAGTGAGGGAACGCTCTGAAGACTCTGCTTCCAAACACGTTTGTCTTCCTCTGACACAAACCTCTTTCCGTCTGAGAACATGACGACAGAATCAGAGTCTTTATTCAAACATCACTGAGATGAGTTCAGGTTCTGTCAGAACGGCTCCAACACTCAGGATTTATTGTCTGACTTGTGACCTTTTAAAAACCTTACACACAACAGAAAAAGTATTTTCTCCTACACAACTACACACTCACTACACCAGGAGTTGACTTGAACTCACACAGGACAGTTCTGTTCTCAGGTGAAGTCAAACATGAAGTAGTTGAGTGGAAACGCTTCAGTGCTGACAGGAAAAATATATCCATGTTCCATAAATCCCTAACAGAGCACTTCTCTCTCAGACTGCAGGTTTACTTGTGGTTCCTAGAGTTTCCAGCAGCAGAATGGGAGGAAGATCTTTCAGTTCTCAGGCTCCTCTCTTGTGGAACCAACTTCCAGTTTCTGTCCGTGAGGCCGACACATTGTCCAGTTTAAGACTTTCCTTCTTGGTAAATCCTATAGTTAGGGTCAGCTTTGCTTTCCTGAGCATATCCTTTAGTTATGCTGCTTTAGGCTTAGACTGCTGGAGGACAAACTGACCACATTTCCTCCTGTCTTTACTTTCTCTGTGTTTGTAATTATTTCTATCTTAACGTGTTTTGTCTTTCCTCCTATAAAGTTCACCTGGACAATAGAAAGTACACCTGGGTTATAGAAAGTACACCTGGACTATAGAAAGTACACCTGGACTATAGAAAGTACACCTGGACCATAGAAA
>NC_056507.1:1645222-1654007 GCF_014905685.2 Nematolebias whitei
ATAGAAAGTACACCTGGACTATAGAAAGTACACCTGGACTATAGAAAGTACACCTGGACCTGTCGTTCTGTGTCTGTTTCTACTTCCTGTCCTCTCAGAACAGCCAGTTGAAGCAGATGTCCACTCGTCCTGTTCCTGGTTCTGGAGGTTTCTTCCTGTTAAAGGAAGTTTTTCTTCCCACTGTCTCCTCTGTTCTTGCTCAGGATGAGAGACTGTGATGAAGTTTCAACTCAATCTGCTGCTTCCTCACAGAGAACTTTATTAATTGTCTTTCATAACGTCTGTGAATGTTTCTGTTCAGTGAACTGGGACGACTCATGTTGTGTCTTGGAGCTACAGAAACAAAATAAATTGAATTTAATCCAGATTTACAGGATTAAGAGGATCATTCTCTCAGTTTCAGAATAATTTCAGATTAAGTATTGAACTTTAAAGGTACAAATTTACTGTATGTCTCAGGCACAAAACCCAACAATGTTGTGATTTGTGCCCAGTCATCCAGGACGGTCACTCCAAACGAGATTAAAAGCAGAAGCAACTGGACTTCAGGTCTGCAGCTGAAGACGGTTCTCTTCTCATCCGAGGAGCTTTTTCAATCCAAAGAAAAAAGGAATGTGTGATGTGTGTGAAACAATTTACTTAATAATTAAAACCATGACGTCGGAGCAACCAGAATACTGTGGATTATTGTAATCTCACAGGAACAGCAGAGAACGTGTGTTTGAACTCACACTTGCCCTTCAGGTACATCATGGACTGGGGCCCCCAGAGGATATTCAGCTGCAACACATGAGCCTGCAGGTCAGAGAGGGTTTCATAGAAACGTTGTGGGCAGACGGGAGACTTTTACCTTCTGCGTGAGACAGGACTCTACGAACAGCGAGATGATTAAACTGCACGTCCAGACCATGGAAGCTTTTGTCTTCTACAACAGGAAACACCACGACAACGAAAAGACATCAGCAATGACTTCAGAGTAGCATCTGATGCTGCCTGTCTACGAAGGGTTAAAGGTCATTCACAAGCTCCATCATCAGTTTGTGAACCTCGTTCATTGACATGGCGATAATAAACTGATTCTGATCATTCTACTGACAGAAAGATTCATCACAAATGGAAAACATTTACTACGACATTATTCATGAAGCACTTTAAAAACAACCACAGCTGCAACAAAGTGTTGTGTCTGTAAAATCAACAAGTGTTAAAAAAACAACAAAGATTAAAAACAATAAAGACATTTCAAAACTATAAAATCACCCAAACACAGGTGAAATAAATAAGAACAAGTGTCAGGCTGAGGACAGCTTTAAAATGATAAAAATGTTAAAAACAATTCAAACGTTTTGCCACTTTGTGAAGGTTTTCTTCATTTCTGACCTCAGTTCAGTTCGTAATAACGAGACTCGACCAAACACACGACAGACCAACATGTTGTGCACAACCCAAACGTAGCACTAACCATCTAACTGTGAATCTGTCGCATCACGTATTAATAAATCTGAAACAGCATAAACTGAAATCTAACGAATGAAAATTAACTGTCACCCAAACTTACATGTGCCACAACGTAAACCCAATACATCAACATAAATCTACAACCACTGCACCAACCTAAAACTGAATTTAATAAAAACAGCTAAATATTCATCAACTAAAATGTAAAACAGAAAATAAATAAATAAATATCTAAACACATCAAACTAACCAACATGTAAATATATGACAAAAATCTAAATTAAAACGTAGAACACCAACCAGAACCTACATTTTAATAAAACCTTTATAAATTCTAAATTGTCCATCCTGACGCTGCTCGATACTCCAGGTAGAGGAACCGAACAAGGTTGAGTCAGGTCCTCTGGACGGGTTCTGTTCACAAGAACATTCTTCAACACTCTTGAACATTCAAGAAGTTCTTCAAGAAGAAGTTGACACTTCTTTCAACCAACAAGAATTCTTCCAGAGGACCAGACTACTCCAAGCCAGATGTCCATCATCACCTAAATGTTACCACATGACTCTGGGCAGAGCCGCGGTTCTTCAGAACCACACAGGAAGTCCTTCAGACCTTTCAACTCCTCCCCCGTCCTACACAGAGGAGGACAACAAAATGAATCCTGCGCCACAATAAACTGTTTCTGTCTGCACCCGACCTGTTTTACAACTTAACTGTGTAACATTATACCGCTCCGTTATTTTTATAATCTCCATCATTATTATTATGTGTGGTTCCTTGTGTATGTTCATTTGTATTGAAACCCGGGACCAACATTTTCCTGCGGGATCAATGAAGTCCTTATGTTCTTTTATTTGATCGACCTGTTCGCTCCACGACACAAACAGACAAAGAACAGCACAAAATCAACCATTAGCCTTTCACAGCAGTCAGAGTCAGAGTTTCTTTATTTGTCATTCGCACCTCATGTGGTACATGTGGTGGAACGAAATTATGTCCACAGGGTCCCAGTTACATCCAACAATAAAATGTAAAGAAAAACAAAAATAAGATATGAACTAAGAAAAACATCAAGTAAAAATAAATACACTAAGCACTAGCAGCATAAAAACAATAAAAACATTACGTCGAACAGCAGCACGAACATGAGTCTGTGTGAGCAGATGAGCACGAATGAACACAGCAACATGAAACAGATCAGCAGCAATATGAAACAGATCAGCAGCAACATGAAACAGATCAGCAACATGAAACAGATCAGCAGCAACATGAAACAGATCAGCAGCAACATGAAACAGATCAGCAGCAACATGAAACAGATTGGCAGAAACATGAAACAGATCAGCGGCAACATGAAACAGATCATTAGCAACATGAAAGGATTGGCAGCAACATGAAACAGATCAGCAGCAACATGAAACAGATCAGCAGCAACATGAAATAGATTGGCAGAAACATGAAACAGATCAGCAACATGAAACAGATCAGCAACATGAAACATATCAGCAGCAACATGAAACAGATCAGCAGCAACATGAAACGGATCAGCGGCAACATGAAACAGATCAGCGGCAACATGAAACAGATCATTAGCAACATGAAAGGATTGGCAGCAACATGAAACAGATCATTAGCAACATGAAAGGATTGGCAGCAACATGAAACGGATCAGCAGCAACATGGAACGGATCGGCAGCAACATGAAACGGATAAGCAGCAACATGAAACGGATAAGCAGCAACATGAAACGGATCAGCAGCAACATGAAACGGATCAGTAGCAACATGAAACATTTCAGTAGCAACATGAAACAGATCAGCAGCAACATGAAACAGATCAGCAGCAACATGATGTGATTTTTCACAGTGATTTTTCTGGTTAAAGATTCATGAGTCTAACAGCCTCAGGGTAGAAGCTGTTCCTCAGTCTAGTGGTTCTACACTTAATGCTCCTCAACCTCCTTCCTGAGGGGAGTGGGGCAAAAAGTGTGTGTGCTGGGTGAGTGGGGTCCTTCATGATGCAGGTGGCCCTCTTCCTGCATCTGGAGGTGTAGATGTCTGTGATGGTGGGGAGACTGACTCCAACATCTTCTGTGCAGCCTTCACCACTCTCTGCAAAGCTTTTCTTTCTGCAGCTGTGCAGCCTTCATGCCACACGTTGATGCTGGAGCACAGGATGCTCTCCACTGCACACCTGTAGAAGGAGGTGAGGACTGAGCTTCCAGACCAGCTCGTCTCAGCCGCCTGAGGAAGTAGAGTCTCTGATGATCTTTCTTCATCAGGCTGGTGGTGTTGTTGCTCCAGCTGAGGTTGTTGTTCAGGTGCACACCCAAGTTCTTGTAGCTGGAGACCACTTCCACCACAGATCCTCTTATGTTCAGGGGTGTAGGTGTGTTTGTTCCATCTGAAGTCCACAACCATCTCCTTCATCTTCTTTACATTGATGTGAAGGTTGTTCTTCCTGCACCAGCTCTCCAGGTGTTCCACCTCTTGCCTGTAGCTGGACTCATCATTGTTTGTGATGCATCCCACCACCGCTGTATCATCTGCAAACTTTACAATGTGACAGCCTGGATGGGTAGCTGCACAATCATACGTGAGCAGAGTGAACAGGAGGGGGCTCAACACACATCCCTGAGGAGAGCCAGTGCTGAGGGTTATGGTGGAGGAGGAGAGGTTGTGGATCCTCACTAACTGTGTTCTGTTTGTTAAGAAGTCTAGGACCCAGTTGCAGATGGAGGGGCTTAGTCCTAGTGTGAATAGTTTGTCCATCAGGGTTTGGAGGATCATGGTGTTGAAGACAGACGTGAAGTCCACAAAGAGCATGTGGACATAGGAGTCCTTCTGCTGCAGGTGGGTGAGAGCAGTGTGGACCACAGAGGAGATGGTGTCCTTTGTAGATCGGTTCTCACAGCATGTGTACTGATGAGGGTCCTCGTTAATGTTGATGGTTGTTCTGATGTGAGTCATGACCAGTTTTTTGAAGCATTTAGTGACTATCAGGGTGAGGGCTACTGGCCGATAGTCATTCAGACCAGTCACTGTAGAGCTCTTTGGGACTGGGATGATGGTGATGGTCTTCAGGCAGGTGGGAACTGTTGCCAGGGTGAGGGAGGAGTTAAAGATGTCAGCCAGGTGGGAGCTCAGGACACATCCGAGGGGGGTACCTTTGACAGACTATGGTCAGACTGTGGTCTTTGAAAAAGTCCCAAACCCAGAAGCACATCATCAATATGCTAAATATAGAACTGAAATATCTGTGTGTGTGTGTGTGTGTGTGTGTGTGTGTGTGTGTGTGTGTGTGTGTGTATATGTGTGTGTGTGTGTGTGTGTGTGTGTGTGTGTGTGTGTGTGTGTGGGTGTGTGTGTGTGTGTGTGTGTGTTAAGATTTTTTTCCCCCTCATTGAAAAAAAACCTCATGATCTTCACATGTGAAAAATGACATCTATTAAGATGTGCAACTATTTTGGTCTATTTTAGTGTTTTTAAGGCCTTTAATGATATTTTGTGGTGATATTATTCATTTCACAGCTTCTACAGTGACACATTTAGCTTTTTTTACATTTCTCACCATTTTTAAAATATTTTGTCTGTTACTGTTTTTTTTTTTTAATTAAAACAAATAAAAAATAGCAAAACTACAACAAACATGATACATACATTATTAAGTACATAAAAGGTTATAACTAAAACTCTTCAACCCCGCCACCCCCAAAAAAAATCAAGTCAAACAAAATAATTTTTGTGCATTAACTGGAAAGTTGGTAAATATGAGGAAAACAATATTAAATGTCTATAGTAAATATTCTTAAATGATTGTACTAGTTTAAACTTTAAGTAAACTTTACTAATTTTCTTACTTTTACAGAAATAAATTGGAGTTACAATAAGCAGTGGTGTGTCAGACTTAATGAACTGAATGAATTAAAGTGGACTCACCATCACTGCTGCAGAGGGAACGGTCCAGTCACAGCATGAGTGTGGGCTCCAGAGCGGCGCTCCAGCCTCTTTATATCCTCCACGAGGAGCACCGGATCAGAAACTACTTCGATCCTTCTCCCCATGAAGCCTGCCAAGACTCCTGTTTACTAGGAACTAAAAAAACAGCTAACAAACAAGTTGACGTCACAACCGTCATGTGCACATCAATAATGGGCTTCTGGTAAGTTGTACAGGCGGTGTGACAGTTTTCACCCTTCTGATGTTCATGTTTTGTTGTGTAAAGCCCTGCTCACACAGGATTAGTTTTACCAGGACCACATGTTATTTGTAATAATTACGGAGATTGTCTGTGTTATTAATCCAGTACAAATCGGCCATGTCAGTAATTTGTAAAGTAAAAATTCCTCAACAAATTACCTACTGCTGAACTTCGAGGTCCTGTGATAATACTAATCCAATGTGAATAGGCATCTCTGTGATTTGGACAGAAATGGGCGGGATCTGATATGTAATTAAGTGTTTTGTTTCCTGGGCGCATTTTTTATTTGCTTTTGGCAATGGAGGCTGCATGGAGTGCATAAATAACCTTTTGTGTCCCGGACCACCAAAAGCCTATCGACCTGAAACGGTCGTCAAAAAAAAAAAAAGGTCTGACGAGAAGACACAAGCAGATGTTACGCAATAATACGCAGCGCCTTAACATCGTATCTGGAAGATGTCTGTAAATTTCTGCTAAATCTCAGGCTTTTGTTATCCTGTCCAAATGCGCCACATAAAAAGCAGACGTTGGGGACTAATTTATTTATTACATGTGGTCCCTGGGTAAAACTATTCCTGTGCGAATAGGGCTACAAAACATATTAAGTTAAAAAGAGGTGTGTGCATATTTCAGTCTAGTCCAGTTAGTTATTTGGAACGACGTCTTCGATTTGCAGATGGCACAAAGACTTATTCCAAAAAATGGTGCGACTTGGTTTTGTAGATATTCTTGGTTCATCTAACCTAGACTTTGATTCACTGCTATTGTTAAAAAATGTGGTGGGGGAATCCCAAGGTGTTCCAAGGCCAGGGAAACATAGTCCCTCCAGCGTGTCCTGGGTCTTCCTCTGGGTTTCCTCCCAGTGGGACATGCCCTGAACACCTCAGGAGGCCGGAGGCATCATAACCAGATGCCTGAGCCACCTCAACTGGTTTCTCTTGATGTGGAGAAGCAGCGGCTCTACTCTGAGTCTCTCCCGGATGATCGAGCTTCTCACCCTATCGTTCAGGGAGAGCCCAGACACCCTGCGGAGAAAACTCATTTTGGCCGCTTGTATCTGAGATCTCATTCTTTCGGTCACAACCCAAAGCTCGTGACCATAGATGAGGGTAGGAATGTAGATCGATCGGTAAATTGAGAGCTTCACCTTTTGACTCAGCTCTCTGTTCACCACAACAGACCGGTACAGCACCCGCTTCACTGCAGACGCTGCACCTATCCACCTATCAATCTCTTGCTCCCTTTTTCCCCTCATTCATGAACAAGATCTTGAGATACTTAACCTCCTCTACTTGGGGCAGGACCTCCTCCCCGACCAGGAGAGGGCACTCTACTGTTTTCCGGCTCAAGACCATGGCCTCGAATTTGGAGGAACTGATCCTCATCCCAGCCGTGTCGCACTCGGCTGCAAACCGCTCCAGCAAAAGTTGTAGATCACGACCTGATGAAGTCAATAGGACCAAATCATATACAGTAGATACAGTGCCTTGCGAAAGTATTGGGCCCCCTTGAACTTTTCATCCTTTTGCCACATTTCAGTCTTCAAACATAAAGATATAAAATTTTAATTTTTTGTGAAGAATCAACAACAAGTGGGACACAATCGTGAAGTGGAATGAAATTTATTGGATGTGTCAAACTTTTTTAACAAATAAAAAACAAAGTGGGGCGTGCAGTATTATTGGGCCCCTTTACTTTCAGAGCAGCAAACTCAGTCCAGAAGTTCAGTGAGGATCTATGAATGATCCAGTGTTGTCCCAAATGACTGATGATGATAAATAGAATCCACCTGTGTGTAATCAAGTCTCCGTATAAATGCACCTGCTCTGTGATCGTCTCAGGGTTCTGTTCAAAGCACAGAGAGCATCATGAAGACCAAGGAACACACCAGGCGGGTCCGAGATACTGTTGTGGAGAAGTTTAAAGCAGGATTTGGATACAAAAAGATTTCCCAAGCTTTAAACATCCCAAGGAGCACTGTGCAAGCAATCATCTTGAAATGGAAGGAGTATCAGACCACTGCAAATCTACCAAGACCCGGCTGTCCCTCTAAACTTTCATCTGGAACAAGGAGAAGACTGATCAGAGATGCAGCCAAGAGGCCCATGATCACTCTGGATGAACTGCAGAGATCTACAGCTGAGGTGGGAGAGTCTGTCCATAGGACAACAATCAGTCGTGCACTGCACAAATCTGGCCTTTATGGAAGAGTGGCAAGAAGAAAGACATTTCTCAAAGATATCCATAAAAAGTGTTGTTTAAAGTTTGTCACCTGGGAGACACCAAACATGTGGAAGAAGGTGCTCTGGTCACATGAAACCAAAATCCAACTGTTTGGACACAATGCAAAACGATATGTTTGGTGTAAAAGCAACACAGCTCATCACCCTGAACACACCATCCCCACTGTCAAACATGGTGGTGGCAGCATCATGGTGTGGGCCTGCTTTTCATCAGCAGGGACAGGGAAGATGGTCAGAATTGATGGAAGATGGATGGAGCCAAATACAGGACCATTCTGGAAGAAAACCAGTTTGAGTCTGCAAGAGACCTGAGACTGGGACGGAGATTTATCTTCCAACAAGACAATGATCCAAAACATAAAGACACATCTACAATGGAATGGTTCACAAATAAACATATCCAGGTGTTGGAATGGCCAAGTCAAAGTCCAGACCTGAATCCAATCGAGAATCTGTGGAAAGAGCTGAAGACTGCTGTTCACAAACGCTCTCCATCCAACCTCACTGAGCTCCAGCTGTTCTGCAGGAAGAATGGGCAGAACTTCAGTGTCTCCATGTTCAAAACTGATAGAGACAAACCCCAAGAGACTTGCAGCTGGAACTGCAGCTGGTACTGCAGCAAGAGGCGGAGCTACAAAGTATTAACGCAAGGGGGCCCAATAATACTGCACGCCCACTTTTCAGTTTTTTATTTGTTAAAAAAGTTCGACACATCCAATAAATTTCATTCCACTTCACGATTGTGTCCCACTTGTTGTTGATTCTTCACACAAAATTAAAATGTTATATCTTTATGTTTGAAGCCTGAAATGTGGCAAAAGGTTGAAAAGTTCAAGGGGGACGAATACTTTCACAAGGCACTGTATGTATGTGTGTATATATA